>NC_041222.1:22366948-22399895 GCF_002837175.3 Physeter macrocephalus
TTAGGGAGTGTTCTAATTTCATTCTTTTACATGTAGCTGTCCAGTTTTCCCAGCACCACTTATTGAAGAGGCTGTCTTTTCTCCATTGTATAGTCTTGCCTCCTTTATCAAAAATAAGGTGACCATATGTGTGTGGGTTTACCTCTGGGCTTTCTATCCTGTTCCACTGATCTATATTTCTGTTTTTGTGCCAGTACCATACTGTCATGATTACTGTAGCTTTGTAGTATAGTCTCAAGTCAAGTAGCCCGATTCCTCCAGCTCCATTTTTCTTTCTCAAGATTGCTTTGGCTGTTTGGGGTCTTTTGTGTTTCCATACAAGTTGTGAAATTTTTTGTTCTAATTCTGTGAAAAATGTCATTGGTAGTTTGATAAGGATTGCACTGGATCTGTAGATTGCTTTGGGTAGTACAGTCATTTTCACAATGTTGATTCTTCTGATCCAAGAATATGGTATGTCTCTCCATCTTTTTGTATTGTCTTTAATTTCTTTCATCAGTGTCTTATAGTTTTCTGCATACAGGTTTTTTGTCTCCTTAGGTAGGTTTATTCCTAGGTATTTTATTCTTTTTGTTGCAATGGTAAATGGGAGTGTTTCCTTAATTTCTCTTTCAGATTATTTGTTGTTAGTGTATAGGAATGCAAGAGATTTCTGTGCATTAATTTTGTATCCTGCTACTTTACCAAATTCACTGGTTAGCTCTAGTAGTTTTCTGGTGGCATCTTTAGGATTCTCTTTGTATAGTATCAAGTCATCTGCAAACAGTGACAGTTTTATTTCTTTTCCAATTTGGATTCCTTTTATTTCTTTTCCTTCTCTGATAGCCATGGCTAAAACTTCCAAAACTATGTTGAATAATAATAGCCATCCTAATGGACATGAGATGATATCTCACCGTGGTTTTGATTTGCATTTCTATGATGATTAGTGATGTTGAAATCTTTTCATCTGCTTGTAGGCCATCTGTATATCATCTTTGGAGAAATGTTTATTCAAGTGCTTTGCCCATTTTTTAATCCACTTATTTGATTTTTTGGTTTTGAGTTGCAAGAGTTCTTTATATATTTGGATTTTAACTCCTTATCAGATATATAATTTGAAAACATTTCCCCCCGTTTTGTGGGTTGCCTTTTTAATCTGCTGATGTGTCCTTTGACTTACAAAATTTTTCAAGCTCAATGTAGCCCCATTTGTCTATTTTTGCTTTTACTGCCAATGACGACATTTTTAATAGTACACCTAGATACTTAGTCAATAACGAGCGTTATAATCTTCAAATGACTGGAAGATTGGTTTGTTTGTTTATGAAGTATGTTAGTAGAGATACAAATCCTGAAGCACTATCTAAGCACTCCATGCGAAGTTTCCAAATTTTCTCTATTCACAACACACTTAGTGTCTTGTGAAAAAACAGGCCAGAAGAAACAACTGTTTCAAAAGAAATAGTTCTGTTTATTAAGTTGTTTGGTGCTTATAGGCCCTAGAGCAAGTACACTAGCAAGACAGCATCTTATATAATTTAGCAATCACAGGAATGACATCTCATCACCTTTTCAATATTCTATTGGTTATAAACAAGATGCAGATCCCACCGACAGTCAAGGGGCAGAGATTACAAAAGTATACGAACCAAGAGTTGGGGGTCATGGAGGCCACCTTAAAGTCTGTTCACCATATAGCTAATATTAAAATAAATATATAATTAGTATTAATATTTGATAATCAGTGATATAAGCATGGTGAAAAAAACTTAAAAACTAATTACCTAAATCATGTCTACCATCTTAATGAGCATTAATTATTATTATATTTACCTAAAGATCAATTTTGACAAAAACATACCAGCAGCTCACAGGCAATTTCAGAAAACTGAAAATGTTTTCAGCAACGATTTTGTTCTACATCACCACCCAACAATGAGGAGCATGACTATCTTCATGGAGGCATTATTTTATCTCCACTTTAATGACATGTTTTAAGTATATCATGTGTAGGAAGGTGTTAAGCTGTAAATGGGTAAATAATATCAAGCAAAGGAGATGAGCTAATGCAGAATCTATAGCTGGATAGCTTTATGAAAAAGTATGGTGGTGTGGTTCTTAAAAGTTCCTTTACTTATTTATTCAGTAAATATTTGTTTATTTACTATGTGCCAAATACTGTGCTAGTTATTAAAGATACAAAGAGAATAAGTAGTTATTTGCAGATCTGTTTCTGTATCAGTCCCTAAATATTTTCCTAGGAAACTACCCCAGTCTACTGACTGATTTAAGGGCCACATCTCCTACAAATTATATTTTCTACTTTTATTAATAGCTTGATAAGATCTCCATTACTCTTTAATCAGCCATATTTATTTTTCTTTCCTTTTCATTGATAAGCAATAAACTCATCATGGCCTCCATTTTAGAGTCATTAATTTTACATACTTCGTTTCTTGGAATAGTAGAATCAAATGACAGAAAGGAACTTTAAGTGCTACTTTACGTAAAAATCCATCTGATTCCTGAATCCTTTATACAATGCCTTGGCAACAGTATGTCCAGTCTATATTAAATACCTTCCATCATGGACAACTCCCTCCAAAGGCAACCTGTTCAGTATATTTGTCCAGCAAATGTGTATTAAACCACTTACCACAGTATTATACTAGATGCTGGGTATACAATGGGGAGTAAAACACACTCGGTCCTTGCCCCTCAGGGTAAGGTAGACAATAAATGAGCGAAATAAAGGAATGCATAAGGATGAATACTTACAGGTGTTCAAAAGGAAGTGAATGTGATAGAGAATAGCAGAGGACAGTCGGAAAAGGACTCTTAGGAAATGGCAGTTCAAGAGAGCCTTGAGGGATGACGGATTTGAAGTCCAACCATGCTAGTAGTGAAGCAGCAGGAAACTTCTCGGTATGTGTGAGGAACTGAAAGGAAGCCAGGGTGGCTCTAGCGTGGCAGACCAGAGGGAGAGTGGCATGAGATGAGGCTAGAGAGAAGGCAGTTCTAGTTTTGAATTTGAGATCCCTCTCTCTGTCATTCCCAGGGAGTTAGTCCCAGTTTTTAGTTAGTTTTTAGTTAGTCCCATTCATTAGTTCCAGTTTTTCTCCCATTGGGCCACTCAGAACAGATGGACCTGCCTTGTCTCTAAGAGGCAAGCCTCCCAGCATGTACTTGAAGAGTCTCTCTTGCACATCTGTGGCTTCCCTTCACTTGGCTAAGCTTCCTCAGCCCTTCACCCTTCCTTCCTATGACTGACAGGCCACACTTTCAGGGTCATACTCCTCTGTCACATAAGAAACGGAGTGGAGGCTTGACCTGGTCTTCAAAGGACGTTCTTGTTGGTAAAAACACAATGATCACAAATTACCTCCTAACCAAGAAGTAAATACCTTACTACTTCCTGCTTCATTCCTTGGTTTTGAGGTTTTAATTTTCTTTTAAATATCCTCTTTAGACCTGGAAATTTCCTAACTCTCTCCTTGCTAAACCAACCCCTTCCTAGTACTAGCTCTGTAAAGAGCACCACCCTGTTTCTGGCATCCAAAACTCTCCCTCCTGATTTTGTATTCTCTTACACCCAGTCTCTGCACCACGTCAAATCACCTCCGATCTGTGCCTCTCTGCTGCCCTCTTCTGGCCATGATCAATGTGAGCGGATGACAAGCAACTCAGCCTCTCTGCTCAACACATTCCCCTAGACACTGAAGGCAGAAAAACCACCTCAATATAGAACACCTCCCCTGAGCACAGGCACATACCAGTTCCTCAGAGAGAGGTACAATACCCACAGGATACATTAGCCCCACTGACATACTATATATGTACAGTATATGTGTGTGTGTCTGTGTCTGTGTGTGTTTGTGTGTGTGTGTGTGTGTGTGTGTGTGTGTGTGTGTGTGTGTGTGTAGGGAAATATTTCCCTCACTATGCCAGTTTCTGGAAATAGATCAGTAGATCAGAAATGTCTTGTCCTTTAAAATGTAGGGTTTAATGGGTGATATAGCTATATAAACTGGCAATAATGTGTTTTGGCCAGTGTTATGATCAGGAAGTTATATAATGCTATAGAAGCATTTAAAAGGAGCTCATAACTATGACCCAAGGGACAAAGAAGTCTTCAGATCTCAATTGTGACCTGAAAATGAGAGTGGGGGTGTTCCATGCACTACAAAGGTTGGCACACAGAACTCAACATGGTTGGCCACTTGGCAGAAACCTGGGTCACTCACATAGCACTTGCCATCAATCCAGACCTTGGGTCACTCGTTCTGCCTCAAGATCTCATCTATCAAAAACTAGGATTCTGGGACTTCCCTGGTGGAGCAGTGGTTAAGAATCCGCCTGCCAATGCAGGAGACACGGGTTCAAGCCCTGGTCTGGGAAGATCGCACATGCCGCGGACAAACTAAGCCCGTGCGCCACAACTACTGAGCCTGTGCTCTAGGGCGCACGAGCCACAACTACTGAGCCTGCGTGCCACAACTACTGAAGCCTGCGCGCCTAGAGCCCATGCTCTGCAACAAGAGAAGCCACCGCAATGAGAAGCCCACGCGCACCGCAACGAAGAGCAGCCCCTGCTCACTGCAACTAGAGAAAGCCTGCACACAGCAACGAAGACCCAACACAGCCAAAAATTAATTAATTAATTTTAAAAAAAAAACAACAACTAGGACTCTGATGGCCAAGAATGACTCCTAAGAAGGCTAAGAACTCCAGCCACATACAGGTAGAGTCAAGACTGATTATCTAGCAACTTTACTAACAGTTAAACCCATCCATCTCAAAGCCCTGCTATCTATAGGCAACACCCAAGGAAAGCCTTCTTATTTGTTATTATTTACCACCCCATAATACTCTGTGCTGCTTTCCCCTTAACACACCACCTATTGTTCCCCAGTGCCAAACCTTCCCACTGTGCCCTCTAGAATCCTAAGTCCTGAGTTATATACAAAATTCCTCTATATCCACAGTCTTTTAACTGTTTCCTTCATCCCTCTCATGCCTTAACTTAAACTGGCCTTAGCCATTTCAAGCTGCTATAATAGAATATCATAAATGGGGTGGCTTATAAACAACAGAAATTTATTTATCACCGTTCTGGAGGCTGGGAAGTCCAAGATCAAGGTGTCGGCCAGTTCAGTGTACTGTGAGGACCCACTTCCTTGTTCATAGACAGCCTTCTTCTTACATAGCAGAAGAGATGAGAGAGCCCTCCAGTGTCTCTTTTATAAGGATGTTAACCCCATTCTTAAGAAATTCACCCTCCTGACCTAATAAATTTGGGGGGACACAAACATTCAGTCTATAGCACTCCTCTCAAAATCTTGTTTTTCCTGCAAACTTCTCAAAGGAAGGTTTCTCATTCTCTCACACCCCAAACTCTTTGTTCTTATTGCTGTGAGGCATCTAGTCATTCAGCCACAGTCTCCCTACCTAGTCACCACCGTCAGTCACCATTATCTACTACCACCTGGTCATTCTCCTTCTTCATTAAAGACCTTGGCAATAACTGTCTTCCTCTCCACTCTGCTCTTGTCCTTGGGAACTTACAAGATCCATTTAGATGATGGAAGCTATAATGGGTCCATTGCTTATGAACATGATTTTCTTCTTACTCTCTGACAACTCCATCTCAGTATCATTTACCAAATTCCATTCTCCATATATCCCTATAATAGTAAATCACAGTACTGGCTCTCTTTTCTCCTCTTTCCACACCCTCTCCCTGGTAAACCTTATTTACAACTACAGCTTCAAGTAACATCTATGTGCTAATAAATACCAAATCTTGACCTCCATCCAAGTATCTCTCTTGAGCACCAGAGACACATACCTGTTTAAACAGATGACATTTTTGATGGCCCACAGATAGCTAAACTCAGTTAAGTCCATAGATAAATTCATCATCTTTTATCCAAAAGAGCTGCTTGTCCTGAAAGTGACACCTATATACTCAAGCCAGAAATAGGTTTCATCTTTTCCCTCTCCGGTTCCTCTGCACACCAACCTCAAGACCATCTCTATACTTCTTCCTTTTCCATTGCCATTTTTCTAATTCAGGTCACCATGATCCCTCAAGTAGATCATCCTGCATCTCATCCTGCCACGCCAATTCACTCTTCAAACTGCATCCCTAGTGATCTTCCAAATATGCAAATCTGATTATACCATTCCTCTGACTTAAAAAAATAAAACACTTAAATAGAAGGCTTCTGCCTCAGGATGGAGTTAAAACTCCCCAGTATAGAATATTATTCTCTTCTGAGCTGGCTCATTAATTCTCCAGCCTCATCTTTCATTCCTCTCACCTGTGGTTTCATTCTTCTCACCACGCTGAGCAACTTGGGTGGCGTACTTCAGGATGAGACAACATTAACAAGTTTCTTAGAACAAGTACAACTCTACTTGCATCTAAGACTAGAAGATGTCCTTATTAAGTGCCTGAGGGTGGAGGATACAGGTTTCTAATGAAACCCATGTCACTGAACCCTAGATTTGTGCATAAAGATAGCCAGTTACACATAGGTTTGATTTCTACAGAGACTTCTGATAAGTCCTGAGGGGGTCACTAGAGAGAAAGAATAAAAAACATTAATAAGAAAAATTTAGCTCCACCAGGCTCTTTAAATTATGACAATGCTTACACATGATTGGACCAGAATTTACGCTGCAGTGAACCATGTCTAATAGCTCAATTCCAAGGATAATAGAACCAAGCAACTCCTTGAAGATCCTCTATGTCCTCTCATTTTTAAATCCCCAGATTCTGGCACATAATCAATGCTTAACTATAGGCTGAAGATCCCTCACTGGGGTTAAACCCAGGTAACCTAAATTCTCCAAGACAAATATGATGACAAAGATTCTCTCTAAACCACAGAAATGTTTTACAAATGAATTACAGTTTTTATCAAAATAGTCATGGAGAAGATGAAGTAAGTAAACACTGCAATAAAATGACACACACTAAAAGACTAAGAATAGAAAAGATTTGAGAAATCAGAGGCCAGGGAAGTTTTGTGATATACCACGAACACAATGCATACTAACCCACATCACACATGTCTAGGTATGTAATGTTAAATTGTATAAAAGTAAATCAGATAACAATAAATCACATTAAAGCAACATTCTGCAGAGAAGCTACTTTTCTGGTTGGCACAAGCTGAGTATCAGTATTGAAATGAAGAGTGAGAGGGCTTGACTTTTTTTTTTTTTTTTTAAACTAATTCTTGGGATTTCATGAAGAAATCAGTTGAGAAAACTGAAAAACCTGAGTGAATTATATTAAAAGAAAACAGTATACATTTTATAATGGAGTTAAGTCAGGTATAGTAATTTATAACAACTTTGACCACTGTAAGATGTTATGATAGCCTCTCATAGCCTCATTTATTCACTCATTTAACAAATACTGAGCACCTCTGATGTGCAGGTACTGTACTAGGTACTTGGGATATGAACCCAATTATCAAAACAAACAGAGGTCCCTGCTTTCAAGAAGCTTATATTTGAGCAGTGGAGACACAGTATCAAGAAACATGTAAATTAGTAAATCACATAGTATGTTACAAGATGATAAATCCTACGGGGGATAAAAACTGTAGGCCAAAGGGTCAGTGAAGGGTGGTGGGTAGAAGCTGTAATATTAATAGGATGATCAGGGTAGTCTTCTTTTGGAAGACATTTAAGCAACCACTTGAAAAGAGGTAAGGGAATTAATCAAACGATCAGCTGAGGGAAACACTTTCCCAGGCAGAGGACAGACAGCATGACTGAAAGCCCTAGGATGGGACGACTTTTCACAGTTGTGATTTCACACTTACATTTTGATTATTTTATTAATCTGCCTCCTTCTTTAGACTGTAATCTCCAAAAAGGGAAGAACCATATCTGCTTTGCTCTATTTTCTCTCCAGCATCTAGTCCTGGGACTGGCACAGACCAGGTGCTCAGAAAATATTTGGTGAATGATTAACTTGTACATTTTACCTAATGAACTAGAAAAACTCTTACCTGGTTTGTTAAGACAACATTTTCTATTCTGTCTACTTTGGATTTTGCCCCTTCATTCACTTTCAGCTGATTCTGATTTTTGTGACCTACCCCATTACATACTCTTCCTAGTCTGTAATCGGATGATTGTGTCCTTTCATCAGATACCCATTACTAATTGCAGAAAGTCCTCAGCCTCATTCTCTACCTGATAACTTTATGTATGAGTCCTTATAAACCTTCCAGTACCACCTAATAAATGTCTGCAACTGATTTCTCTTTCCAAAGGAATTATTTCTGTTTTTTCTCTAGTAAGGCTGAACAGGTTTTCTTCCCTGTTTCTCTATTCTCTGGCTAGCTGCCTGTGTTCTACAGAAACAGTATTCTGCTCTGTGGTGTGATGAACAGGGGTTATCCCACTTCTTTCTGGCAGGAACAGGATCTTCAAGTTTGGCTTTGAGCTGAAGATGGGTAACACATTGAGAAGAAATAAGGTCACTACTATTTTTCCTGTGTAACTCACTATTAAACATTTTCTTTGCATAAATTAGCTCAGGGATTTTGCTGTTTAGCTATTTGGGGCCCAATGCCATAAAAGATATAAAGACACATTATGCTGATTAAGCTCCATGAATTCCACAGCACATATGAAAACCTGAGCAACTATGGTTGAGAGGAAAACAAAATTACAGTCTTGTAATGCAGATTTTTATGAAGTACGTTTGAAAATCTTTTAGTATTTACTTTATTGTTCAAATAAATATGAAGAAAAACAAAACACACAAGGGAAGAGTCCATCAACAAATAAGAAATTGTGAGATAAATATATATACACATACAATGAAATATTATTTATCCTTAAAAAAGAAGATTCTGTCATTTGCAACAGTATGGATGAACCTAGAGGACATTGTGCTAATAAGCAAAATGAGCCAGACACAGAAAGAAAAAAACTAAATCATCTCACTTACATGTGAAATCTAAAAAAGTCAAATACGTGAAAGCAGAGAGTAGTACAGTGGTTACTAGTGGCTCAGACATGGGAGAAATAGGGACATGTTGGTCAAAGGGTACAAAGTTACAGTTATGTAGGATGAATATGATCTAATGTAATCTAGAGCTCTAATTTACAGCATGACTATAGTTAGTAACACTATATTTACTGAATATTGGAAATTGTTAAGAGAGTAGATTTCAGGTACTCTAATTACCAAAAAAAAAACAAAAACCAAACAAACAAACACAAAAGCCTCGGGAAAATGGTAACTATGTAAGGAAAAGATATGTTAATTAGCTTGGCTATAGTATTCATTTAACTATGTGTGTGTGTATATCAAATCACCATGTTGTACACCTTAAGTATATACAATTTTTATTAATAAAATAAAATAAATACACAAGAGAAATCTTTCAACACAAAGTCAAAAGGAATACTTTTCCTAAATAATGTGACCATTTATTCATAACATTTGGTCCATAATGTTATGATGGAAATAAAGTTTATAGATAACCTGCAATGTTTTAAGATTAAATAATATAATATATGCAAAATGTGTCTGTTCATAATAGATGCATAATGAATGTAAGATTTTCTTTTTTGGGTTTTTTTTTTTTTCTTTTTTGGCTGTGATGGGTCTTCGTTGCTGTGTGCGGGCTTTCTCTAGTCGTGGCGAGCGGAGGCTACTCTTTGTTGCGGTGCACGGGCTTCTCACTGCAGTGGCTTCTCTTGTTGAGGAGCACGGGCTCTAAGTGCATGGGCTTCAGTAGTTGTGGCACGCAGGCTCAGTAGTTTTGGCTGACAGGCTCTAGAGCACAGGCTAAGTAGTTGTGGCGCACGGGCTTAGCTGGTCCGCGGCATGTGGGATCTTCCCGGACCAGGGCTCGAACCCGTGTCCCTGCATTGGCAGGAGGAGTCTTAACCACTGCGCCACCAGGGAAGGCCAAATGTAAGATATTTTTATCACAATGAGTTCACATTTGTGCTGCACTCATCCATGGGGTAAGCAAATACTCATTCTAGTAAGCCTCAGAGTAGAATAATCTGATCTCACTTAACAAATTTAATCTAAGGGATAGAAGTTAGCCCTCAAATGTATACTATACAGAGATTCAATGAAGGTGTCTATATACCACCTAAAAGAGGATTTTAGTCAAATAAAGTCTGTATCAAAGGAGGAGATAATTCTATATTGCAACATTTAAATTCAGCAGTGTAACATACTGATTAATAGGATATTTTCCAGAGGCAGCTTCCCTGAGTCTGAATCTCAGTTCTGCTACTTACTAGACATGTGTCCCTGAGCAAGTTATCTAATCTTTCTGAGCCTTAGTTTATTTCATCTAAAAAAGGAGGCTAAAAATATTAACCACCTGTGATGGTTAATTTCATATATCAACTTGACTAGGCTATGGTACCCAGTTGTCTGTTCAGGTATTTTTTTAGATGTGATTAACATTTAAACTTTATAATGGGGGCAAACTTCATCCATTCAGTTGAAAGCCATAAGAGAAAAGACAGATCCCCCCAAGAAAGAAGGAATTCTGCCTCCAGCCTCCCTTCAGATTCAAAACTATACCAACTCTCTCCTGGGTCTCTAGTCTGCCAGTCTGCCCTGTACATTGTGAAATTGCCAGCCCCCAATTCCTTAAGATCTCTCTTTGTCTTCCTCTCTGTCTCTCTGTCTCTCTCTTTCTATCTCTCCAGCAGTGTTGTAAAACTCTTTACTCTGATATCTATTTTGACTGATATTAATATAGCCACTTCAGCTTTCTTTTGATTATCGTTATCAGGTTTCTTATTTTCCACCCTTTTACTTTTAATCCATTTGTGTCTTTATACTTAAAGTACATTTTATGTAGTTAACATATAGTTGAGTCTTGTCTTTTTATTCAGTCTAACAATTTCTGCTCTTAAGTGGGGTGTTTAAAGTATTTCTTTGTTTAGTTCTACATTTACATATGGTATCATTTTTCTTCTACCTGAAGGACTTTTTTTTCATATTCTTGTAGTACAGTGGTCTTTTTTTCACCATCTTTATTCCTGAAAGATATTTGTGCTGGGTATAGAATTCTAGGTTGGCAGATTTTTTAATTTCAGTATAGTAAAGATGTCACTCCACTATATTCTCACTTGCATTGCGTCCACTGAGAAATCTACTGTAATCCTTATCTGTGTTCCTCTATATGTAATATATCTTTTAGTCTGGCAGCTTTTAAGATTTTCTCATTTTCTTCACACTGAGCTTCTTGTATTTGTGGGTTTACACAACTGGAAAATTTTCATTATTTCTTCAAATATTTTTCTGGCCCTCCCTTTTCAGAAACTCCAATTACACACACTTAAAGTAGTCACACAGCTCACTAATGTACTCTTAAATAATATTATTCCCTTTTAGCCCTCTGTGTTTCATTTTGGATATTTTCTACTTCTGTGTCTTGAAATTCACTAGTCTTTTCATCTGCATGTCTTGAAATTCACTAGTCTTTTCAGCTGCAATGTCCAGTCTATCATTAATTCCATCCAGTGTACTTTTCATCCCAGACACTGTAGTTTTCAACTATAGAAGTTCAATTTGGATATTTAAAAATATCTTTCATGTCTGTATTTAACATGTTTAATCTTTGCTCTAGCTTTCTGAACATAGAGAATGCAGTTATAACTGTTCTAATGTCAACCTCTGCTAATTCTAACATCTGGGTTAGTTCTTGGTTAGTTTTAATATAGGGATTTCTCTCATTACAAATTGTACTTTCTTGCTATATGCCTTATCATTTTTTTAAACACTAAAAAAAATAAATTTATTTATTTATTTTTGGCTGCAATGGGTCTTCGTTGCTGCACATGGGCTTTCTTTTTAGTTGCAGCAAGCGGGAGCTACTCTTCGTTGCAGTGCACAGGCCTCTCATTGAGGGGGCTTCTCTTGTTGTGGAACATGGGCTCTAGGCATGCAGGCTTCAGTAGTTGTGGCATGCGGGCTCAGTAGCTGTGGCTCACGGGCTCTAGAGCGCAGGCTCAACAGTTGTGGCGCACGGGCTTTATTGCTCCACAGCATGTGGGATCTCCCCAGACCAGAACTAGAACCCATGTCCCCTGCATTGGCAGGTGGATTCTTAACCGCTGTGCCACCAGGGAAGCCCAATGCCTTGTAGTTTTTTACTGGATGTCAGACTTTGTGAATGTTATCTTGTCTGGTGCTAGACTTTTTTTTTTTAATGTCAATAACTATTCTTGTACTTTGGCCAGAGTGAACTTGGAAACAATTAGACCCTTTTGGACCTTGCTTTTAACATCTGTCAGGCAGAACCAGAGCAACACTTACACTAGGGTTAATGATTTCTCACTACGGGGGCAAGACGTTTCTGAGTGCTCTATCCAATGTCTCATGAATTATAAGGTCTGGCTAGTGGGAACAGGCACTATTGCTGGCCCTATATGAGTGCCAGCTACCCTTCCCTGTAATTCTTTCAGGTTGTTCTTTTTCCTATGCCTCAGTAGTTTCTTCATATGCATGTGCTAATCAGTATTCTCTTAAATACTGAAGAGGGTATCTCTGAAGATTTCCACAGTTCTCTGTACATCTCCCTCCTCTTTGATACTCTGCTCTGTAAACTCTAGCTACTTTGATCTCACCAGACTCTCACCTTTGTCTTCTCAACTCAGGAAGTCTCCTGGGATAGACATGGACTTCCCCCTCTCTGTACCATGGCATGGAAGTGCTATCAAGTCAGTAAGCTAGGGAAATTGTAGGGCTCACTGCAATTGTTTCCTATCTCTCAGAGATATCTCTCCTCCTCATGTACAATGTCTTGATTTAGTTACTTTAGGCAGAAGGGTAAATCTCATCTTTGCTAGTCCATCTTGGCCAGAATAAGTCCAATGTTGTGAAAAATCTAATAAGATAATGAAAGAAAAGTGCTTGGAAAGAGTACAATGAATGTTACCTATTATTATTATCATTATCAGAGTTTTAAGCTATTTTGATTATACTTTCAGGCAAACTTCCTCATTGTACAAACTAAGTTTTCATAAATATGAGGAAAGTATGGAGCAATGAAAATATTAATAGCAATAATATTGAATGCTAAGTGCCTTAAATTAATTGTCCATTTAATTTCAGTTCAACACTATAAAGTAAGGTAATATTATCTGCATTTTATAGATGAAGAATCTGAGGTTCACAGAGGTTAAATAAATTGTTCAAGGTTAAGCAGCTACTAAGTGGTAAACAGAGAACAGAGCCAAGGTCTGTCTAACCCCAAAGCCCAATCTCTTAACCTTCATATATCACTGGCAGATCACTTCTTAGCAACTGTGAAAACATTCTTGCTTCATAGACTCAAAGACTTTGGAAAAGAATTGAATAAAACTGTATTTTAGTGTTATCATGGGTTTTTCTAACTATTAATATCAGAAAGTCATTTCCTGTGGAATTCCTTATGTTATAATGGTAAGGTTTCAGCATGACATTCTTGAGCTTGAAGTCCTCACACATGCGGCGAATAACAAATTTAACGGTGATGTTTACTCTTCTCAGAGCAAAGCAGATTTGCTGATAAGACTGTTAACACATCAATGGAGAACATGAGTTTCAGCTTCAGTAGTGCAAAACCCAAAGGTAATAAGAATGATTTAATGAAGTTGTCAGTTAACTACAACAGAACAAGATTAGGATTAAGGGGCAAGGACCATGTATGCAATTATTATACCAAATAACTCAATGGATGTTTCTACCAGTTGATATGGTAGCTACTGTAAAATAGTCCATTGTTTCCATAAATATGCCATACAAAAAAATTAAACTTAATACATTCTATGAATTTAAGTAAATTTCAGACAGATTTTGTCACATGAAAATGTAAGATTTCTAAAGCCTATGCTTAATCCTTAAATAATATCAATATCTTACTTATTAGTTACTTCTTAGTAAAGAAATTTTAAAAGAAAAAGAGGTCCCCAGAATTCTACTGTACTTCTGACTTAAAAAATAATTAATCCATATATGTGGATTAAAAAATTAGGCAATAAAGGTTAAAAAAAATTTAAGCATTCCTTCTCTATTCCTCTCATCCAAAACCTCTATCCCTTCAGTTCTTCTCCCAAAGGTAACTATAATTAATTTTTGTTGTGTTCACTTTCTAAAATATATATAGAGAGAAATTTACTTCTTAAAATCTGTTAAAATTACTTTCATTATTTTTAAGACATTTTTGAAGAGATTATATCACCACATACATTATAATTTCTACCACTAACTTAATCTTTATCAGTTATTTTCCATGGTAATATTTCCAAAATGTGCAGGCAAAATGTATCAGCTCTGGAAACCAAACACAAATATCTGAGCTTACATTGAAATTTAAATTGCTGGTAAAAGTGAGAAAATTGAGGGTGCACATGCTTCAGTGGTAATCACTACAGTTGGACCTGTTGAAGGAGGCACAGGGAAGTTCTGTGGTAACTGAGTGAACTGTCCAAGTCATTGAAAAAAAGCACTGTACCATCTTACCAGGTTTCCTGATTATAGTCGATAAAACTGAAAACCTGGCATCCTTTATCTTTTTCCGTTTATGCTTTTTATCAACTTGTTTCTCTGTTGTTTCTAGCAAGTTGCTTTCATTTGGGCTTTGTTTTGGGGATTTTGTGAGATTCTTGTCTTTTGTTTTGTGATAGCCAATTAATAAACTCTAATCATAATGAGATACGATTATCTATTTGGGAATCACTCTTCCTTTAGACATCTTGACTTATTCTCAAGACTTAGATTAACTTGATCACTGATCTGAAATTTATGGACCTACCTGAACTAATTCTATCTTTTGCAAAAATTAAGAAAAAGTGGGACTTTGGTCATAGATTTTATTCTTAATTGCCATAATTTCATACTTATTTTCTCCTTTGAGAACCAACAAGAGATTTTGTGGAGAGAAAGGAAAAAATGGGGGAAAACTGAAGAGTTCTCTCCACCCTTCTTAAGAATAAAATTGCAAGAATGGGGATGTAGAGGATTTCTGCTGAATAATCTAAAAAAATAAGTCAAGAAAGAGGCTAACAAAAACTCAGTCCTGGTACTATTTGGAGTCTATAATGATTAAGGATATAATTTTGAAATGTCTTTAATTCCCATACTTATTTCCATTTTTCTCTGTATAATATCCTGTAGTGATCAGCAGAACATCCAAATAAAAAGTATCTATGTGCCTGTTTAAAGGGAATTAAGGATACTACCTAACAGCTAAATAGTGTTCTGTCTCAGTGTTCTCACCCAGGTGGTTGCCTGGGTTCAAAGTCTGATCCTGTGACTTAGCACGTGTCTTCAAACAAGCTAATTAATTTCTCTAAGTTTTGGTTTCCTCAAGTGTAAAATAAAGTAATAATATTTAACTGACACAACTGTAGTGAGGATTAAAGGAGAAAAATAAACAGAACAGTCAGTACTTCGTAAAAGGGAAAGAGACAAAGAAAGGAATCTAATGTTTATTTTATGCCAACTATTGCCAGATATTATTTTTCTTATATGCATGATTTCTAATTATCACACATAATAGCCAAGATGTTTTCATCTCAAATATTAGGAAAGAGAAGCTCAAAATGGATAACTGACCCAAGAACAAACATCTAACAATTGATGTAATTAGGATTCAAATTCAGGTGTTTCTAATTTTAAAAGTTTTCTTCCCATTATACTAGTGTCTCCCAAGCAGGGCAAACTCATTGTAAATATGGATGTACTTCTTACCAGGAGATGGCATTAATCTTCATAGGGTTATTTGTGAATGTTTTAAAAAGACAAAACAGTAAAGGGTTTAGGCCAGTACTTGACACATACTCTTCATCATTATCATCATGTCCCACTTTGCTTCCTAAAAACCCTTGTGGAGTATGGGATTCTGTCCTCCATCCCCCTATTGGTCAGTTTCTGATGAGCTTTCTTTTTAAAGTATATCAGTTGATCACTTGACTCATGGGTTAGATAACGAGGAATCCTTGTTCTATATTAATACCACACACAAATATAACACTAGAAGTAAAATAGAATGCATGATGTAAATTTTAATATTAATTTTTCCCAAATACATACATACCCCAGCTTACCCTGTTACTTCAAATGAGCCAAGTCTAAGGGAATATCTTCAAGTGAAGGAGCTATCTTTGCAGATTAATAGATTAATATAAAAGTATGAGGAAAAAAATATAGAGTCTATATTATCCATGTTATTCAATGTATCTGAATTTTTTTCCAGCTTTATTGAGGTAGCATTGACATATAATATTGTGTAGCTTAAGGTGTGCACTGTGATGATTTGATACATATAATATACTGTGAAATGGTTACCACAATGAGGCTAGTTAACACATCTGTTGCCTGACATAATTTCCATTTTTGTGTGTGTGTGTGTGTGTGTGCGTGTGTGTGTGTGTTGTGGAGTATGGGATTCTGTCCTCCATCCCCCTATTGGTCAGTTTCTGATGAGCTTTCTTTTTAAAGTATATCAGTTGATCACTTGACTCATGGGTTAGATAACGAGGAATCCTTGTGGAGTATGGGATTCTGTCCTCCATCCCCCTATTGGTCAGTTTCTGATGAGCTTTCTTTTTAAAGTATATCAGTTGATCACTTGACTCATGGGTTAGATAACGAGGAATCCTTGTGGAGTATGGGATTCTGTCCTCCATCCCCCTATTGGTCAGTTTCTGATGAGCTTTCTTTTTAAAGTATATCAGTTGATCACTTGACTCATGGGTTAGATAACGAGGAATCCTTGTGGAGTATGGGATTCTGTCCTCCATCCCCCTATTGGTCAGTTTCTGATGAGCTTTCTTTTTAAAGTATATCAGTTGATCACTTGACTCATGGGTTAGATAACGAGGAATCCTTGTGGAGTATGGGATTCTGTCCTCCATCCCCCTATTGGTCAGTTTCTGATGAGCTTTCTTTTTAAAGTATATCAGTTGATCACTTGACTCATGGGTTAGATAACGAGGAATCCTTGTGGAGTATGGGATTCTGTCCTCCATCCCCCTATTGGTCAGTTTCTGATGAGCTTTCTTTTTAAAGTATATCAGTTGATCACTTGACTCATGGGTTAGATAACGAGGAATCCTTGTGGAGTATGGGATTCTGTCCTCCATCCCCCTATTGGTCAGTTTCTGATGAGCTTTCTTTTTAAAGTATATCAGTTGATCACTTGACTCATGGGTTAGATAACGAGGAATCCTTGTGGAGTATGGGATTCTGTCCTCCATCCCCCTATTGGTCAGTTTCTGATGAGCTTTCTTTTTAAAGTATATCAGTTGATCACTTGACTCATGGGTTAGATAACGAGGAATCCTTGTGGAGTATGGGATTCTGTCCTCCATCCCCCTATTGGTCAGTTTCTGATGAGCTTTCTTTTTAAAGTATATCAGTTGATCACTTGACTCATGGGTTAGATAACGAGGAATCCTTGTGGAGTATGGGATTCTGTCCTCCATCCCCCTATTGGTCAGTTTCTGATGAGCTTTCTTTTTAAAGTATATCAGTTGATCACTTGACTCATGGGTTAGATAACGAGGAATCCTTGTGGAGTATGGGATTCTGTCCTCCATCCCCCTATTGGTCAGTTTCTGATGAGCTTTCTTTTTAAAGTATATCAGTTGATCACTTGACTCATGGGTTAGATAACGAGGAATCCTTGTGGAGTATGGGATTCTGTCCTCCATCCCCCTATTGGTCAGTTTCTGATGAGCTTTCTTTTTAAAGTATATCAGTTGATCACTTGACTCATGGGTTAGATAACGAGGAATCCTTGTGGAGTATGGGATTCTGTCCTCCATCCCCCTATTGGTCAGTTTCTGATGAGCTTTCTTTTTAAAGTATATCAGTTGATCACTTGACTCATGGGTTAGATAACGAGGAATCCTTGTTCTATATTAATACCACACACAAATATAACACTAGAAGTAAAATAGAATGCATGATGTAAATTTTAATATTAATTTTTCCCAAATACATACATACCCCAGCTTACCCTGTTACTTCAAATGAGCCAAGTCTAAGGGAATATCTTCAAGTGAAGGAGCTATCTTTGCAGATTAATAGATTAATATAAAAGTATGAGGAAAAAAATATAGAGTCTATATTATCCATGTTATTCAATGTATCTGAATTTTTTTCCAGCTTTATTGAGGTAGCATTGACATATAATATTGTGTAGCTTAAGGTGTGCACTGTGATGATTTGATACATATAATATACTGTGAAATGGTTACCACAATGAGGCTAGTTAACACATCTGTTGCCTGACATAATTTCCATTTTTGTGTGTGTGTGTGTGTGTGTGCGTGTGTGTGTGTGTGTGTGTGTGTGTGTGGTGAGAACATTTAAGATCTACTGCCTTAGCAACTTTCAAGTATATAATATAGTATTGTTAATTATAGTCCCAAGCTGCATATTAAACCCCCAGAACTTATTCGTTTTATAACTAGAAGTTTGTACAATTCAACCAACATCTCCCCATTTCCACCACCCTCCAGCCCATGGAAACCACCATTTTATGCTCTGGTTTTACGAGTTTGGCTTTTTCAGATCTACATATAAGTAAGATGATACAGTATTTATCTTTCTCTGTCTTACTTATTCACTTAGCATATTGTCCTCAAGGTCCATCTACGTTGCTGAAAATGGCAGAATTTTCTTCTTTCTCGTGGCTGAATAATTTTCCATTGTATGTATACCACATTTCCTTTATCCATTTATCCACTGATGGATACTTATGTTGTTTCCATATCTTTGCTCCTGTGACTAATGCTGCAACGAATATAGGAGTGCAGATATCTCTTCAAGATGCTGATTTCATTTCCTTCAGATAAGTACCCAGAAGTGGGATTGCTGGATTGTACGGTAATTCTATTTTTAAGTTTTTGAAGAACCTCCATGCTGTTTTTCATAGTGGCTATACTAATTTTCAATGTAACTGAATTTATTACAATGTTTTATGTAAGGTATCTTCTCCTCCTCAAAGGAACTGGAATGCATCTCAGAGCGCCTATCTGATTATTCCTGGTTTCATTTGGTCTACATCATTGATTCTCAACTGGGGGCAATTTGACAACGCCTGGAGAAATTTTTAGTGGCCACAACTTAATGGGGAGGAGAGTGCTACTGGCATCTAGTAGAGAGACCGGGGATGCTACTAAATATCCTATGATGCACAGGACAGTCCCACAACAAAATATTACCTACCCCAAAATATCAAAAGTACTGAGGTGGATAAACTCTTGTCTAGATCAACAGTTCTCAACCCTGGCTGAACATTAGGATTTCCTAAGGAGCTTTTTTTTTTTTTTAACGACAAAAATCTTTCTGGGCTTCCCTGGTGGCGCAGAGGTTGGGAGTCCGCCTGCCGATGCGGGGGACACGGGTTCGTGCCCCGGTCCGGGAAGATCCCACATGCCGTGGAGCAGCTGGGCCTGTGGGCCATGGCCGCTGGGCCTGCGCGTCCGGAGCCTGTGCTCCGCAACGGGAGAGGCCAGAGCAGTGGGAGGCCCGAGTACCTCAAAAAAAAAAAATCCTTCTTAGTTGCATCAACAATGTGTGTGTGTGTGTGTGGGTGTGTGTGCGTGCGCGCGCGCACGTGCAGGCGTGAGCCAGTTCCACAGGTGATTCTAACAACCAGAATTGTGAACCTCTGGTCTAGATGAGGCTAACTATTTTAAGTAAAGAAATGAAAGAGAAAGTTTTAATGAGAGGAAATTCTTACTGGGATTTTGCCAGGATTCCTGCTCTGTCTCCACCCTCTCCAGTTGTGCCAGGATAGTCCTAACTTTTACCAGACACCTTATTAGAATTCACGTTTGTTGTGGCATTTTATCAAACAGCCTGTTTACTAATAGGAATAAATCTCATTTAAATTAGCCAGACTCAAAAAGCAAAAGCAGACAACTGGATCTTGGCCCATACAAAATATTCACTACTAACAGCACCACATGTATAGCTTTTACCTGCACTCCTTGCTGTGAACAGCCACGTGGTTATTATTTTTTTTTCTTCGCCTCTGAAATGTCTTTGATAACCTCTCAACTTGGATCTGCAATGTTGTTGCAGATCTTCCTGCAAATTCATCCTGTCCTTGACTCCTTCTTCCGAGGCTCTCTTTGGCCCACCGCTTAATTACCTCCAACTCATCCAGAAACAACCCTCTTCCAGCTAAATTTTCTCATGTGACCCTAGTACAGAAGAATGTGGCATTCCCATTCAATAGTCGTGGTTCAGAATTCCTCCAGGGTCTCTTCTCTATACTAGAAATATCTTATTAAATTACTACTGTTATTGTTTAATGGAAACTCAAAATGTGTGGGAAAGAAAGAGGTTATTTAATTTCCCTAATTTAAGTTTCTCCACACAGATTAACTTAGAAATCTCATTAGGCTGAGTGAAAGATTTAAAAATATACTATGGAAGATGATCTCGGGCACATTTGTAACACGGCTGATGACTGGGAATGTTTCACAATAACTGTACAGATCATTCCCTCCTCCAGATTACAGCTTTACTATCGGTTGCTGGAAGTGCAATTTCTACCAAAAGAGCAAGGTTATTTTAAGTTATTTGACAAAATGTTTTTAACTCCCAGAAATAAAGGAAGCTGCTTTAATGCATATCATCTGTAGATTTTATTTCCTCCTCATGTAACATGCTTCTGCAGAGTAAATGGAAAACTCCTACACTATATGGAACTTGCACATTTTCTGTTTTTAAAAATGGCAAGTGTAAATGGGAGAAGCAACCTAGTTAGAAATTCCCAAGCTCTATTTGTTACCGTATGGCAAAAGTAATCACAGTAACATATATCAAGGAGAGTAGAGCATTAAAAATAATGTGATTTGTATCATGAAAATATTGATCATCAGTGCCAAAGTGTCAAAGAGAATCTGAGGAGCATATGAACGAGAAAAAACTTGGAGTAAATAAACACCTACACTCATAGATCACAAAGGAACTCTCCCTTTCTTAGCAATTCTATCTCTCAGCTCCCTGTATTAGGTAAACATGAAAGACGTTACTTTACAGCAGAGGTCTATAAAAATTTTTCTGTAAAAGGCTAAAGAGTAAATATTTTAGGCTTTCAGGGCCATGCTCTATCTGTCACAACTCTACCACTGTAGTGTTAAATCAGCAATAGACAACACATAAGCAAATGGGCTTAAATGTACTACAGTAAAACTTTATTTATAGATACTGAAATTCGAATCTCATGTAATTTTCACATGTCACAAAATACTAATCTTGTTTTTCACTCTTGTAAAATGTTAAAATTATTCTTAGTTCATAGGCCTCTCAAAAAAGAGGCAGTGGACTTGATTTGGCCCCTTGGCCCTAGCCTGCAACACCATGCCTCACTGTATTAGTATTTCTTTTCTATCATTGAATCGGAGGCAGGGGGGTGTCTGTTAAAAATTAATTGTTGGAAAGAATTTATGGGACTTCCATTTCTGTCAGTAGGGTAGAACAGAGATGCTGAAAACATTCAGAAACTAACATGTGAAAACGCTTGCTAAAATTTGAAAGCGGGTGGGGTGGGGGGAAGAAATGTTTTAAATAATTGAATGAGCTGACAAGAAAGTAAGGGACTCTGGTAAAGTTAGGATCAGTGTGAACACATAAGAAGGAAAAGCAAGCACCAAGTCACCAGGATACCCTGGAGAAAAATACAGACTTTTGGGTGTCTAGAACTTTAAAATACGCAGGAGGCTGGCCATTGCGCTTCTCTAAAAGAAATAAACATATTAACAAACTGATATTTAAAACTAAGTGAAGAATTATGCAGAAGATTAGAAAACAGGCAAGGAGTAAATTAGCGAACAGTAAGGCAGATTTTAAGAAATTGCCTAGAATGCTGTAGAGAAAAAAGTATTGAAGTGCCATTAAGTGACGGTGGAGGACAAAGGGATAAATTCTAATAATTATCCCAAAAAAATTCCAAGATGTCTGCATAATGGATATTACCCATAGTTTCTATGGATCCAAGAGATAACAGAAATTTTTTTCCAGAATTACTGAAAGATATCATCCATAGATCCAATATAAGCATAATAAATCTGAAGATTTTTTTTAATCTACAAATAGACACGAAATGAAAACTGCTCTAAAAGAGAAACTATAAGCAATTAGAAATTGAAGATAAATGGGATCAAGTGTCCAAATGGTTGGCCTTAAACTGAGGGGTTCAGAAAATTCAGTTTTAGTACCAGAGGGGAAAGCCAAGGATATGAGTATAAATGTTGGTGGGTGGGTAGACGTGGCAGAGGAAGCTTGAAGAAGTTCTATTCTTTTTTCTTTTAAATATTTATTTATTTATTTATTTGGCTGTGCCAGGTATTAGTTGTGACACGTGGGATCTTTTTTAGTGGCAGCATGGGGCCTCTTAGTTGTGGCATGCGCGATCTAGTTCCCCAACCAGGGATCAAACCCCGGCCCCTTGCATTGGGAGCGTGGAGTCTTAACCACTGGACCAACAGGGAAGTCCCAGAAGTTCTATTCTGAGAACTAATTCTCCATGAAATAGAGAACAAGTCATCAATGGAGAGTAAGGTGGAGGTTGGTGGGGAAATCTGGGGGTTTGAGAAATTATGGAATAATTGTCAGAAGAGTAAATAAAGTAGGAAAAAAAGAATGAGTGCTAGAAACACTAATAATCTTCTTGAGGTTGTGGTCACGAAATTTAAGTGAGACAATTCAGCTTCAGAAGTACAGGAAAGTAGTAGGAAGAGAAGACTAGGTTTTAGCAAAGTGAAAAAAAATGGAATTGAGATAAAAATAAGGAAGAAAAAGTTGTATGGAATGGAGCAATGATAATGATTCGGCAAGGTAAAGAGAAAAGTGAGAACATGAACTGCGTGAAAAACAATTAAAATGTGATAAAAAATAAATTTTAGGACCCCATGAAATCACATGAATGGAACCAGAACAGTGAATAGCCTGGGAAGATAGGAGGCAGTGGTCAGAAAGTAGCCTGCTCGAAATAGTTTATGGAGGACTTGTAGTGACCGGCAACAACAAAGACCCTGGCTGAGAAGACTGTAGAAGTGATGAACTGGAGAACGAGCTCACCAAAAGCGGGGAAATTCAAGGAACTGGGGAACTGCTGGATTTTCCATGTGGATATTGAAATCAATAAGAATTAAGATGGGAATTGTTCAAAGGGTGAGAGTGAATCAAGTTTTAAAAGTTTCTAAAAATGAAGGGTAATTACCTAGAGGATGTTAGATAACTATAGCATAAAGAGAGTGGGTATGAAAGAGAGGTGACAATAGTTTCAAAGCTAAGTTTTTGTGAGGAAGAATGGAGAATGGTCTGGATGCATCAGTGAAGGATATTCTATGCACTGTAAGATGTTTAGCAGCATTCTTGTCCCCTGTCATTTAGTTGCCAGTAGCACCCCCGGCCCCAGTTGTGACAGCTAAAATATGTCTCCAGACATGACCAAATTTCCCCTAAGAAGAACTGTCCCAGTTGGTAACCAATGCTCTATAGCAAAATGTCACACCAAGTTCTCCACTCCATTCAATTCCTCTTCTCCTGTTTTCTCATGGCTTTCCTAGCTGGCATCCATGACCACCAGTCTACTAAATGTGCTTTTATTAAGGTCACTAATGGCCTCCCCATTGCTAATTCAATGTTTAGTGTTTGGTCTCCCTCATGTTCCTCCCAGCATTTGTGGGAGTTGATAATTCCCTCCTCCTTGAAACACTTTCTTCACTTGGATAACAAGACACCGCACTCGCTTGATTTCCATATTCCCTCACCAGCAGCTCCTTCTTCTATTATTTCTGATCTCTGATCTTGTTGAAGGGGCCTAAGATTCAGTCTTTGGGCCTCTTCTCTTTCCTATCTTCACTCTTTTGGTGAGTTCATTCAATCTCATAGATTTAAATACCATCTATATATTGATGACTCAGTTTTATGTCTCTTTCCAAGTCTTCTTCCCTGCACTCACTGAGACTTACATAGTCAGTTACCTAAATGACATATTCATTTCCCTATCTAATTGGCTTCTGAAATTATATCAGAAATTAATCATCCAATATTTCCCCTAAACTTGTCCCGCCCCACAGTCTTTCTTATCTCCATTCAATGGCAACTACTTTCTTCCAGTGGCTGAGGTAAAACATCTTGAGTAATCTTTACTCCTCTCTTTTTCTCCCATGCCACCTCCAATCCATCAGAATATCCTGTTGGCTCTACTTTCAAAACATCCAGAATATAACCACTTTCCATTTCCTTGGTCTCACTCTAATCCAAAACACGATCTTTTGGCATCTGAATTATTTCAGTAAGAATAGGAGGCAATAGCTTCCCAGCGAGTCTCCCCTCATCTCACGCTGCCCCTTACTGTGTGTTTTAAATGCAGCAGCCAGAATAACCCTTTTAAAACAGGTCATGTCACTTCTGGGCTCAAAATCCTCATACGGCTTCCCATCTCCCTCAGAGTAAAAGCCAAACATGTTACTATAGTCTACAGAGACCTAAATGATTTCAGCCCGTGTTATTTCTTAGAGTGGGTTGTATAGTATTCTCCCTCCAATCATGTCCATTTAGAACCCGAGACTCTGACCTTATTTGGAAATAGAGTCTTTGCAGATGTAATTAGTTAAGATGAGATCTTACTGCATTTGGGTGGGCCCTAATCAATGACTGATATCCTTATAAGAAGAGAAAAAGAAAACAAAGACATGGACACACAAGGGGTAGGGGATGGTGGAGAGAGAATGCCATGAAGGCAAAGATTGGAGCCATGCATCTCCAAAGTAAGGAATGCCAAGAATTGCCAGCAACCACCAGAAGCTAGGAGAGAGACATGAAACAAATTCTCCCTCAGAACCCCCAGAAGGAAACAACCTACCTACACCTATATTTCAGACTTCAAACCTCCAGAACTATGAGAGAATAAATTTATGTTGATTTAAGCCACCCTTAAAATAACTTTGTGATGGGTGGGGAGTAGCCAAGATGGTGGAGTAGGAAGACCCTGAGCTCACTGCCTCCCATGGGCATACCAAAATTACAACTATTTATAGAGAAAACTATTGATGAGAAAAACTGGAAGACTAGCAGAAAAGATCTACAACTAAAGATGTAAAGAAGGGACCACAATGAGGTGGGTAGGAGGGGTGGAGAAGCGGTATAGTCAAGACACAAACCCTGAGTAGGTGACCCACAAAGGGGAGGGTAATTACAATCGCAAGAGGCTCTCCCCTCAGGAGCCAGTGGTCTGAGCCCCATGTTGGGCTCCCTAGCCCAGGGTCATGCACTAGGAAGAGGAGCCCAGAATGTGTGGCTTCCAAGGCCAGCATGGCTTACTTTTAGGAGGCCCAGAGGGCTGTGGGAAATAGAGACTCTGCTCTTAAGTGGCACACACAAAATCTTACACACTCTGGGGTCCAGGGCAGAAGTAGTCGTTTGAAAGGCACCTAGGTCAGGCCCACCTGCTGATCTTGAAGAGTGTCCCAGAGAAGCAGAAGGCAACTGGGTCTGGGCCTGGGGATATAGACACTAATGACAGCCATTTGGTAGAGCTCCTTCTACTATGTGGACACTGGGGCTGACAAGCACCATTTTGGAATCCTCCCTCTAGCTTATCAGCACAGGAATCCAGTCCCACCCACCAGCCTATCAGCACCAGTATTGGGACACTTCAGGCCAAGCAGATAGCTGAGCAGAGACACAGCCCCACCCACCAGGAGGCCTGCTGCCTAAGAACTCCTGAGCCCACAGATGCCCCAGGACACAGCCCTGCACATCAGTGTGCTGGCACTAACACCAAGACATCCAGGACCCTGCAGCCAGAGGCCCAGGACCCAGCTCCAATGACAAGTGGGCTGGTACTGGCCACAGGACCAGCCTCACCCACCAGTGGTAGGCACCAGCCCCAGGAACTGACCTCACATACCAGTGGGTGGGCACCAGCTCCAGGATCCCCTAGGCCCCAATCCCACCCACCAGCAGGCAGACACCAGCCTCAGGATGACCACAGCCCCTCAGGCAGCCATCTTGGATTCAGCCCCACCCACCAGCAGGCCAACACCAGGTTTGGGACATGCTGGATGACACAGCCAGCCATGTTAGAAACTGGTCGCACCCACCAGAGGGCCAACACCAGCTCCAGGGCTCCCAAGGAACCTGTAGCCAAAAACCTGGGAACCTGGCTCAGCCCACCAGTGAGCCAGCACTAGTCCCAGGACCACGTGGGGCCTGGACCCAACCACCAGCAGGTCTACACCACTTTGAGACATTGTGGACCCCCTCAGCCAGCTGCCCCAGGATCCAGCCCCACTCACAAGCTGGCCAACACCAACTTTGGGACACCCCAAACCCTGCAGCCAGCCATGTTAGGAACTTGCCCCACCCACCAGCTGTCTGACATCTGGGGGGATCTGGGACCCCCAGGCCAACAGCCACCCACTCCAGAATGTGGCTCTGGTCACCAGTCGGCCAGCACTAGCCCTGGGACCCCTGGGGGCCCACAGCCAGCAACCTTGTGATCTGGCCTCACTCACCAGCAGCTGGCAGCCTCCACACAAGGCAGGGCCTGCCAACCATCTAACGGGACTGGGGGCCAGCCATGCCCACCAGATAGCCCACAGTAGTCAGCCTGCCATAACAGGACTCACACAGCCCAAACAGAGTGTACCCTAGAGCATATAGCTCCGGTAACAAGAGAGGAGTGCACTGATGCACAGGACATCCCCTATAAAAGATCACTTTTCCAAAGTCAGAAAACATAACCAACCTATCAAATACATAGACATAAAAACAGCAAATTGGGCAAAATAAGGCAACAGAGGAATATATTCCAAACAAAGGAACAAGATAATACTGCAGAAGTACTAAGTGAAGTGGAGGTAGGAAAGTTACCTGATAAAGAGTTAAAGGAAATGATCAAAGAACAGAGGAAAAGAATGGATGAACACCATGAGAAGTATTTAACAAAGAGTTAGAAGACATAAAGAAAAACCAGAGCTGAAGAATACAGTAACTAAAATTAAAAATATACTAGAAGGAATCAAAAGTAGATTAGATGATACAGAGGAAAAGATAACTGAGCTGGAAGACAGAGTAGTGGAAATCACTGAAGCTTTACAGAAAAAAAAGAATAAAAGGAAATGAGGACAGTTTAGAGACTTCTAGGACAACATCAAGCATACTAATATTTGCAATATAGGGGTCTCAGAAGGAGAAGAGAGAGAAAGGGCTAGAGAACATATTTGAAGACCTAATAGCTGAAAATTTGTCTAACCTGAGACAGGAAACAGACATCCAAGATATGGAAGCCACTTAAGTGCCTATCAATAGATGAATGAATAAAGATGATGTGAGATATATATCTTTATCTACATACATAGATATAACGGAATATTACTCAACCATAAAAAAGACAACATGCTCTTTATGGACCTAGGGGGCATTATGCTAAGTGAAATGAGTCAGAGAAAGACAAACACTGTTTGATTTCATTTATATCTGGAATGTAAAAAACAAAACAAATGAAAAAACATAACAAAACAGAAGCAGAGGTAAAGATAAGGAGAACAAATAAGCGGTTGCCAAAGGAGAGGAGGTTGGGGAGAGGAAAGAAATAGATTAGGGAGACTAAGAGTTACAAACTTCCAGCTGCAAAATAAAGGAGTCACAAGTATTGAAATGTACAGGGTGGGAAATATAGTCAATAACTAAGTAATATTTTTGTATGGTGACATATCAAAACTACACTTACCGTGGTGATCATTTTGAAATGTATAGAAAAAAATCACTGAGTTGCATAACAGGAATTAACATAGTATTGTAGATCAGTTACAGTTCAAAAACAAACAGACTCAAAAAAGAGATCAGATTTGTGGTTACCAGAAACAGGGGAAGTGAGGGGCATGGGAATTACATGAAGGCAGTCAAAAGGCACAGCCTTCCACAGTTATAAGATAAATAAGTACTAGGGATGTAATGTACACCATGATAAATATAGTTAACACTGCTGAATGCTATATTTGAAAGTTGTTAAGAGTAAGTCCTATGAGTTCTCATCACACACACAAAAAAACTGTTTTCTATTTCTTTAATTTTGTATCCACATGAGATGACGGATGTTCACTAAACTTACTGCGATAATTTCATAACGTATGTGAGTCAAATCAATATGCTATATACCTTTAACATACACAGTGCTGTATGTCAATTATAGCTCATAAAAACTGGATAAAAAAATAACTTTGTGGTACTTTATTATGGCAGCCCTAGGAAATTAATACACTTCTTTGATCTCATCTCCTTCTACTCTTTCCTTTGGTCATTCTACTCCACCTACAACCTACTTGCTAGTCCTTGAATACCTAGGCATGCTCCTGCCTCAAAGCCTTTCTATTTTCTGTTTTCTATCGCCGAAACACCCTTACCCTAGATGTTTACATAATTCTTCCACTCCTTGTGTGTCTGCTCAAAAGTCACCTTTGCATGATGTATGATGTACTTAAAACTGCAACAGCACTCCGTTCCCTGTTTTATTTATCAACCTAGAAGCTCTCACCTCCCAAGAGTCTATGAAATTTACTTATTTTTAAAATCGTCTTTCTCCTTGTACCATAACATAAGCACAAGCAAGGCAAGAACTTTTGTCTATTTTTTTTATTGACACATTTCCAATGTCCATATCTGTGCTTGGCACATCATAAGATTAGTTTCTCCTATGCTGTTTACTTATTTCAATCATTTATTTGTATTAGTTTATACTCACACAGATGGACTTTATACTTTTGGTTATAATACAATACCACATTATCTACTTTTTTGCTCAAAATGTTCTGGTTTTGGCCTTTGGGAGCTCTTTCAGGTTGGCTCCTGTGTCCTGTTCACATGGTCCCATCCTCCTGTTTTTCTGAGTACTTCCTTACTCTCTGGCACTATAAGATGTTCCAGGTTCATGTCATATTTTCCTTGCCCCAGCCCTAAAATCAGCTATTTATCTAAGCATGGTGGGAAACTTTATTGTGTTTCTCAACCAATGGAAGAGAAAGAAGACAAAAACTAGCAAAGATGTAGATGTGAATGGCAAAATAAAGGAACTTGCTCTCGCAGACATATACACAGGATTCAACCAAGAGTTGCGAGCTTCACATCTTTTCAATCACAGTAAAAAAATTTATGAAGAATGACCAACTACTAAGCCACACGTATAAATAAAATTCAATAAATTTGGAGAATTGTATCAATCAGACATGTTTGCTGA
The DNA here is from genome assembly GCF_002837175.3 of Physeter macrocephalus. NCBI lineage: Eukaryota > Metazoa > Chordata > Mammalia > Artiodactyla > Physeteridae > Physeter > Physeter macrocephalus. The sequence continues at coordinate 22,396,195 of NC_041222.1, forward strand.
ACCCAATGCAATAAAATTTAAAAATCAACTATAAAAATATGGCTATTCAGTCTTACACAGTCATGGAAATTTAAAAGCATTCCTCTAAATGACTCATAGATCAAAGAAGAAATCATAATGTAAATCTGAAAATATTTATAATTGAACAATGAAAATATGACCTACTATAGCTTGTTGAATGCAGCTAGGTAGTACTTAGAAATATGAAGCCTTAATTGCTCTCATTAGGAAAAAAAACTTCAAAATCAATGATCTAAGCATACACAGTAACACATTAGGAAAAGATCATCAAAATAAAGCCAAAGCTAGCATAGAAAAGAAATAAAGGTTAGATCAGAAAATAATGAAATGGCAACCAAACATGAAATAAAGAGGTCAACAGAGCAAAATGTTGGGTTTTTTAATAAAGATAAATAGAAAGAGAAAAGCAAGATTAATGAAGAGAAAATCAGAGCATGTAGGAGAAAACACAGTGAAAATTCTAGTAATAAAAAAGGAGATAAACCACAGATGTAGCAGAGACTAAACAGATTAGGCATTATGAACAATTGTTTTTAAAACATATGAAATGAACAAATTCCTAAAAAATATAACATATCAAGACTGTTTCCAGAAGAAATAGAACAACCCAATACACCTATATCAATTAAAGAAACTGAACCTGCTTAAATCTTCTTATCAAGAAAATAAGAAGTTCAGATAGAAATTTAGGTAACTTCTGCCAAACATTCAAAGACAGGTATTCCAATCTTATACAAATTCAACCAGAGAATAACAAGAAAGAGGGGTAGAACCAAGATGGCAGAGTAGAAGGACGTGCTCTCACTCCCTCTTGTGAGAACACGAGAATCACAACTAGCTGCTGGACAATCATCGACAGGAAGACACTGGAACTCACCAAAAAAGATACCCCACATCCAAAGACAAAGGAGAAGCCACAATGAGATGGTAGGAGGGGCGCAATCACAGTAAAATCAAATCCCATAACTGGTGGGTGGGTGACTCACAGACTGGAGAACACTTATACCACAGAAGTCCACTCACTGGAGTGAAGGTTCTGAGCCCTATATCAGGTTTCCCAACCTGCGGGTCCAGCAACATGGGGAGGAATTCCTAAAGAATCAGACTTTGAAGTCTATTGGGATTTGATTGCAGGACTTTGACAGGACTGGGGGAAACAGAGATTCCACTCTTAGAGGGCACACACAAAGCAGTGTGCACATCGGGACCCAGGGGAAGGAGCAGTGACCCCAGGGAAGACTGAACCAGACCTACTTGCTAGTGTTGGAGGGTCTCCTGCAGGGGCAGGGGGTGGCTGTGGCTCACCGTGGGGACAAAGACACTGGCAGCAGAAGTTCTGGGAAGTACTCCTTGGCGTGAGCCCTCCCAGAGCCTGTCATTAGCCCCACCAAAGAGCCCAGGTAGGCTCCAGTGTTGGGTTGCCTCAGGCCAAACAACCAAAAGGGAGGGAACCCAGCCCCACCCATCAGCAGTCACGCGGATTAAAGTTTTACTGAGCTATGCCCAACAGAGCAACAGTCAGCTCTACCCACCACCAGTCCCTCCCATCAGGAAGCTTGCACAAGACTCTTAGTTAGCCTCATCCACCAGAGGGCAGACAGCAGAATCAAGAACTACAATCCTGCAGCCTGTGAAACAAAAACAACATTCACAGAAAGACAGACAAGATGAAAAGGAAGAGGGTTATGTACCAGATGAAGGAACAAGATAAAACCCCAGAAAAACAACTAAATGAAGTGGAGATAGGCAACCTTCGAGAAAAAAAATTCAGAATAATGATAGTGAAGATGATCCAGGACCTCGGAAAAAGAATGCAGGCAAAGATTGAGAAGATGCAAGAAATATTTAACAAAGACCTAGAAGAATTAAAGAACAAACAGAGATGAACAATACAATCACTGAAATGAAAACTACACTAGAAGGAATAAATAGCAGAATAACTGAGGCAAAAGAATAGATAAGTGACCAGGAAGACAGAATGGTGGAATTCACTGCTGTGGAACAGAATAAAGAAAAGAGAATGAAAAGAAATGAAGACAGCCTAAGAGACCTCTGGGACAACATTAAACGCAACAACATTTGCATTATAGGGGTCCCAGAAGGAAAAGAGAGAGAGAAAGGACCAGAGAAAATATTTGAAGAGATGATAGTCAAAAACTTCCCTAACGTGGGAAAGGAAAGAGCCACCCAAGTCCAGGAAGTGCAGCGAGTCCCATACAGGATAAACCCAAGGAGAAACACGCCAGACACATAGTAATCAAATTGGCAAAATTAAAGACAAAGAAAAATTATTGAAAGCAGCAAGGGAAAAATGACAAATAATATACAAGGGAACTCCCATAAGGTTAACAGCTGATTTCTCAGCAGAGACTCTACAAGCCAGAAGGGAGTGGCATGCTATACTTAAAGTGATGAAAGGAAAGAACCTACAACCAAGATTACTCTACCCAGCAAGGATCTCATTCAGATTAGATGGAGAAATCAAAAGCTTTACAGACCAGCAAAAGCTAAGAGAATTCAGCACCACCAAAGCAGCTCTACAACAAATTCTAAAGGAACTTCTCTAAGTGGGAAACACAAGAGAAGGACCTACAAAAACAAACGCAAAACAATTAAGAAAATGGTCATTGGAACATACATATTACCTTAAACGTGAATGGATTAAATACTCCAACCAAAAGACACAGGCTTGCTGAATGGATACAAAAACAAGACCCATATTTATGCTGTCTACAAAAGACCCATTCAGACCTAGGGACACATACAGACTGCAAGTGAGGGGATGGAAAAAGATATTCCATGCAAATGGAAATCAGAAGAAAGCTGGAGTAGCAATACTCATATCAGATAAAATAGACTTTAAAATAAAGAATGTTACAAAAAGAAAGGAAAGACACTACATAATGATCAAGGGATTAATGCAAGAAGAAGATATAACAATTATAAGTATATATGCACCCAACATAGGAGCACCTCAGTACATAAGACAACTGCTAACAGCTATAAAAGAGGAAACCGACAGTAACACAATAAGAGTGGGGGACTTTAACACCTCACTTACACCAATGGACACATCATCCAAAATGAAAATAAATAAGGAAACAGAAGTTTTAAATGACACAATAGACTAGATAGATTTAACTGATATTTATGGGCCTTACTAAGTAACCAAGAGATCACTGAAGAAATCAAAGAGGAAATCAAAAAATAGGTAGAGAAAAATGACAATGAAAACGCAACAGCAGATTACACTTTCTTCTCAAGTGAGCACAGAACATTCTCCAGGATAGATCACATCTTGGGTCACAAATCAACCCTCAGTAAATTTAAGAAAACTGAAATCATATCAAGCATCTTTTCTTACCACAACGCTATGATATTAGAAATCAATTACGGGGAAAAAAACATAAAAAACACCAACCCATAGAGGTTAAACAATACGTTACTAAGTAACCAAGAGATCACTGAAGAAATCAAAGAGGAAATCAAAAAATAGGTAGAGAAAAATGACAATGAAAACGCGACAATCCAAAACCTATGGGATGCAGCAAAAGCAGTTCTAAGAGGGAAGTTTATAGCTATACAAGCCTACCTCAAGAAACAAGAAAAATCTCAAATAAACAATCTAACCTTACACCTAAAGGAACTAGAGAAAGAAGAACAAACAAAACCCAAAGTTA
>NC_041222.1:22399905-22401773 GCF_002837175.3 Physeter macrocephalus
AAATCAATAAAATTAGAAATGAAAAAGGAGAAGTTACAACAGACACTGCAGAAACACAAAGCATCCTACAAGACTACTACAAGCAACTCTATGCCAATAAAATGGACAACCTGGAAGAAATGCACCAATTCTTAAAAGGTATAACCTTCCGAGACTGATCCAGGAAGAAACAGAAAATATGAACAGACCAATCACAAGTATTGAAATTGAAATGGTGATTAAAAATCTTCCAACAAGCAAAAGTCCAGGACCAGATGGCTTCACAGGTGAATTCTATCAAACATTTAGAGAAGAGCTAACACCTATCCTTCTCAAACTCTTCCAAAAAATTGCAGAGGAAGGAACATTCCCAAACTCATTCTTTGAGGTCACCATCACCCTGATACCAAAATCAGACAAAGATACTACAAAAAAGGAAATTACAGACCAATATCACTGATGATTATAGATGTAAAAATCCTCAACAAAACACTAGCAAACAGAATCCAACAACACACTAAAAGGATCATACACCATGATCAAGTGGGATTTATCCCAGGGATGCAAGGATTCTTCAATATATGCAAATCAATCGATGTGATATACCATACTAACAAATTGAAGAATAAAAACCATATGATCATCTCAATAGATGCAGAAAAAGCTTTTGACAAAATTCAACACCCATTTATGATAAAAAAAACTCTCCAGAAAGTGGGCATAGAGGGAACCTGCTTCAACATAATAAAGGCTATATATGACAAACCCACAGCAAAAATCATTCTCAATGGTGAAAAACTGAAAGCATTTCCTCTAGGATCAGGAACAAGACAAGGATGTCCACTCTCAGCACTATTATTCAACATAGTTTTTGGAAGTCCTAGCCTTGGCAATCAGAGAAGAAAAAGAAATAAAAGGAATACAAATTGGAAAAGAAGAAGTAAAACTGTCACTGTTTGCAGATCACATGACAGTATACATAGAGAATCCTAAAAATGCCACCAGAAAACTACTAGAGCTAATCAACGAATTTCATAAAATTTCAGGATACAAAATTAATGCCCAGTAATCTCTTGCATTTCTATACACTAATGATGAAAAATCTGAAAGAGAAATTAAGGAAACACTTCCATTTACCACTGCAACCAAAAGAATAAAATACCTAGAAATAAACCTACCTAGGGAGACAAAGACCTGTATGCAGAAAACTGTAAGACACTGATGAAAGAAATTAAAGATGATACCAACAGATCGAGAGCTATACCAAGTTCTTGGCTTGGAAGAATCAATATTGTGAAAATGACTATACTACCCAAAGCAATCTACAGATTCAATGCAATCCCTATCAAATTACCAATGGCATTTTTTACGGAACTAGAACAAAAAATCTTTAAATTTGTATGGAGACACAAAAGACCCCGAAGAGCCAAAGCAGTCTTGAGGGAAAACAACAGAGCTGGAGGAATCAGGCTCCCTGACTTCAGACTATACTACAAAGCTACAGTAATCAAGACAATATGGTACTGGCACAAAAACAGAAAAATAGATCAATGGAACAAGATAGAAAGCCAGAGATAAACCCACGCACATATGGTCAACTAATCTATGACAAAGGAGGCAAAGATATACAATGGAAAAAAGACAGCCTCTTCAATAAGTGGTGCTGGGAAAACTGGACAGCTCCATGTTAAAGAACGAAATTAAAACACTCCCTAAACACCACACACAAAAATAAACTCAAAATAGATTAAAGACCTAAATGTAAGGCAAGACACTATAAAACTCTTAGAGGAAAACATCAGCAGAACACTCTATGACATAAATCACAGCAAGATCCTTTTTGACCCACCTCCTAGAGAAATGGAAATAAAAACAAAAATAAACAAATG
>NC_041222.1:22402643-22436873 GCF_002837175.3 Physeter macrocephalus
ACTATTTACAATAGCCAGGTCATGGAAGCGACCTAAATGCCCATCGACAGACGAATGGATAAAGAAGGTGTGGTACATAGATACAATGGAATATTACTCAGCCATAAAAAGGAACGAAATTGAGTCATTTGTTGAGACGTGGATGGATCTAGAGACTGTGATACAGAGTGAAGTACGTCAGAAAGAGAAAAAGTAATATCGTATATTAACACATGTATGTGGAACCTAGAAAAATGGTACAGATGAACCGGTTTTAAGGGCAGAAGTCGAGACACAGATGTATAGAACAAACGTATGGACACCAAGGGGGGAAAGCCGTGGGGAGGTGGAGAAGGTGGTGTGCTGAACTGGGCAATTGGGATTGACATGTATACACTGACGTGCATAAAACTGATGACTAATAAGAACCTGCTGTATAAAAAAATAAATTAAATTTAAAAATTAAAAAAAACTAATACTAAACTTTCTTTGTGTTATTTGTATGGAAATATGTTAATATAAATGTTTCAGACATTACATGAAATTCCTAAATGTCTTATATGTTCTGGTATAATGTTATAAGTCATAATTCTAATTATTACTTTAATATATATATCTCAGAAATGACTAAATTTCCTTGTCAATTGCATTATTATGAACTTTCATCAAATCTTTAACCGTGGTCATTTTTAAGTCTTTTGTCATTTAATGACAGTTCTGGGTGTACTCTGATGTTTTTGCAAAAATGTTCCTATAAAAGGGTTTCGGGCTTCCCTGGTGGCGCAGTGGTTGAGAGTCCACCTGCCGATGCAGGGGACACGGGTTCGTGCCCCAGTCCGGGAAGATCCCACATGCCGTGGAGCAGCTGGGCCCGTAAGCCATGGCCGCCGGGCCTGCGTGTCCGGAGCCTGTGCTCCGCGACGGAAGAGGCCCACATCCCGCCAAAAAAAAAAAAAAAAGGGGTTTCATCTTCAAGGAATTCATGGAAAAGACTCTGACAAGTACAGGTTTCTGGTAACTGACTATACTTCCTATAAAGGGGTTTCATCTTCAAGGAATTCATGGAAAAGACTCTGACAAGTACAGGTTTCTGGTAACTGACTATACTGCTGAACTGAATGAATAAGTATTTTCAGAACTCTAATGGAAAACTGATGAATTCATAAAAGTGCTAAAAAAAGACGAAGATAAAAAAAATTAATTACATGGGACTGAGTGAACTGATGAGGATGATTATAATTTTTGTGACTTTCTGTTTGAAAAAAAAAAAACAGAGGGAGGGGATATGGGGACATATGTATGCATATGGCTGATTCACTTTGGTGTACCACAGAAACTAACACAACATTGTGAAGCAATTATATTCCAATAAAGATCTACTTAAAAAAAAAGAAAAAAAACAACAAAGAGGAAATTCTCCCAATTCACTTTATGAGGCTATTATAACCTAACAACGACAGAACCAGAAGATTAAATAGTAGTCAATTTCATCCATGAATATAGACAAAAAATAATAATTTTAAACTTTATTAAACCAAATCCAATAACGCTTTGAAAGGATTAAACTGTGACCAAATTGGTTTATTATATTCAACACTGTGAGTTAGTTTTAAATTAGAAATCAAAAAATATAATGCACCATGAATACATTAAAGCAGAAAAATGATAAGATAATCTCAATAGATGAGAGAATCATTTTTGATAAAATGTATTATCCTTTCATGATATTAAAAAACATAGAAGACAAGGCTAGAAATAATATTCCTTAACCTGATCAAGGGTAACTACCAAAACCTACTTTAAACTTAGAACACAATGGTGAAATGTTGAAAGCATTCCCTATACTGTAAAATAAAAAAAAAAAAATCTACTATCATTAATTCTATGCAGCACTGTATTAGAAATTCTTTAATGCAGGGCTTAAGGGGAAATAAATGAAAGTTATAAGGATAACAAATGAATAAACCAAATGCTAATATTTGGAAATGCTATAACTGGCTCTGTAGAAACCCTAAAAAGTAACTACAGACAGATGTTTGGAAATTCTAAAAGATTTTAACAATGTTGCTGAATATAAAATCAACACACAAAAAACAATTGCATTTCTAGACATTGACAACTGTTTAAAAATGTAGCTTTAAAAATATAACCACTTATTACAGCAGCTAAAATATAAGGTTGCTAGGAATAAATCTAATGAAAGATGTGCAGGACCTTTATAGATATAACTATAAAACTTTATTAAAAGCTATTAAATACAACCCAAATAGAGTGACAAACCATGTTCTTAGAAAGATTCAAAATCATAAAACTGTCGATTCTCTCAACTTAATCTACAAATTCAATGCAATTCCAGTCAGAATCTCAACAGGATATTTTTTTCTCATGGAACTTGGCAAGCTATTCTAAAATTCATGTGAAAGAGCAAAGAGCCAAATTACACAAAATATTCCTATAGAAGAAAGCTAGGTTGGAGGATTTGCCCTACTTACTACCAATACTTTATTTTAAAGCTATGGGTATTAAGTCAGTTTGGTGCATTGTAAGGGCTAATGAAATAGACCAAGGGAATATGGAGCACCAAAACAGACCCACATGTGTATTGAAACTGATTTATCACAAAGATAGTATTATAGAGCAGTAGGAAAAGGCTAGACTATTTAATAAATGGTGTTAGGACAACTGCTTATCCATGTGGAAAAAAATGAAAATGGATCTCTACCACACACCATAGATGAAAATCAATTCCCAGAGAATTAAAAATAAAGGTGAAAAGTAAACTCATAAAATATTTTGAAACAATCTAGGAAAATATCTTTATAAATGTATACTAGGAAATATCTCATAAAAAGACTCAAAAATCACAAACAACCATTAAGGAGAAGATTGGTAAATTTGACCACGTTAAAATTAAAATTAAGGACTGCTAATCAGGGAGAAAGAAACCTACTTATGTATTTGGGGCAGGGGGGTTTACACACACACACACACACACACACACACACACACACACACACACACAAGTATCAAAGTATTAGTAGGTATAAATCAAAAAAACCTTCAAATCATTATGAAAAAGACAATGAAATTGGCCAAAAGAAGGGGGGAAGGGCTTCCCAGGTGGCGCAGTGGTTGAGAGTCCGCCTGCCAATGCAGGGGACACGGGTTCGTGCCCCGGTCTGGAAAGATCCCACATGCCGTGGAGCGGCTGGACCTGTAAGCCATGGCCGCTGGGAATATCTCATAAAAAGACTCAAAAATCACAAACAACCATTAAGGAGAAGATTGGTAAATTTGACCACGTTAAAATTAAAATTAAGGACTGCTAATCAGGGAGAAAGAAACGTACTTATGTATTTGGGGCAGGGGGGTTTACACACACACACACACACACAAGTATCTCAAAGTATTAGTAGGTATAAATCAAAAAAACCTTCAAATCATTATGAAAAAGACAATGAAATTGGCCAAAAGAAGGGGGGAAGGGCTTCCCAGGTGGCGCAGTGGTTGAGAGTCCGCCTGCCAATGCAGGGGACACGGGTTCGTGCCCCGGTCTGGAAAGATCCCACATGCCGTGGAGCGGCTGGACCTGTAAGCCATGGCCGCTGGGCCTGCGCGTCTGGAGCCTGTGCTCCGCAATGGGAGAGGCCACAGCAGTGAGAGGCCTGCGTACCGCAAAAAAAAAAAAAAAAAAAAGAAGGGGGGAAAAGACTTGAATAAGCATTTCATAGAAAAGAAAACACAAGTGGCCCCTAATCAGATGAAAAGATGTTCTTCTTCACTAGTAATAATAAAATGCAAATTAAAATCAAATCTAAGCTTCATATTTTATATACTCTTTGACATGTATAATGAAGTTCACAAAAATATATTTTAAAAATATCACTCTGGTAGCAAGGTAAAAAACTGATTGAAAAAAATGCGGACCCAGTAGATTCAGAATATTACCACCATAAGCAAGAAAAAAAGGATGAATAAACCCTTAAGGCAATACTAATGAGAGAAAAAGGAGAGGATGTTCTAATGAGTGATATTAAGGAAGACCTTATCTTAACCACCATTTATCCTTAGTCCCTAGAGCAGTATCTAACACTTGGTGCTATTTAATATTTGCTAAATTAGTAAATAAATTTAATGACTGATAAAATATGAGAAATGAAATAAAGGAATCTATTCAATATAATAATTGGCAAGTTATTTTTCATTTTGTTATTTTCATAGGTGTAAAACTGTACCTCCAAACATTTTTATTTTAATTTTTAATTTTTATACCTGGATAAATAAAGAGGGTGAACGCTCATCCATATGTTTCATCACTAATGAGGTAGAAATCTTCCATATGCTTGCTTATAGTTGTATCTTTTTTTATGTCTTTTGCCAATTTATTTATTGAACTTTTCATATTTTATAGAATATTGTTGGTATGAATCCTTTTGTCTCTCATTTTACTAATATTTCTAAATATTCTAATATTTTTTAAAATGTAAATTTTTTTAAGATTTGTAAATTTTCTAAATATTTATAAATTTGTAGATTTCCATTTTTGCTTTGGTTACATTTATTTTAATTTTACAAATATTTTATATGTTTATTTAATTGAATCTGATATTTTTTCATGTGATACATAGAAAAGTGTCAACTCTCCAAAATTCAGTAATTCTATCAACTCTAATCAAAATTGGGTATATGATAATCTAAATATTTTTTGTTTGACTTACTTAATCTATCTACTTATACATATACTTAGGTTTATGATGTTAGGTATGAATTTGAATTATATTTTCCCAGATTCCTACAATCTTTCCAATTCCACTGTATTGTCACATAAAAAAATATTATGTAAATCAAGGCCATTTCCTGAGTTTTCTGTTATTGCATTAATCTATATTTCTATTCTTGAACTTAATTGCAGCTTTATAGTCAACTGTCTGTTCTCTGTCCTTTGCTGATTCCTCCTCCGTTGCACACTAAGAATTGCTGTTCCTGGAAGCTCTCTCAGCTCTCCTGCTCTTCCTGTGCAGTCTCGTCCATTCCCATGGCTTGTACTCATACCTTGGTGATACCTACCTCATAATCTCTAGCCCAAATTTTCTCTGAGCTCCAGATCCATGGATCAAATGACCAACCAGGCATTTATTCAAGATGTCTTAGAGGGGTCTCAAGAGTAATATGTCCAAACAAAACCCATTTTTCTTCCCTTTTTCCTCAAACATAGTTCCTGTATTCCTTATTTGTGCAAGTAAACCCCTTTGCCTCAGTTACTTAAGATCACGTGATCAAAAACCTGGGAGTACACTCTTCCTTCTGCTTTATTACAAACATCCAGGCAATCACCAAGCTCTATCTATTCTCTCTAAAATTGCCTTTCAAATAACAAAAACAACAACAGCAGGGAATTAAGACTAAAAGTGTGTCAGTTCAAGTCTTTAAGAAGCAGGCATCAAGGCAGGATTAGCAAGATACTTATTGGGGAATACGCATGTGAGAGGAAAGTAGATGGAAGCCAGAGGAGGCTGCGAGAGGAATCTAACCAAGATGCAGATCTAACTTATGTGAATGAAGGAGGGAGGGAAGAAAGGTTGAGTCGGAACTGCTTAGACCACAGTGCAGTCCTAAAAAAGTTTTGAAAGGCAGACAGGGAGCCCTCAAAGTAAATTCACTATTCAGAGGGCTCCCACAGCTCCCAGGAAAGGTCCTGCCTTAGTGCCCCCAGCACGCTCAGTCACTAGCCAGCAGCAGCCCAGGGAAATACGGCCTTGGCGGGAATGCAGTGATCGATTTCAGAGTGCAGCAGCTGAGGCTGTTTCTCTCCCTGCAGTCAAAGATCTGAAAGGCACATTTTCATAAATGGTTCAGAGGCTATGAGTAATCTGCCATGATTTCACAGAAGAAAAAATAGGCAGCCATTATTCAAACCCATGCAGTGTGACCTCACAGCTTACACAACTGATCACCATGACACACTTCCTCCCTCTACCACCCTTCCTTTGAAGGGTATTGGAACACATGTCTAAGTCATCTCCTTATTTCCAGCCTTCTTCATCAATCCATCCTTCCACATCCTTCAAATCCATTCTGATACTAACCCCCTTCTCAAAATTATTCAATGCCTTTTATACTCTTCCAGAATAAAGTTTAAAGTTCCTAACACAGCATTTAGCCTTAATTGTCAGGTGTCTATCTACCTCTTAAGCTTTATTTTCTGACACTCACTGCTTTTCAACTTTACAAAAATATTCATTCTTTCATTCTTCATTCATCCATTCAATAAGCATTTGTGGAGCATCTACCACCTGTGACAATTCTGTCTTAACAAATTTACTGAAGCTAGATGATATGTCCCTAGCCTCATGGTACTATGTTCTCTTTACTGAAACAGTAAGTAGCCAAATTAATAAATTCAGAAAGGGATAAATGCTATGAATACAATATAACAGAAAAATATTATAGGAGTAGCTAGATTGGGAAGGTGTTCAGGAAAGGCTTGAATAATAAGAAACCAACTTTTGAAAATCTGGAGAGAGAACTTTCTAGCAGAGGGAACAAGGGTAAAGACTGAGGAGAAAGGTGTTGACAGGTTCAAGAAACAGAAGTCCAGTGTGTCTGAAAAGTCATGGGCAGGGGGAGAATGGATCAGGAGAAATAAGAGGCTTGGTATTGTGAAGCCAAAAGAGTATACCAGGCAGGGGAGTGATATAACCGGATTTTTATGTTTCAAAAAGAATACTTCAGCCACTGGATAAAAAGTGAATTACAGGAACCAAATATAGGAGCGGAATTTATAGGTATCGAGTCATACCACGCTTGCCTATGCCTCTCTATTTTACACCTTCAGCAAACTTTTACTCAGCCTTTAGATCTCAGCCAAAACAGCAGCTGTGTGAAGCTTTCTCTCATTCACCCAGGAAGATCTGAGTACTCCTTGCATCAGAGGGAATCAGAGCAAGCTGTCAGAGTCCACAATCCTTTGGAAGGATCAGAAAACAATGCACACTTCTGGTGTCTGTGTTATGTTTCTTTATATACTAGAGAAAATACTGGTACTGTCACTCTGTCTCAATTTACTCCAGCTCCTCAAGTTGAAGCTGGATGAAAGAATCAGTTGCACATTCAGAGAGGTCAAAGTCAAAAGCCAGCATGCTAGAGCAAACCTATCCTAACACTCAGCATATAAGAGTCAAAAGGGGAGCTTTAAAATATCAAGTGCTAAAAGAAATGGTTGTACAATATTCTATGTTTGTTTTTATTTATTGCTTTTAATGCTGATCTCAGCATTATGTAACAGACATTATCCTGGAGAGCTACAGATTTCTTATTAGACCCTCTCAATGGTCCTGAGACATGCTTCCCCACTACTGTCATTACCAAGTGAATTTCTTGCAAGTACCTCAGAATCTTGCATATTTATCAATTTCATGCTTCCCAAGTTTCAAATTCAGTCTTCAACCAGAAGTGAAGTATATATTTGATGGTTTCTTGTAGTAGAAATATATTTTTTCTCTGCCTTTCCTAACAAGTTTTTTATTTCTCTCTTTCATGCTCAGAAAACTCCCTTGTGGATTTTCTCATCCCCTAGTCACTGTCAAACCCAAATCCTTCTTACAGGTATCAATATCTAGATGCCAAATCCACAGGTGAAAAGAAATTTCCTCCTGGCATTTCCTGATGGGAATTGCAGTGGACTTACAGAACCCACGGTGGGAAGTATTATGGAAACCTACAAGGTGTTACACACTTTCCTCCAAGACTTCAGAATGTCTGAAAACAGATCAACACATGTTGAGTGCCTAAGTGCCCTTCTGCCATCCAGTTTCTGTGGGGTTAAATGGATTCTCCAACCCTCTCCCTTAAAAGCCAAGTGCAAAGCTGCACTGAAACTCCAACTGTCTAATTTAGAAATGCATGACCCTGGAAACTCAGATTCCTTGTTTAATATGATGCTTCCCCTTCACCTCCCTCCTAATGAATGGGCCATCCATAGACTCGCTGTCCAATCACTGCAACTTTGAGTTACCACAAATGAGAAGGCCTGTGCATGAATGCAGGTTCCTGCATGGGAAAAGCAGCAGAGACTCACTAAGTTGTTCAAGGCCAGCTGTCAAATCAGAGATGAAAGGACTGAGTTTTAGGAGTTCACAGAGCAGATGAGGGAAACACTTTTAAAATACTGTCAGGGTGTGGTTGTCCTTGAAGAAATCGCCTCCTGACAGCTGCTGGTGCCTTCCTTCCTGCCGATGCTTAATTTCTCTCAGAGAGGCAGGGCTTTAATTGGGTTTCTAGGGCAGCCAGTTCTGTATCTTTGACCTTATCAAGGATGCAGGATTTCAAAGCCCAGGCTTAGATAAGCCTCCCTTCATTACTGATCAAAAGTCTCTCTAGGAACACTCCTGGGCTCAGATTTCAGTTCCTTTTCGTCTTCCTTCTAATGGGTAGTCTTACACCAGTATCCCTGTCATTGCCAGGTTCTTCAAGGGACAAGGGAGTGTTCAGAGGGCAGAAATTAGATGCAAATCATATAAAAAACTTTTCATGTCAGAAGCTACTTGCATACATCACTGGAAGGCCTTCTAATATTGGAAGAGGTTTTCATCTGGTTTATTGGCTTGATTTTCAAAAGTATAACGTTCTGAGTCACAGAATACCTATAATTGAGTACTAGGGCTTACTTTCAACCTGGCTGAGAGTTGAGTAATTCCTCTAAAAAGACAGATGTTGAATTTTAATAATAGAAATTTTTGGCATGTAAAATTAAGCACAGAGCATCTGCTTTTACAATGCCAACATCTGTTTCTTTGACATCCCTGCCTTCCCTTCTGCTAGATCCAACTGTGAATTTGCTTTAGAATCTGATATGAAAAACAGATAAGATTGTTTTTGACATGCTAAATTCTACAAGGCCAGCTAAAACTAGGCTATCAGGATTAAACTCTCATTCTAAAAGAAGAAAAATGTCATGATACTCAGATTTCCAACTGAAATAAAAAATGCAGAATTTTTTAAGGAAAGGGCGACATCATTTACAAATGACATTGTGTGTGCTGTGACTTTCTTTTGGAAAGCTTTTTGAAAAACTATTTAAAAGGCAACTATTTAAGACTGTCATTAGTAGTATCATTCAATATATGTCAGTCACATCATAACACCAAGAAATTCACCTGAGAAAAGAAATTTCCTTGATTAGATGCCTTTTTAAAAAAAGGCATTCAGAGAGACTAAAAATCACTAAAAATAAAAGGCAGTTTTAGAGTAAGAAGAAAATTATCATTAGGTAACAATAATGATTCTTGTATTGAAGGAAAGCAATCACTTGGCTCAATACTCTCATGTATTTACTTATTCATTTATCAGATGTTATTGAAGTCTAATTCTGTACCAGGTGTTCGGGATATAGAAGTTACTAAGGCAAACATAGGCCCTGCCCTTGTGAGGTATAAGTCTAGTGGGGAGAACATACATTTAACATATAAACATGCAAGTAAATATATAATTATAAATTTTGTTAAGTGCCCTGAGGAAAAACTACAAATTGTTCTGAGATAAAGTAGAGGGATGGTACAGAATTACTTTAGAGTATTTAAAATTATTAGTCAAGGATGGCATTAAGAGGAAGGGACAGATAACCCAAAACCGAACGAATGAGTAGACATTACTAATGAGGAGAAAGTAAGGGCGTCAGCGGAAAAAATTAGAACATTTAAGAAACTGAAAAAGGCCAATGTGGCTAGAAAATTTAACGAGTAAGGGCAAAGACGGATGAGATGAGACTGCAGAGTTACAACTGGATCCATGTAGACCCTAGCAACTATCTCAGTCTTGCCCTAGGGTTAGAAGCCATTGCTGTTCTCAGCCTGGAAGAACGAGGAGGCCTCAAAGCAGAGATTGACTGATAGCATGACTTTTCTGCTATACTCACTCTGCTCACATCCCCATGGTCACAACTCCAACCTTATATCCCGGTGTGAATAATGGGTCACTGTCATTTTACTCCTTGGCTGAGTCTTATACTGGACTCCCATCAAGGTAGACAGTCCTGCTGGGCCTGGGGTCAGCCTGGCACTGGCAATACCTTTGAGCTGATTATCGAACCTTGGCACTATAGTTAAACAATATTCTCCTATGCTGTAGGGTTACAAAAACAATTCATTCAAGTTCCTGGAAACTACAAGAGGGGCATATGAAAACCTGAACATCTGGCCTCAGGAACAGCATAAACTGGAGACTTAATTTGAGTCCACTGCAGCTCAAGGGACCTCACATCTATTCCCTCAAATGCTCATCCATTTACATGACTCAGCGACTCTCTCCCTACCTGTGTCTCCCTGCTTCTCTACCAGCTTTGCCACCCATCTTGTGTCCATTACCCTGTATCTATTACCCTGTGTCTATTACATCTGTTCCCTCATAACTTTAGCTTTACATGATTCTGCCATTTTCTCTCAGTATTCTCCAGAGATAGAATCAGATAGGCTCAATTTATCTTTTTCCATCACACCAGCTTATAAATTGGTTGACCTTGGATCAAGGTTATCCCTTAATTCCATCAGCTATGTCCAAAGGGCATAGCGCCTGATATCAAAAAACACTGCTGTCCTTCCAGATTTCAAACTATACTACAAAGCTATAGTAACTAAAACTGTATGGTACTGGCATAAAAATACAGTAGTTCCCCCTTATCCATGACATACATGTTCCATGACCCCCAGTGGATGCCTGAAACCACAGATAGTACCAAACCCTATATATACTATGTTTTTTCTTACACATACTTACCTATGATAAAGTTTAATTTCTAAATTAGGCACAGTAAGAGAATATCTGAATTGCCAGCTTAACTACTCTTGAGTCAGTTATCAAGTAAAATAAGGGTCACTTTGAACACAAGAACTGTGATACTGGATAGTTGATCTTATAACTGATATGATGGCTACTAAGTGACTAAGAGGCGAGAGAGGCTGGACTAAGGAATAATTCATGGCCCAGGCAGGATGGAGTGGGATGGAATGAGATTTAATCACACTACTCACAGCAACATTCAATTTAAAACTCATGAATTGTTTGTTTCTGGAAATTTTCATTTAATGTTTTTTGACTGCAGTTGACAGCAGGTAATTTAAAACATGGAAAATGAAGCTGTGGATAAGGGAGTACCTTAGAGATAAAGAATGAAATTGGACCTCTTATTACACCACTCACATAAATTAACTTGAAATGGATTAAAGACTTAAAAATAAGACCTAAAACCATAAAACTCCTAGAAGAAAACATAGGGAAAAACTCCTTGACATCAGTCTTTGCAACTGTTTTCTGGATATGACACCAAAAGCACAAGAAATAAAAGGAAAAATTAGTAAGTGGGACTGCATCAAACTAAAAAGCTCTGCACAGCAGAAGAAACCATCAACAAAATGAAACGGCAATCTACAGAAGAGGAGAAAATATTTGCAAATCATATATCTAATAAGGGGTTAATATCCAAAAACTACAGGGAACTCATACAACTGAATAGTAAAAAAAAAAAAAAAAATCCAATTAAAAATGCGCAGAAGAACTGAATAGACAGTTTTCTAAAAAAGACATGCAAATGTCCAACAGGTACATGAAAGAAAATGTTCAATATCACTAATCATCAGGGAAATGCAAATCAAAACCACAATGAGATATCAATTCATACCTGTTAGAATGACTTCCATTAAAAAGATAAGAAATGGGCTTCCCTGGTGGCACAGTGGTTAACAGTCCGCCTGCCAATGCAGGGGACACGGGTTCGTGCCCCAGTCTGGGAGGATCCCACATGCCACGGAGCAGCTGGGCCTGTGAGCCATGGCCGCTGAGCCTGCGCATCCAGAGCCTGTGCTCCGCAACGGGAGAGGCCACAGCAGTGAGAGGCCCGCATACTGGGGAAAAAAAAAAAAAAAAAAAAGATAAGAAATAAGTGTTAGTGAGGATGTGGAGAAAAGGGAATCCCTGTGCACTGTTGGTAGGAATCTATATTGATACAGCTACTTTGGAAAACAGTATGGAGGTTCCTCAAAAACTTAAAAATAGAACTACCATATGATTCAGCAATACCACTTCTGAGTATTTAACTGAAGGACATGAAATCACTATATCAAAAAGATATCTGCACTCCCATGTTTACTGCAGCATTATTTACAATAGCCAAGATATGGAAACACCCAAATATCCATCCATGGATGAATGGATAAAGAAAACGTAGGGTGTGTGTCTGTGTGTGTGTGTCTGTGTGTGTGTGTGTGTGTGTGTGTGTGTCTGTGTGTATACAATGAAAAAAAAAAAAAGATAAGAAATAAGTGTTAGTGAGGATGTGGAGAAAAGGGAATCCCTGTGCACTGTTGGTAGGAATCTATATTGATACAGCTACTTTGGAAAACAGTATGGAGGTTCCTCAAAAACTTAAAAATAGAACTACCATATGATTCAGCAATACCACTTCTGAGTATTTAACTGAAGGACATGAAATCACTATATCAAAAAGATATCTGCACTCCCATGTTTACTGCAGCATTATTTACAATAGCCAAGATATGGAAACACCCAAATATCCATCCATGGATGAATGGATAAAGAAAACGTAGGGTGTGTGTCTGTGTGTGTGTGTGTGTGTGTGTGTGTGTGTGTGTCTGTGTGTCTGTGTGTATACAATGGAATGGAATATTAGCCTGGAATATTAGCCACAAGAAAGAAGGAAATTCTGCCATTTGCAACAATACAGATGGACCTTGAGGGCATTATGCTACTGAAATAAGTCAGATAAAGACAAATACTGTATGATCTGACTTAATATGTGGAAGCTAAAAAAGCCAAACTCATAGAAACAGAGAATAGAACGGTAGTTTCCAGAGGCTGAGGGGTGGGAGAAATGGGGAGATGTTGGTCAGAGGTGTACAAACTTCTGGATATAAGATGAATAAGTTCTTGGGATCTAATGTAGAACATGGTGGCTATAGTTAACAATACCGTATTATATATTTGAAAGTTGCTAAGGCAATAAATTTTGTGTTCTCATGATAAAAAAGAAAGAGTAATTATGTGAGGTGATGGAGGTGTTAACTAACCATACTGTGGTAATCACTTCACAATACATAAGTATATAAAATCAATACACTGTACACCTTGAATTTGCACAATGTTACATGTCAATTATATCTCAAAAAACTTGAAAAATAAATAAATGTTTTAAAATATGACTAGCCGATGGGCTGTCTATTCAGCATAGGTTGTATCTATAGCAACGCTGCTTAGAAAACACAGCATCTGTTAAAACCCTTTTTACCTCAATTTCCTCATTTGCAAAATGAGGGCAATGACACTTTTACCTACTCCAAAAATATGGCGTGATTATAAATGAATAAGTGAGACTACATCAAACTAAAACACTTTGCACAGCAAAAGAAACAACCAAAAAAATGAAAAGGCATACCTAAAGAATGAGAGAAAATATATTTTGTCAGGTTGTGAAATCACCTAAAAAAGTTAAAAGCCATATACTGTGGTTCAGGTATTATTATACCTAATATACTATTACTGTCATTATCAAATTAAAGATATAACAATAGAATTCCACCATATTGCTATAATATATTAAAGAAGGATAATACTTGTGATCTCAATCTCCACTTTCATCATGATCTCACTTCTTATTGCTATATCATTTATCATATTATCTGTGTATATATCTATCTCCTCCACTAGACCCTTAACTCAGCAAACAATTTTTGAGCCAGGCAGTATGCTAGGAATTGGATATGCAACACAAGACAGCTTAGAATGGTCTCTAAACTCAAGGAGCTTATTGTTTAACCAGAAAGACAGTCAACTAAAAAGCTATACCTCTAAACAGTATTAAGCATATAACAGCTTGTATGTCCTCCTTAATATACAGCACCTAAGTAGGCATTTATGGCGGGCAGTGACCATATGTCTTTAGGTTCTGGGACCCAATTCCACTTTGGGGGTGGTAGTTCTACATACCAAACAGCCATTTTCTGAACACCAATTGGTTTCCCAATAATTCAACTCAATTCTGACATTATCTACTGGAAGATATCATCAAATTTCACAGTTAAGGGTTCAGTTCCACAAGACTCCCCCCACCCACCCATCCCCCTACCCCCGCTACCGACTTCAGAGGCCAGTTACAAGCCCAGATCACTGGTTTATTATAAAAGGATATAACTCAGGAACAGCTAGATGGAAGAGAAGCATAGGGCAAGGTATGGGGAAAGGGCACCATTCTCCCCAAGATCTCTATGTGTCCAACAATCTGGAAGAACTCTGAACCCAGTCCTTTTGGGTTTTGATGGAGGCTTCATTTCATAGACATGACTGACTAAATCATTGGCCACTGATAGCTGATTCAATCTACAGTCCTCTCCTCTCTAGAGATCAGGAGTGTGGGAACAAACGTTTTAACCCTCCAATCACACAATTGGTTCTCCTGGCAACCAGCCCCCAACCCTCCATAGATTCCAAAAGTTGCCTCATAGCATAACAAAACATACCTTTTTGATCTCTCCTTAGGAAATTCCAAGGGTTTTAGGAGCTATGTGACAGAAAAGGGGATGAAGATTAAATATATATTTCTTATAAATCACAATGTGCAACTGTTACTCTCACGCCTCTCAGTAGATAATGCAAGTGCCTATCACCTACCAGAGGGTGAGTACACGTTTAATAAGTTCAACTTTATGGGACCCAGTCTGGAAATAAGAGGAGGAATTCTCAGGAAGAAAGCCTTTGCCAACTTAGAGAGGCCAGTACCAAAGAGTCAGTTGCTAGAATAAATAAATATATATATGTACATATATATTCTATAAATGGAAGTAATAGGCATATAGGAAGCATTCAATAAATGTTAGCTGCTATTATTATTGTTATTACTATTACTATTACTATTACTATTACTACTCTGTCTCTGAACTGCAAATATTCCATTACAGTGAAGAGCCAAGCCAAGCATTTAGACACTTTACACATCACATTAAACAGCTGCATGTAAATTATGTACAAAGAGCAAATTATTTGACTCGCATTGCAATTGAATCAGGGCTAAAATGAGGTGTCTCCTAGTGGGGGCTAAAAAATCATTTTTATTCCTCTCATTGTCTTTGAAAAATGACCCTGTAAATGTATGATAGAAACAATAAGGACAAAGAGGGAATGATCAAAGGAGTTATATTTTGTGAGAACAATGATTGTTCATTGTGTTTAAATTTCCAGGAAGGAATGTGATACACTGCATAACTGTGTTTCACTCTCATTGCATTTCATTAAGTTTGGAAGATGGTTGGTTATTCTGAGTGCTTCTTTTCATTGTTCTTAGAGCACAAATAATAAGTTGATTTGAAAACTGCAAATGCTTTCTTTTTAATCACGCCTTTGCCAGAGTGGAGCTTAAGTTCAAGAGTTGTTATTACTTTAAAAATCTGTTTTAACAACACAAATCACTACCGTTTCTAAGCACTCTATTGCCTCCAAATCATGTTAACATGTGTACTCAGAGACTTGGGTGTTGGGCCAAATCTTACTAATCAAAATGAGGAAAAAAAAAAAAGTTTAGTGACTGTAGACAGAAAAACAAGTATGGTGAATGCCCTGGTTTAAACACTTTTGGTTATTTTAAAGATCATATAGACGAATAACGTGAAGACATTTTCTACATATTTGTTCTTAAATTACTGATTCTGAGAAGTACAAAGAATGTCTTCATTGGATATGTGCATGTACATTGATTTAAAAAATAACTTTTATAAGAATAAGATCTTCACAATTAGGTAGAATACCATACAAATAAATGTTTGCCTCTACTGAATTTGTTCGTGAGCTTTTAGGGTATCAGTTTAATCACTTAAATGATTATCCTAGGATCAATTACCCAAATTAAAGATAGACTATTGCATTTCTTTTGCCAAAAATTCAAAATAAACTATGCTATTATTTCATGACTCCATATGATGTTTGACTAATACCAAGAATTCAATAACTCTAAATCCTAAGATTGCCAGTTTTCTGTGGTATCATCTACAGTTTCTATTTTACCTGCTTCCTTAATCTTCTCAATGTCAAGCCTGAGGAGCAGTCATCCTACCTCTGTCTGAACACCCCCAATGACAAGGAAATTACTATTGCTAAAGATAACTAAAACCCTCTCCTAAACTAGGCCCAGAACCTTAGAATATACCTCCAAACAGGACCAAGAGATTACAACTAGGTTCTCCTTAGGTTCTGCCTTTCCCTCTTGAATTTCACCCTTGGATTCCTGCAGCCACCATTACACCAGTCTTTGGAGATTGTACTATTCTCTCACTAAGGCTCTGGCTCAGGAATAGATGATAACTCTTCTTTTCTATTTCTTTAGGATAGTTAAGAAGGCTGAGAGATTTCAAAATACTCCTGAGTGTAAAGAGAAAGCATAGAGTCTACAAAGGTTGCAGTTTGGCTCCTATTATAGCCAGTGCTCTTCCTTCTCCTTTTACACCAAGCCTAACAACATGTTGCCATCACCTTGTCCTTTTGCTTCCATTATACTAGATCCCCAGGAGCACCTGGGCAGATTGTTGGTTGCCTATAGAAATAAAGAGCAGGATTATGGGCCTAAGATGCCTTCAGCACAACAACCCTGCTATCACCAAAGACAAACACTGTCCATCATATTGAGAAAAGACAGGGAGCAGGTAGGGGGCAGTGCGGGAGAAAGAGACCACAATGAAGAGCTTAATGGAGCATGAATGAAGGAATCTAAGCAATGTCTATAAGTAGTGTGCCATGACCACACTGAGTCTGAGAAAAACGTGCATCATTTAGCAGAACAAGGTCACTTTAGCAACTATATCCCATGTCATTTTTAATTACCACACATGTTTCTTGTGGTTCCCTCATCCAGTCTCTGGCATCACTCTCACTGTATTCATAGTTTTTTCCCAGGAAACTTCTGGCCTGTGGCCTGGGAAGCACAACTCACATTATCCCTACTTTGCCTCTTGGAGAGCGGAGCAAAGTACAATGGTTGCTTCTTACATATTGACCTCCCATGTCTCCCAGTTTCAAGGAGCTGAAGTACTTCATAGTAGCCTTTGGAGGTCCACAATATTCAGAAGCCTGCCTAGTCCATTTTAGGATCATGGTTTTGCTGGAGGTTGGAAGCACAAGATTATGGGCAATCAGAGAGACTATCAGTGGGTTCATTAGAAAAAGTATTGAGAGCTATCAAAGATATCATCGGGGGGAAGGGGCAGATCAAGATGGTGGAACAGAAGGATGTGGAGCTCACCTCCTCCCACAAATACATCAAAAATACATCTACACGTAGAACAATTCTCACAGAATACCTGCTGAATGCTGGCAGATCTCATAAAGCTAAAATTACAAGAAAGATCACCATGTAACCAAGTAGGATGAAAGAAAAAAAAAGAAATCTGGATGGGCTCTGTACCCCTGGGAGGGAGCTGCGAAAGAGGAAAAGTTCCCTCACGCTGGGAAGCTGCTGCACTGGCATCGAGATCAGCCAGGATAGAAAGGGAGCATCAATGGCTCAGAGGAAAGCGCAGCAGCTGGTTTGCAGCAGCCAGAACAGAGAGAAAATAGCACAGAGGGTCCTAGCCACTTCCTTGCACTCTCCAGCCCAAGACATACATCTGCTGGTGTGCTTCAGGGCTGGGTGCTGAAACTTGGGCTTCTGAGGACAGACCAGGGAGAGGACTGGGATTGGCTGCGTGGAGACAGCCTGAAGGGGCTGGAGTGTGCTCCGGGCCGCAACCAGGATTGTGCGCAGGAAGGAGCCTGGGTATGCCATTGAAGTCGCACTGTTAACCTGTGCACTTGAAGGGAGAGGCAGAGTCTGCCATAGCAGCCTCATTCTAGGTGCACTCCCAGTGAGTATGGCTCTGCCTCTACAAGTTCTGGTAGCATGCAAGCACTGGCGGGTTGCCCACACGCAGAGGTGGGGCTAAAGCCTGAGCGGATCTTCAGGGACCAAGCAACTTTGGGAGCATGGCTGAAATCTGAGTGTCCCAGCAACTGTGAGATCCACGGATTTACTTGCCACAGCTGGTTTGTAAACTCAGTGCCTGAGGTACATCTGAATGGAACACTGGTGCTCCTGTGGCTGGGGTGGGCATTTGATAAAATTCAACATCCATTCATGACAAAAACTCTTACAAAAGTGGGTACAGAGGGAACTTATCTCAACCTAAAAGCTATTTATGACAAACCCACAGCCAACATAATACTCAATGGTGAAAAGATGAAAGCCTTCCCGCTAAAATCCAGAACAAGACAAGGATGCCCACTCTCACCACTTCTATTCAACATAGTATTGCAAGTCCTAGCCATAGCAATCAGACAAGAAATAAAAGGTATCTAAATTGGAAGGGAAGAGGTAAAATTGTCATTATATGCAGGTGACATGAGACTATAGAAAACCCTAAACACTCCACACAAAAACTACTACAACTGATAAATTCAGCAAGGTACCAGGACACAAGATTAACATACAGAAATCTGTTGCATTTCTTTACACTAACAATGAAATATCAGAAAGGGAAAGTAAAAAAAAAAAAAAAATCCCTTTTAAAATCACATCCAAATGAAATAAAATAAAATAAAATACTTAGGAAGAAACCTAACCAAGGAGGAGAAAGACTTATATACTCAGAACTGTAAAACACTGATAAAGGAAATTGAAGGTGATTCAAAGAAATGGCAAGATATCCCATGCATTTGGATTGGAAGAATTAATATTATTAAAATGGCCATACTACCCAAAGCAATCTACAGATTTAATGGAATCCTTATCAAATTACCCATGACATTTTTCACAGAACTAGAAAAAAAATCCTAAAATGTATATGGAAACATAAAAGACCCAGAATTCCCAAAGCAATCCTGAGGAAAAAGAACAAAGCTGGAGGCATAACCCTCCCAGACTTCACACAATACTACAAAGCTACAGTAATCAAAACAGTGAGGTAATGGCACAAAAACAGACATATGGATCAATGGAACAGAATAGAGAGCTCAGAAATAAACCCACACACCTATGGTCAATTAATCTTCAACAAAGGAGGCAAGAATATACAATGGAGAAAAGACAGTCTCCTCAGCAAGCAGTGATGAGAAAGCTGGACAGCTGCATGTAAATTAATGAAGTTAGAACAACACCATCACATCATACACAAAAATAAACTCAAAATGGCTTAAAGACTTAAATACAACATATGACACCATAAAACTCCTAGAAGAGAACATAGGCAAAACATTCTCTGACATAAATTATACCAATGTTTTCTTAGGTCCGTCTCCCAAGGCAATAGAAATTGAAGCAAAAATAAACAAATGGGACCTAATCAAACTTATAAGCTTTTTCACAGCAAAGGAAAGCATAAACAAAACAAAAAGACAATCTAAGACTAGGAGAAAACATTTGCAAACAATGTGATCAACAAGAGCTTAATTTTCAAACAGCTCATACAACTCAATAACAAAAAAACAACCCAATCAAAAAATGGTGGAAGGCCTCAATAGACATTTTTCCAAAGAAGACATACAGATGTCCAATAAGCACATGAAAAAATGCTCAACATCACCAATTATTAGAGAAATGCAAATCAAAACTACAATGAGGTACCACCTTATACCAGTCAGAATGGCCATCATTAACAAATGCTGGAGAGGGTGTGGAGAAAAGGGAACCCCCCCTACACTGCTGGTGTGAATGCAAATTGGTACAGCCCCTATAGAAAACAGTATGGAGGTTCATTAAAAAACTAAAAATAGAGTTACCATATGATCATGCAATCCCACTCCTGGGCATCAGCCATAAAAAAGAATGAAATAATGTCATTTGCAGCAACATGGATGGACCTAGAGATTATCACACTAAGTAAGTCAGACAGAGAAAGACAAATATCATATGATATCACTTATATGTGGAGTCTAAAATATGACATGCATGAACTTATTTATGAAACAGAAACAGACTCACAGACATAGAAAACTAATTTATGGTTACCAAAGGGGAGAGGTGTTGGGGGAGGGATAACTTAGGAGTTTGGGATTAGATACAAACTACTATATATAATGTAAACAATAAGGTCCTACTGTATAGCACAGGGAACTGTATTTGATATCCTGTAATAAATCACAATGGAAAAGAAAAAAATAAAATAAAAATTTTTTTCAATTCAAAAAACAAAGATATCATTGGAACATCTGAAATCCAAGGGTTAAGCCTATTTGGCATCCAGATGAGCTAGTCACATAAAGGGAAAAGAATAAACCCAACATTTAGAGGGTCAAGTTAGGCTGCAATATTGGGCAACTGAGTAATATAGATAAGAACAGTGGGGTTTGGACCTTGGGAAATTCTAATGAATTGTGCTAAATGATTGTTGCTATCCCCCTGTCATTTAAGTCCACTTTGCCTTGGAGGTGATATACAAACACTAGGAAACTTTTGATGTTAACCTGCCTTGATCATAGGATAGCCTCTTACAAGTAGATAGAAAATGATCAAAGAATAGTCCTCTTCTGCAGTCCTCTTCAAAAAAGCAAATAAAACAGGGGGGAACAGTATGGTAGACACAAACTCTTTGCAAAAAGACATACATTTATTTGTTTTCTTTAAATGTACACACAAAAAGAAAGCCATGAACGTATTTGTGTATATATATAAAAACTTCAAACAATAGTATGTCCACTTTCCAGATAGCTTTCCCCAATATAGCTGTTACTCTATTTGGTTTATGTGCATATAGTATACATGTTCACACAGAGGTGTGTAATTTTGTCTTTCTTAGATTAATAGGTACCTTTATTTTTCTAAAAATTGCCTTTTTGGGACTTCCCTGGTGGCGCAGTGGTTAAGAATCCACCTGCCAATGCAGGGGACATGGGTCCAATCCCTGGTCCAGGAAGATCCCACATGCCACGGAGCAAATAAGCCCATGCACCACAACTACTGAGCCTGCGCTCTCGAGTCCACGAGCCACAACTACTAAAGCCCAAGTTCCCTAGAGCCCACGCACAGCAACTACTGAGCCCACGTGCTCTAGGGCCTGCGTGCCCCAACTACTGAGCCCACATGCTGCAACTGCTGAAGCCCTCGCGTCTAGAGCCCTTGCTCTGCGAGGCTCTAGAGAAGCCACCGCAATGAGAAGCCCGCACACCGCAATAAAGAGTAGCCCCCGCTTGCTGCAAATAGAGAAAGCCTGCGCGCAGCAAGGAAGACCCAACGCAGCCAAAATAAATACATAAATACATAAAATAAAAATAAAAATTGCCTTTTTGCATAGTAATGTATCTTGGAGCTTTTCAGATGTCAGTACATATATATTGGGTTGGCCAAAAAGTGCTTCAGTTTTTAAGTAAAAATAAAAGACACATTTTTCATTTCCACCAAGAATTTTATTGAACAATATATTCACCCTTTTGTTCCACTACCTTCTGCCATTTTTCAGGCAAATTCCTAATTCCATCTTCCCAAAACTTTTTATCATTTTGAGCAAAGAACTGTTCCAGGTGCCTTTTACAGTCTTCCAGGGAATTGAAATTTTTTCCGTTAAGAGAATTTTGTAAAGATCTAAATAAATAAAAATCCGAAGGTGCAATGTCTGGTGAATACGGTGGATGAATCAGAACTTCCCAGCTAAGCTGTGACAGTTTTTACCTGGTCATCAAAGAAACATGCGGTCTTGCATTATCATAATGGAAGATTATGCGTTTTCTGTTGACTAATTCTGAACTCTTTTCATAGAGTGCTGCTTTCAGTTGGTCTAACTGGGAGCAGTACTTGTTGGAATTAATCGTTTGGCTTTCCGGAAGGAGTTCATAATAGAGAACTCCCTTCCTATCCCACCATATACACAACATCGCCTCTTCTGGATGAAGACCAGCCTTTGGTGTGGTTGTGGTGGTTCACTTCATCTGCCCCAAGATCTCTTCCGTTCCACATTGTTGTACGGTATCCACTTTTCATCGCCCATCACAATTTGTTTTAAAAACGGAACATTTTCATTACATTTGAGAATCCCATGCAGAAATATGGTCAAGAAGGTTTTTTTTCCCTTAACTTATGTGGAACCCAAACATCAAAGTGATAAACATAACCAAGCTGGTGCAAATGATTTTCAGCACCTGATTTGGAAATTCTGAGTATGTCGGCTATCTCCCACGTGGTATAACGTTAATGTTCTCAATGAATGTCTTGATTTGATCGTTACCAACTTCAACTGGTCTACCCAACTGTGAAGCATCGTCCAGTGAGAAATCTCCAGCACGAAACTTCACAAACCACTTTTGACACGTTCGATCAGTCATAGCACCTTCTCCATACACTGCACAAATTTTTTTTTTTTTGCATTTTGGTTGCATTTTTACCTTTCTTGAAATAATAAAGCATAATATGCCAAAAATGTTGCTTTTTTTCTTCCATCATCAATATTTAAATGGCTACACAAAGATTCACCAATTTTGATGTGTTTTTTTAAAATGCACGCTGATATGACATCTGTCACATACAATCTAACAAAATTGTATTGAATGAAGTTAAAGACAACTAAGTGCTACTAGAGCCATCTTACAGAAAAAAACGAACAAACCTTTTGGTCAACCCAATATTTACGTGATTTTTTGGAACTGCTACATACATGATGTTCTATGAATACAAGTACCACAATTTATTTAACTTATTATCAATTTGTGGATTTTGCTTTTACTAATAACGCTATGGTGTACATCCTTCTACTTACTATGCCCACATCTGAATAGTTCTCTAAGACAGATAGCTAAAAGTGGAATTGCTGTCTTGAAGATTATACATATTTAAGTCTATAAAATGCTGCCAAATTGCCATCCAAAAAAGGCTATACCAATGTGTACATCCAGCAGCACAGCATAAATGGGACTTCCCACAACTTTGTGAGTATCATGATTAAAATTTCGCCAATGTGTTAGGTGAAAATATTTTATGGTTTTTATTAGCATTTTCCTGATTATTAGTAAGGTTCAGCATCTTTTCATATGTTTATGGAGCATTTACATTTCTTCTTCTGAGTCACATTACTTTTTACTATACATTCTCTATTACAGGGGTCCCCAGCTCCTGGACCGCACACCAGTACTGGTCCGCAGCCTGTTAGGAACTGGGCTGCACAGGAGGAGGTGAGCAGCACACAAGTGATCTTCTGCCACTCCCCATCACTCCCCGTCACTCGCATTACCACCTGAATCACCCCCCCTCCCCCATCCGTGGAAAAATTGTCTTCCACGAAACCGGTCACTGCTGCTAAAAAGGTTGGGGACCACTGCTCTGTTAGGATTTTCTCCTAATAAGACAATTAAAAGAACTGGGCTTTGAGGGGAAGGATGGTACTTCAATGGGGAAATGAGAAACTCTATAGACAAATGTATCTTACATTGTAACTGAATATTGTAACCCAGAACCCACTTTTTTTTATTGCATCCCACTTGGGGTTAAAGAATCAATACTGTCAGTGACTGACTAGACTTAATGTACTAACATAGTTAGAACACTGTATAAGTTTCATTTAGCAATATTTCAGGTAACCTTTGATTAATTACTTAACTTCTCTGCAGCTCAGTTATCTCATATGTAAAATGCAGATAATATTACCTACCCAACAGAGTTGTTTGAGGATTAAATAAGTTTGATGTGTATAAAGTGCTTGGAATAGTACCTGGCATACAGTAAGTGCTATATAAACATTAGTTATTATTATAATTTCCAGGAGGAAAAGTGTGAAAATAATACCACGTGTGTGCAGCTGAGCAGAGTTTATGCAAGAAATGGTGGTGTACAAAGCAATTCAAGAATTGTAAATAATATATATGGATTTATCATGTGAGTTGGGGGATGGGGTGGTGATAATTATGAAATCCCCCAAGATTGGGGCAAGTATCTAAGAAGTCTGCCTGATGCCGCCAACCAGCTGTTTGGGTTGTATTATCTTCCTAGAGTGTAGGTAGGTAAGTAAGTTAGGAGCAGGAAAGCAAACTAGGGCAGGGTATCCTAACAGAGGACATTCAAAGCAGTAGAATGTAGAAGTCAAAATCTCTGAGGGTGACATGAAAGTCAGGAGCTTCTCAGACACAATGTAAAGAGGTGGAGAGACTCGGTCTGGTGCCAGGAACTGAACAGAAGTTGAGTCAGAATGAGAACAGGCAGCAATAGAAAAACAGAAGAGGAAGTGGGACAACTTTGTCAATCTTGTTGAAACTACACGCCTCACTTTTGAGTTAGTGGATGTTAGGCAGGCTTAAATGCAAAAGATAGAAGGATTCAACATCTAAACGAAGTGGAGAATCACTGTGATCCAGATTGACTAGACTAAAACCACCATGGCCTTGAATTTGTATAATGTTCCTTTATGCCACAGACACGATATGCAGCAGGCACCCTAATGTCTCTGAATATGATGCTAAGGACCTGCTCCTCACACTAGATTCCAGGGTTCAAAGACATGGGTCAATTTTATTAGGTATTGAAGCAGTGGACATCCAGCATTAACTTGTTTCTTCCACTCAAGAAAACGCTGCACTCCCAGTTGATAAATGTGAACACTAAAATGGATTTTAAAGATGTAAATATTGAAAGGCTTCTGTAACTACCAAAAAAAAATGGACTTTAATGAGGCAACGAGAGATTGTATTTGATTTTCTAAACCATGAAGTGCATTTATCATGAATCCTTCCTAAACTAAAACAACCACAATGAAAAGTTTACTTTCATGCTCTTCTGCCCCTTCTAACCTGTGCTTTGTATTTACAGAAAGTTATCTTTAGTTTTCTTCTTAAAATTCTGTCTGAATATTTAAACTTGACATATCCTCTGAATTATTTCTGGAGATTCATTCAGGTATTGTGGCCTTCCACAGTTTGACACAGTTGTATGTTATTGAAACCTTGCTGGGATTTTCCTGGAGTTTAATTTTAGTTTTAGGATCCATTTTGAGTATCAGGTCTGTGCAATTATATTACAATTACATCAGAAGCATAAACTGTAACAGCATCTTACCCATGTTTTGTTGGGGAGGTTAGGACAAGGTGTGGGGCTGGGGGTGAGGGGAAAGGGAGTATGAGGAGGGACCAGAAGCAGGTTGTGGGAAAGGCCCTGAACTTGGAGTCAAAAGATCCATGACTGAGACAGCGTCACCACTTATTAGCTAGACAAATCACTGAACTTCCCTTCTTGCATTTGTAAAATAAAAAACTGTGAGAGTTAAAAAGCTACCGTGTATGAAAATTTCCCATAATAATAGCTAACACCTTTGAGAGCATACTATGTGCCAGAACTCAGCTAAGTGCCTCATATGGATCATTTCATTTAATTCTCAAAACAACCCTGTGAGTTTGGAATTCTTAGTTGCATCATTTTACAGATGAGCAGCTTAGAGAAGTCAAATAACTTGCCCAAGTTACAAAGCTTGTAAGTGTAGTAAGTGGAGTTTCAAGCTCAGCACTAACTCCAAAATTAAACTTAATCACTGTTTAATACACTACTTTCTTCCATGTTTTATTGGCCCCTAATATGCATATCAGCACAAAAATAACTTTTAGTTATTGTGCCAACTCTGACTCTCTAGAGTTCTACCTTTCACAAGGATTTTTTAAAATAATGCCACTTATTGCTCAATAAACTGTGCTGAGGGTTTTACATATATTCTCATTTAATTCTCCTAACAATCCTATGCTGTAAGATTATCCCCATTTTACAGAGGAGGAAAATGAAGCATGAGAAGTTAATTGAATTCCCCAATATCACAAATGTCATGTGGGAACTGTGATTTGAACCCAAGTTTACCTGGTTGCAGGATCCATTTACTTAAGGACAATACTATATGAAGTCACATCATATTCAAGGGTTAGGTTCTAAAGTCAATATACAAGGTAAAAATTGCATATAATCAAAACTACCACTAAAAATCCCTGTAATCAGAGATCATGCCTACCATACATAAGCATATTTTATACTACACTGGAGACCAATAAATTCAACACCAGAAATTTTTCCTTCAGGATTGAAACAGATTGCTGTTTCTTCAATTCAGCACAGATTAAATAGTTAGTTTATGTTTAGAGGCTATATTTTTGAAAAGTAAGTGTCTTTAACATGAGAATCATGCCCAGCTCGATAAAGTGTTCATATCATAGAAAATAAATGGAAACTGAAGCCAACTGACTGAATAGCAAAGTAATGTTTCCCATTTCATGCTCTCTCCAGGGCATATAGCCGTTGAATGAAATGGCTCACCTGTACTACGAAAATTTCACTTTTTTATTTTCCTTTTGAGCACATGTAATGTGCTTCTACTACATGCTGTGAGGCCACATCAAGGGTCAGGCAGAAATAGGGTGATCATTAGTGATTCTTGTAGGTTATGAGTATGACAGTGGCAGTTTTTGCCATAAATGTAGTAGGTTCTTAAGTATTAACTAAATCTGAAACTCGCTCTTCCTCTCATATCCACATAACTTATACTTATCTTTTATAAAATTTAGCATGCTATTCTGATTTGATCATAAGTCCTCAAGGGGAGGAACAATGAGTCTTGCTAACCACTTTAATCCCAGAGTCCAGCAGAACAGCTGAAACACTATGGCCCAACTCAAAAAAAATTTTGTTGTATAATGAATGAATAAACAAATAAATGATTATTTTCTCATATTATTTTATGGAGTTAATCTTCACACAGTTGGACCCTCTTATCCAAAAGGCATGGAAAACACAATTTATTAGATTTCCTGGACCTCTACTACCTATCACATATACTTAGCACTTTATTACAGAAAGTGCTCAATAAAGGTAAGAGAATGGACTCAGTAGTCAAATTACCTGAGTTCATGTGCCTTAGCATTTACCTAACGTCTCCAAGCCTCAGTTTCCTCATCTGTAAAGTGGGAAAAACAATACTTATATAACTAACATTTTTTAAGTATAAATTATATGACGGCACTGTTCTAAATGCTTTATACAATTAAGCTCATTATTTTAATATTTCAAGGTGCTCTGGGAGATAGCATCTATAAGTTTAAGTATCTTGTTCTGGGTTGCACAGGTAAAAAAGCAGAACGCCAAGCTGGCATTTTACCCAAACACTTTGACTCCAAAACTTGTGTTTGTAACCATTGCTCTATATTGCCTCACAATGAGGTCATGCTTAAAGTGACCAGCCTCACAAAGCATTAGGCACAGTACCCAATGCATGAAGAGGTCTCAATAAATGTTAGCTTTGATCACTAATAATAACAATAGTAATATAATCATTGTATGCTCTACATTCAACAGGGCCTGGTAATCACAAAGAATGCTGTGGTCAGGCCACCATAATCCCCCTTCAGAACAGAGACCTCATTATCCCAGCTACCAGGAGTACTGATAGCTGATAGCTCATGACCAAGACAGTCTTTGGCAAATGCCCAGTAATAAAGGGAGCAACCCCACCCAAGATTCACACCCTCTTGAGGCAGCCCTCTACCAATGCCTGGTTGATAAGGGAAGGTCGGAGGAGACAGAGCAAAGGCCCTGTCCCCTTGCCTCAATTTGGGACAGCTCTGAGAGGCCAGCCCTGCTCCAGGGCTCCCTGTGGGTCTATTGAGGACTCTGCTGCAACTACATCACCTTCTCTCTCTGCCCAACTCCTCACCCCCCACAGGTGCTGTTCCCAAGCACATTCTCCAGTAAACTTCCTATATCCAACTCTTCATGTTTCTGGAGAACCTGGCCTAGGACTTCAAGAGAAGACTCCACAATGCCTCACAGCTACCTCAAGCCACAAGATGCTCTACAAGTGCTTGGTTTTTCACAGAGAACTGTATCCTAGATTTCTTACAGACCATGAAGAGTGGGACTTACCCATGATGGGCCCACTCTGTTTCTGGCATAATCTTTCCTTGACTGTTACATTCCTGCCCAAACACCTTTCTTGATACATAGCTTTCTCTACCCTCCTGTTTCCATATTGAATCTGTCATAATCTTTTTCATTGAAAAACCAATGATAAAAATATATAAAAGTACTTAACAAGTATGGGATCAATTAATCAAGCATAATGAAAATAAATAAAAACATTAAAACATGCCAAAATTAGCGTTTCCCAGGACATCTAAAATTGTATCCAATTTTAAATGTCCTTATATTTGTTTCTTAAATTTGGTGCCTAAATTGGGGCATCATCCTCAACACAATCTCGGTATGACTTATGCACAAAGATCAGCTGTCATGTTTGTAACTTAAAAATTCAAGTCATTAACAGAAAATTGGTAATAATCTTACAGCTTCCCTAAATTTTACTGTAAAAACAAAATCTCCATCTCAGATTATTCCATGATGGAATCCAAGTAAGGCTGCACTTTTACATACTCTGCGTTGCCTGAATTGAGCTTTTCTGACTAGAGTTTCTCCACGCAAATTATGTATAGGTTAATAGAATTAATAAGAAAAAAAAAATAAGGAAAAAGACATCCATGATCTTTCAATGCCTGAGTATAAAAACATCATGATCCACACTGAATTCTAGCAGAAGAATTGTGTGGGTCACTTGCATGCTCTGGCAAGTGATACTGTCTCACCTGACAGTTGATCAAGTCTGGTTGGAATATTAATATTTGAGTGACCTTGTATGGACATTATTTTGAAAATAAAAAGCCTGTGTGTTTTTAATCTATATCCAAACACTTCCACATATGACAATAATTTTACACTAATTGGCTAACTGAACATGTGATGTGCTGAAGTGATACTAACAAAGCACAAACATCAGAGGAAGAAAAGCGCAAACACAAGCTGTCATCCCAAGACTGCAATCCTCAAAGGAAATGCGGCATTTGCCCATGAAGAAATGCCCATGGTCTTCCATTTGGAAAGCCCTCAGCCTATTTTTGGTACTGGTATAAATTTAAATTGGAGGAAACAAGGGACATTTTACAAAAGGTTTGCTATGGTCTGAATGTGTCCCCACCCCCAAATTCATACACTGAAATCCTAAGCCCCAAATGAGATGGTATCAGTAGGAGGGGCTTTTGGGAAGTGATTAGGTCATGAAGGTGAAGCCCTCAGAAACAGGATTAGTGCCTTTATAAAAGAGAGCCCACAGAGCTCCCTAGCCCCTTCTGCCATGTGAGGATACAAGGAGAAGTATGCAACCCAGAAGACCATGCTGGCACCCTGAAATCACACTTCCAGTCTAGAACTGTGAGAAATAAGTTTCTGTCGTTCACAAGCTACTAAGCCTGTGGTATTTTGTTATAAGCAGTCCAAACACACTAAGACGGGGTTCTCACCTCTAAAGAAGTCTTCTCTAGGCACCCAAAGGAGTACTTTAAGTCTATCCAAAGTAAATGAGTGAAGCTTTTCTCCTTTTCCTTTTCAGGGAAAGGAAACGTCACAACCATCTGCACGTGACTCAAGTTTTTTTAGAAGGAAATGTTTCCACAAGACAAAGCATCGCAAGAGGCTCACTGAATCAGGAAAGTGGATGATTCTATGGGCAGGATACTACCACAACAACTAGTGGGAACCTCTTCTCTCAACACAGTCCAGCAACCCCAGCTGTGATGACTGCCCATTCCTACACAAAACCAACCATAGCTAGCAGTTTTGGTTTTTTTTTTTGGCAGCTACTTTTATGATTCAGATGTCCCCAGTTTCTCAGTTAGATTTTCCAGGGCTCCTAAACAATATTTCCATATTGTCTGCAACTTGACAGTGTTGGGTGAGGTGGGATGTAGGTTACTGATTGAAACTACAATTCACTTTTGTTATTCTTTACAGCTAAGGGTATACAGATCCCTGTGTTTGAGATTAACTATTTACTAAGTTTCTACATTTTTAAAACTTACTACATTTTCAGCTCACACCCAAATTTAAATAATAATGAAATAAATTGCTTTCTCTTTTTTTTTCAAGCTTAGAAAAGTTGACAAAGGCACAAATTAGATGTTATTTTTAGACAGAAGATAACTCTTACTAGCATTTACATGAATAGAAATAATTCAGAAACAAGTGTTTTGAATGAGCCTTAGGATATTTATAAATGTATAAATTATGAGGAAAATAAAAGAGATCAAAATACTTTCACTTTTAGTTAAAATTATTTGATATGCTGTGATGTACATTATCATTATTGAACAATCCTACATTAATTTGAGTGTATTTTTTAAATGCTTATTTATCACAAGATTTAAAAATGGAAGAATTGTACACCGAGCTTTACAAAATCTTCAGAAAATCATGTCAATAGGAATGCAAAAGCTAAGAGATTGAAGGTGTTAACTAGGTGATCTCCAAAGTCCTTTCAATCCTAAGGGTCTAACATCTAGAAGTTCTTTGTTTGCATTTTGGCTGAGTATTTCCCTTGTCAAATTTAATAAATTTAGATAAATGCATAATGTGTCCATTTTAAATGCATCATTTGCACACTTCTCTCTTAATTCAAACAAAATACACAGAACTTGGTGGAATTGATTGATTGCATGGTTAAATTTTGATCACAAATAATTGTGATTACTTTCCACAAAGGATTTGAGACAACAGGCCACCAAAAAAAAAAAGCATGAAATGTAATAGTGGAATATAAATGATATAAAACACAAAAATCAAGAAATTGGTATTTTAAAAGGCTAAAAAAATGTCAATATGCTTGCTTTAGCTAAATTTCTAAGTTGGTACTACTGAGCTTCCTGGTAAAGACAGTGAAAGAGGTATTAGAACACATCATATTTCTCATTTCTAGAAAGGAAGGAGTATCACAGTTCTTAAAGGGAAACCAAGATTTTTCTCTAAATTATTTCTAAAAGAATTACTCAGAGAATTTTATATAAGCACAACTAAGTTAGGTAGTAGAGAAAATTTTCAACCTTATTTCCAGAAAATGCTTAGCAAATCTTGTCATAGAAATTAAAATAAAAGACAACTGTGGGATTTCCCTGGTGGCGCAGTGGTTAAGAATCCTCCTGTCAATGCAGGGGACAAGGGTTCGAGCCCTGGTCCAGGAACATCCCACACGCCGCGGAGCAACTAAGCCCATGCACCAAAACTACTGAGCCTGCACTCTAAAGCCTGTAAGCCACAACTACTGAGCCCACGTGCCACAACTACTGAAGCCCACGCGTCTAGAGCCCGTGCTCCGCAACAAGAGAAGCCACCGCAATGAGAAGCCCACACACTGCAACGAAGAGTAGCCCCCGCTCGCCGCAACTAGAGAAAGCCCGTGCACAACAACAAAGACCCAATGCAGCCAAAATTAAATGAATAAAAATAAATTCTAAAGTTTTTTTTAAAAAAAGACAAGTGCATAATATTAAATAAAATTCATTACATGCAGTTCTTCAAAGGAATAAACTAATGCAATCCAAGTGTACAGGTTTGTGATGATTCAATCTAATTGAAAGAGAATAAACAGCTGTCTACTGTACTCTATTGAAATGCAGAGATGCTTTCGAAGACTAATACAACTTGCCTATGTACTAAAACCCTACGCTTTTCAAAGTTGTTTTTGTAGGTTTTTTTATGGTATATAGAGTTTGTTTTCAGTCAGTAATAATTACAGTTAATACTGAGCGCACAGTATGTGCCAGAGTGACAATTCAGAAGTTCAGAAAGGTTTCTCCATTAAAAATCTGAGCCTTCTTTCCTACTCAGATGCTAGGTCCTCTTGTTGATAGTCAATCCATTCCTTTCCCTCTACACAACACTTGGTTAACTTTCTCTTTATGAATTTTCTAAAATCACCAGTAATATTCCCCATCAGTTGTCACCTTAACACAAAGAAACATGTATTAGAACATTTCAATCTAAGATTTGATCCCAGCTGTGGCTTAGTCTAGTTGGCCACAGTCATAAGCTTAAATGTATCACAAAAGGGAGGACACAGACTGGCATTTTAGAAAGATTGTCTCCATCTGTAGGTCCTAACCCCAGTAGCTTCTACCAGGTGCTTCTCTGTCTTGTTTGTTTGTGAATGAGGATTTTTGTTTTGTTGTTGTTCTATTGTGTTGTTCTTCAGAAGTGTTTATGAATCACTTTTGCATTCTTGCAGACGAGTCATGGAGGGTGGGAAGGAGGACCAGAGCTGAAACCTTCAGTGACCCCTTCCATTCATTCATTTACCCCAGTATGTGATACATCTCTTCTTCTGACTGCTAGAAGGCAAGTAAAATATGGTTAATTCAGCTAGTACCTGGTCTGCTGGAAGTAGGAAAGTCTAAATTTGCCACTACTTATTGCACACCTATTTGGTACCATAAGCAATTCTGGAGAGGTAACAAAGAGTTAAGTGCATATATATGACCCAAGAAAGAGTAGATCCTATTATCTTTTTATACACACAATCGGGCCTATTTCCCTGGGTTCAAAGGTTTACCTATTAAAACAAGGACATGACAGAAATTCGATACAGGGCAGTCAATACAGTCGAGGCCAAGGATGTGTGGTATGCGTGTGTGTGTGCTTGTGTGTGTGTGTGAAAAAAACTACCAGCACCAAAGCTATTTCCTTGATTGGCCCTTTTATGGGTGCAAGATAATCTAGAAAATACCAATTAATCTGGCCAGAAGGACT
Organism: Physeter macrocephalus; assembly: GCF_002837175.3. Taxonomy (NCBI): domain Eukaryota; kingdom Metazoa; phylum Chordata; class Mammalia; order Artiodactyla; family Physeteridae; genus Physeter; species Physeter macrocephalus. The sequence continues at coordinate 22,435,216 of NC_041222.1, forward strand.
TTAAAAAAATATATTAAGTACTTCATGAAGTCAAAAGACAGAATGAGAAAGAATAACATGATGCCTCAAGCTCATTTCAAAGGAGTACCACTTGACTCAAGTTTCTACAGGTCACAGAAATCTTTTCTTATGATGGAAGTTTTTGATGTCCATTTTTTTAGGGCCTTGTATTCCTTCTAAAAATCCACGATATAAAGTAGCATCAGGTAGAATTCTACGTATTTCCAGTCATTAAGATTTTCTGGAAGGAAAATTGTTACCTGCATTTGAAAAAGCACAGTGTTCCTAACTTTTTAATTTTGTGATTAGAATGAAAACCATGGAAGCTAAGAGAACGATGAAGATTCAGAGTAACAAGGATATTCTAAAGAACCAACATCCGTACAAATGTGGCCAATGAAGCCATTTTGCCTTAAAATAATGTCAAATTCCAAAGTGAATAGATAGTAATCTGACTCTTCAATTTATTCCAACTTCTGTTTTAACCTGAAGTACATGTTTAGTGAAGGCATTTAAAACTTTCCATATTACTAGCTAGACTCTAGGCCAAGCACTCTACCTGCATTTTCTCATTTAATTAGCACAACAGCCCAATACATGTTTTCCCCATTTTATAAATAAAGAAACCGAGGCTAAGAATTGTCACAAAGCTGGTAAGCCAGGAGGCAAAAGAAGTCTGACTGATCCAGAACCCACTATGCTGAGAAGTTGGTAGACAGTCAGATGTCACGTTTCACCATCTTGGGCAAACACACTTAACTACTTAAGTCTCAATGTCCTCTTCTGTAAATTGGACACACTCTAAAAATAGTATCTCAAAAGTTTTGTATGAATCAAATTAAACAATGTATGTGGATGCATTTTATAAATAGTACAAGATATTGTATGGATTTTATTATTATCATTAATTTTCTGAGGTTTGTTCCCTGTCTACTGACCATCTCTTCACATCTGCTGTGATATAGGAATAAGGCTGGCTTGAATGCTCTGAGCAACAGTTGGAAGTGTTTTTCTATAAATAAAATGTGTGAACTTCGGAGCATCAGCATTCCCAAATTTTTTTTTTCTTTTTTGGCTCTTGGGATATGTTTTTGCTTATTTTCTGGCTCCTAAACATGTTTCAAATATGAGAGGTAACTGGGTAAACACTTGCTAGATTAGTTATAACTTTAATTTGCATATTACTTTTTCACTTTAAATATGTAAATGAGGCACTAATTTTTTTTTAAACATCCTTATTGGAGTATAATTGCTTTACAATATTGTGTTAGTTTCTGCTGTATAACAAAGTGAATCAGCTATACATATACATATATCCCCATATACCCTCCCTCTTGCATCTCCCTCCCACCCTCCCTATCCCTATCTAGGTGGTCACAAAGCACCGAGCTGCTCTCCCCATGTGATGCGAATGCTTCCCACTAGCTATCTACTTTACATTTGGTAGTGCATATATGTCAGTGTTACTCTCTCACTTTGTCCCAGCTTACCCTTCCCCCTCCCCGTGTCCTCAAGTCCGTTCTCTATGTCTGTGTCTTTATTCCTGTCCTGCCCCTAGGTTCATCGGAACCTTTTTTTTTTTTTTTTTTTTTTAGATTCCATATATGTGTGTTAGCATACAGTATTTGTTTTTCTTTTTCTGACTTACTTCACTCTGT
>NC_041222.1:22437420-22519991 GCF_002837175.3 Physeter macrocephalus
GGTCCCATTTGTTTATTTTTGTTTTTATTTCCATTTGTCTAGGAGGTGGGTCAAAAAGGATCTTGCTGTGATTTATGTCAAAGAGTGTTCTGCCTATGTTTTCCTCTAACAGTTTTATAGTGTCTGACCTTACATTTAGGTCCTTAATCCATTTTGAGTTTATTTTTGGAGGCACTACTAATTTAAAAGAAATAATAACCATTAAGTTATATAAATATTTTTCTGACATTCTCCAATTTCTATCAATGTGTATGAAATGGAGCAGAACCCTGTGGGGTCCTCTCTGGTACAAATCCTTTCAGTGTCCCCCATTTCTTGTTTGTAGGAAATAGGCTTCATTCAGTCTCCTTAACCTTCCCTGAGTTCCAAAGGGCAGATTCAAACAGTTCCTAATCAGGGAAGGGAGGGAATACAGAGACAAGGGAGGAGCAATCAAGAAACAAGAGTGCAGCCTTGGGGCAGGGTCCTGGTTCCTCCTCAAGGAATATACATAACACTATCTTGAGTTCTTCTGCAGAACTAAGGCCCCCAGCCAGGTGGAGGATGGCAACTTCAGACTGAGCACAAGATGCCGGGAGCACTGCCCTGTTACCTCATCCCCAAGCCAATCAGAAGAAAGTCACGTGCCCTGCAGCCCTCACCCCAAATTTTCCCTATTAAAAACTTCTCCCCAAAAAACTACTGGGGAGTTCAGGTTTTTTTGAGCATGAGTCACCCATTCTCCTTGCTTGGCCCTGCAATAAACCTTTCTCTGCTCCAAACTCCGACTTTTTGGTTTGTTTGGCCTCACTGAGCATCAGGCACAGGAACTTTTGTTCGGTAACATGTAGAGTCCGTATACAGATTTGTAAGCAAAGTATACGCAATACATACTCAGGTTTTTTTTTCATATTTGTGGGTGATTTACCAAAAGGTAAAATTTTCAGGTTCATCATTTTTACTGACTGAATGAAATAACATAGAATTAATATGCCATAAATAACTTAATCATTCCTCTCTTGTTAAGTATTTATTTTGCTTTCCAGGTTTCTACAGTGTTTCAACTGTACTGCAAAATATCTTTCTATTTACAACTTTTAGTTTTTCTTCCTTTCTTCCTTATTTTTCTTCTTTGTTTTTTGGTATTAATTTCCATGTACCAGATCATTTTATCAAAAATGTGTGCAGCCCTCCATATATGTTGATAGCTTGATTTTATTATCATCATAGGAATATTCTTATTTCTTCAAAGCATCAACAATGTAGACTTAAGTACTCTGATCTATATATTTTAACTTTCCTATGTGATTATACTCAGCTCTTTAATCCAACTGAATTATATTAGGTAAAAAGTGAGCTTTCTCAATGTTGATATGCAAGCTTTCAAGAAGTAGTCATTTAATAATAGCATTCCGCACTGTTTTCATGCCTATGGACAAGAATTATATTTTGAAATATCACCTGATCTATTTTTCCTTCTTGATAATTAATTTGTTTTTAATTTTGCATCTATCCTATCATTAAAGCTAGAGAGAGAAAAGAGGTTTATTGCATAATTTAAGGAAGAAAGAGAAAAGATAGAATCATATTTGGCTTTTTAGCTCCCGAGTAGATTTTTGCAAAATTATAGCATAGAGGATCATTCTTAAAGCCCACATTTTCAAGAGCCAGGCTTGAGAGAGAAAATTTTTGTTTTTGTTTTGGAATTCTAAAACCCTGAAAGATCTAGAGACCAACCCTTAGGTCATAAATTTTACCCATAGATAGATTAGAAAAGTGTACATGATGATGTAAGAGTTAGTTGAAGAAATACAAACATTACCAGCTGAGAGGAAAAGGAGAAGTAGAGGGGATGTGACTACAACTTTTCTGCAGTGGGCCTCTGAAGGTACCCAGCTCTCTACCTCATTTTGGGGTCTGTGATGAACAAACCTCAGGGTGGTCCCCATAATCCCCACCTCCTTATGTCCACTCCCTTAAATAATCCCTACCCTTGGGTAAAGGAAAGACCTGTGACTTGATTCTAACCAATAGAATATGGAAAGTTAACAGGATGTCAATCCCATGATTAGGTTATGTTTTATGGTAACGGTAATGGGATATCATTCCTTTGATTATGTTTCCATAAGATTATCTTAGCTGAGTCTCTCCTTGAGGGCTTGAGAAAATAAGCTGCCAATTTGGAGAAGCCCAAATGGAAAGGAATGGCGAGCAGCTTCTAGGAATTACTGGTGGTCTCTAGGATCTGAGGGCAGCCAACAGCTGATAGCCAGTCAAATATCAGGGCTCTCAGTCCTACAGCACCAAGGAACTGAATTCTGCCAACAGCCTGAATGAGTTGAAAGTAGAGTCTTTCCCAGTTGAGCCTTCAGATGAGAACACAGCCTGGCCAACACCTGGCTTGCAGCCTGGTGAGACCCTAAGAACAGGACCCAGGTAAGTCGTGCCTGGACTCCAGACCCACAGAAACTGTGGGATAATATGTGTGTTAATTTAAGCAGCTAAATATGTGATTTGTTATTACCACCAAGAGAAAACCAATATGGGGCTGAAATCCTTAAGGGGGAGAAAGATTGATTATATGAACCCCAAATAGGTTAAGAGGATCCCACAGAAGGAAGAACTATTCCCTAGGAACTTGGAGCATAACTTATGGGTTTGGAAGCTTTGCAGAGAAGCCCTTAAGCATTTGAACAGTAGCTGAGGGTAGCACCTAGACAGAGGCCTGAGGGCAGCCTCCCCATGTTCCACACTGCCCAGCGTTGTATGGACAAGCGTCAGAAAATTCTCATAGCTGCTTAAGAGATGTGTAGAAGTGGTTGAAAAGCCAATGGCTCAAAGAATCCTGGAGTTAGAACAAGGAGGACACAGAAGGCATGTTGCTTAACGCTTCAAAAGAAGATGCAAGCCCACATCAGGAGATGCCAGTGTAAGCCAGAACAGAGAGGGAGGTGCCCACAAAGCTAACTCCCCTCACTGAACACCAGGACAATTCATAAGTCCATTTCCACCCAAGGAAAGGGAAGAAGGGAGAATGGGAGAGAAAGAACCCTAAGGGATTGTGTTAAATCAAACAGACTGAATATCCTTAAATTGGCCTATTTTGTTTTTCACCATCAGTAGGAATGGAAATTTGAAAGCTATACTAAATTTTAACTATAGAAAGTAAAGTGGCACTTTTACAACCCAAAATGCCACTGATTTGGAGACCATAAAATTTGGGAACCCCTATATTTACTATATCAAATTTAAAACAATATTTATATGTATATATGTGTATTAATAATATATTTAGGCTTTATTTTATCCTATTAGGTCCACTTTCTGATTTCTGGCATATATTGTATTTTCCGTTGTCTAACATTTTTCTGTTGATTCCTTTATGTGTGAAATTCTTACAAAGAACTCACTAGCAATTCAGGAAGTATCTTCCATTTCAAGCTTTATTTCTCATACCTTTTTAATGCTTTGTTAGAACAACAAAATTCTCTAACACCAAAGCAGGGACCTTTTCACTTGTGTCTGCATTCTACACCAAACATTTATCATATCCCTAACACAGAGCTGATGTCGTTTCCACAAGTGATGTGTCACCAGTTATTAAATTATGAGTGTTCCCAGACTTTATCCTAACTCTGGGCACTAAAGAAGATTCTGGCTTCAAGTCCTCAGTCTCCTGACAGCTGGATTGGGCTCAGTTCTCTCAGGGTTTGTTATGCAAAACCAGGAAGGAGGAGAAAACAGGCTATGGCTGAGAAAATCTTCAAACAGAGAAAAGGAGATTTTAAGGACAATTTAAAATTAAAGAAATGTGGAAAAGTTGCAATGAATAAAGGAAATGAATGGGAAAGATTAAAAAATTTTTTAATATTACTACACTGTATGTATCTCTCTTCATGCTATTTGAAAAGTGCAAATAAAGTATATGTTAAGATTATTTTGTGACTAGATGTATTCATTTTAACCTTGATAATGCTTATTCTAGGCACTATATGAATTTATGTGATTGTTTTTCATAAGTACTTGCTGAATATGTTCAATTTCACGATGGTTCAATATCTTCATTGTGTTGGGTCATGAAAAAAGTGTGAATATTCACGGTGTGAGGTTACAGAAGCACTGAATTGGCCAAAAATTTCATTCTTTTTTTTCTGTAACATCTTAGGGAAAAATCCAAATGAACTTTTTGGCCATCCCAATAAATGTAAGAGCTTGGACTGAATGTGGGCTAACCCCAGGATATACTATGGAGATGTTTGAGAGTTTTTTCTTAACCTATAAATCTCTGGTTTATCTTTGGCATGTTTCTCCTGAAAGTGAACACAATGCATCTAATTAATTTTTCCCACAGATTTATACATGTGTATCAGTCACTTTGCTGCATAACAGATAACAAAACAATCTCAGCATAAAGCATAGCACTTATTTCTCACTCACCAGACAGTTGTTCACTGGAATTCAGCTGATCCAGGCTGAAGTCATTTGGACTTGGCTTCAAGCTGCAGTTGGGTCCAGGTCTGTTCTACATACCGCTCATGGTCTTTGGACCAGCAGCTATCCAAAGAATATTTTTCTTTGGGTGAAAAGTGGGAGCTCAAGAAAACAAGTCCAACTGTGCAAGCACATATCAAGCCTTTGTTTGCATCATATCCACTAAAATTCCATTGGTCAAAGCAATGGGTTAGCCAAGCCCCAATTCAAGGACTAGGGATATATATTCCACCTAGCATGAGGCCATGTTACTAATACAGGGGAATAGAGAATTGAGATTAATAATTCAACTTGTACCTACTGCTAAATTATATTTTTATTATACACACATCTATTTTATAATACTTATATATGAATACATTACTAAAGACTTTCCTAATATACTCATAGGATTCAGTGTAATTTCATTATCATCATATTTTCTGACCTTGTGAAAAATATAGTCAAAGACTGCATTAGCTAGTTTCATTTCTTTAAACCACAGCCCCTGACTATGTAGACAAAGACTTGCTGGCATTACGGAATCAGAACAAAATAATATACAGGCAACCTACAGATACTGTAGTCACTTGAAAATTATGGATGCAAAAGCAAAAAAGCTATAGACAATGGGAGATTATATCCCATATACATACAGATTGTATCCCATACACACACAGATGCGTGCACCACTAACTGTGGATGCTGCCAGGCTACCCACTTCTGGAGTGAAGATGATATATTTCAGCACTGGAGAAGATATCAGTAAAAAAAAAAAAAAAAAAAGTCTCTAATAGCAAATTTAAACCCCATGATGTTGAGGCTGATAAACCAGGAAAATCACAGCTTGATTTAGAAAGCAGCAGGGAGCTAGCAGGGAGCCTTAAAAAGGAAGATTGAATAGCTGGTACAATAGCAAAGGAAGATTGCTTTTGCTGAAGACCATTTTCAAAACTCCACAGAAACATGACTGAGCCACCAACCAGATGAAGGACTTCAGGAAGAAGCCACACTAAGGCTGGAGGAAACTGCAAACCTCTCAGCTAAAAAAACAAATGAAGATTAAGGCAGATATGGCCATTATAAACAAATGGGCTGCAAGTGTTTTCATTACCAGAAAAGCTCAGCCCTCACCTTAATGGCATCAAATATCAGAACCAAATAGGGGTCTCTCTGCTTGAGAGTAGATCAGAGGAGAAACACCAGACTACACAGCACCAGCTCCCCGATCTGTGGTCAGAGTAGTAAATTCTGCCTCCCATTTTTACTGCTATAAAAGAAATGGGATTTTAATTCTACTGTGGAACCTTGGGCTATTCATTTATTGACTCTCTGCTGCAGGCATCAGCTATTTATAATTGATTTAAAACTACATAAATATATTAATATGTCTACCCTCTTCTTACTTTAGTAATTTTTTTAATTCTGCAAAAATGCATTAAGTTCTTCAAAAAAAAGAAGTGTCATCCCATTCCAGAATACAGTAGTTATTATTTTCATCCTGCTTCATCCTAATCAGTCTCATTATACCAGCATCTTTAATGGATGGAATGTTTTCCCATTGAGCTCTTGGCAGAATCCCATGTGATCATAAGCTAATCACTGCTGCTACTGTCTCAGTCTTTCTCAGTCTGCCCTCCATAGTGTATACTGCAGTGATAGAACTGTTGGGGAGGGGAGCAATTGATTTTTTAACCCAATTATGGCACCCCCAGAAGAAAAAGGTACAGTGTTTTTTGAGGGGATTTCAAATTCAGGAAGAGGTAATTCCTCTTTCACTAACAATTTCTAGATGACTAGCTCTCATTTCAAAGAGGTTCAGTTCCCAGGAGGTTATCCTTCAGCAAAATCATGAGATCTTTTTTTCTGTCTGCATCAATTGTAGCATTTGGAAATGGCACAAAGGATAACTCTGTTTAGCCAAAACTCACACATCACAATATAAAGTACATCCAAACTCATTTTTGAGTGAGCTAGCTTATACCAAGCAAACTCTTCAATCTTTTGATCAGGATAGAATTCTTGTCAATTACAGTCTATGAAGAAAAGACTCTGGTCTTCCTTATGAAGAATAAAGGTTGCCCTTGAATGAAACTTTTCCCAAGAACGTTCCAGAAGCACCATCCCAAATCACCTAAACTTTTACATATTGAAATATTGCTTGATATCCTGACTATGTGGTTGCTGAACAGAGATCCTAAGAAGGATAATGAGTTATGAGATAATATTTCCAATGACATTCCAACTGCAGCCATGGTAGGTGTCATTTCACAACTGAAATAGATAATATATCTCCTGGATATTTTGTGGCCCAATATGAGAATAGAAAATTATGATTCATGCCTATTTATGTGCATTATTAAACAGTGAGAAAACCATTCCCTAAGACCTTCAATATTAAAACTTTTAGAGTTTTCATTTATATACTCTGACAAGTGATAATCAAGTAGCTCTGTGATTATGTTCATCCCTATACATTAGTTAGATAATGGTTCAAGAGTCAGCCAGGGCTGAAGTGGAATTTAAAAGAGCTCCATGGACTTTGGAGTCAGAGAATCAAATCTAGGTTTGCCTCCCAGTCCTTTGCAAATGACTCAACCTCACCAAGCAACAGTTTCATCATCTATAAAAAGTTAGCATATCATGTATACAAAGTGCCTGACATGAAAAAGACACTCAAGATAATAAGCTCTAGAATAATGAAGATTTACCAATTCTTGTGCATGTTCTGAAAACCTCCCTTAAAATCTCTTTCTAAAGAAACAAAAACTATTTTTTAAAAAACAAAATGCTTTTCACAGATGTAAGGCATGAGATCTATAAAGGCAAATAGCCTTTAGAAAATTCCCAAATTCTTTTGGCTACAGTTATAAAATTCATGCTACAAACTGGGCAAGAAAAGGTCCTTTAAAAATGGCACAATCTGTAATGGGCCAAGTTTTATTCTATAGCTCATTTGGATAAACACTAAATTGGATAGATTAGAATAAAAGAGAGAGATGGAGGGAGACTGCCATATTGGCCTCTCCGAGTCCTATTTGAGTTCCCTGTGGTGCGTTGTTTACGACAAGAATCAGGAGATCCAAACACTCAGCTAATAATCCTGGTGGATGTTGAAAAGGCCACGCTCTTGTCACAGCTGATAACTTACTGCCCTGACAACAACTAGTCTGAAGACACCACAACTGTGTTCTTATTCACAGCTGAAAGACAACTATTGGCAGTTCCTAATTTATATGTTGGTAATAACTTTGCACTGAATTTGGTTTCTCAGGTATAGGTGATCATGTGGTACAAAAGAGAAGCCATTTCTCTTTATTTTTCCAGTATAAGGGCAAAGCTTAAGCACTATTTGAAATAGTCAAGATGGACTAATAATTTTTTGCATCCTTTTCATCACTCCATTTTCCTAGTTCCTAATACTCTTTTCCTCCTGTTTCCAGTCCCTCAGATTGCCCAAAATTTCTTTAGTGAAATTCCACTGGTTCTTTTCTATATCCCCAAATTCCCTTATAGTACAAAATGAATTCCTTTCCCCCCAACCAAAATTCCCAACACGATATTAATTTTACAACAATTGGGGTAAAATAATTTACACTAATGTGTGATGGATAGTCCCATAATCATGAGAGTTATTTGCATTTTTAGAAGAGGATGACTATTGCCAAAATTAATGCCTAATTAGCAGAATATAGGATAATGTTACAAGGTTTCAAGTCGACATAGCCTTTTGTTTTTAACTAGGGGAACAAGAAAAGAATAATTAAGCTTTATATAGATGAGCCCTCAGGGTCTGCTCCTCTAAACTGACTTGTTTTTTTTCTAGATTCTCTAGATTCATTCCCTCCTCAAATTCTGCTACCATGGCTCCTCTACCAACTCCACATATTTTTTGGTTTGTGTGTTTCTACCCAGAAAGCTTCTTATAACCATGAGGTCTCTCGCAATAGAAACAGAGAAGTTGACGTGGGAGAGGGCACAATTGGGCTCATGCGTGTTATTAGTTAAAGGTGAGCACACTTTTCATCTGAATATTGATTTTAAAAACCTACACGGTTACTATTGCATAAAAGACAGACCCAGATAGAAACATGCCATTTAATATTGTTGCCATCTACAAAAACAAAGCTAGATATGGGTAGAACCTGAACTATGTCAGGGTATAGGCAAAAAAAAAAAAGATAGTTTTCCAAACCTTTATAAATGTGACAGAACTGATAGCCCTACAAGAAGCTTCCTCTTCCCGTGGAACTTGAAAGGGTTCACAGGAGCCCACGTACTGCCATACAGACAACTACCAAGAGCTGTCACCACAACCCCAGTACACAGGTGAAAGCTTGAGCTCCAGGAGGTTAAATGTCACATCCATAGGGAAACAGAGATGAGAACAGCATCCAAGTTCTTGACTCACGCACCATCCTTCACTGTAGCCTTTCCTGGGCTACCTCCGAATATCTCAACTTTCAGTCTACCCGTGCCGGGTACCAGAAAACACAGATGTGCACAAAGGCACATTTTAAATTGTGAACATTTGGATTTGTTTTTGTTTATTTGACTCTCCAACGTGGGTTCTTAGATTAGTAGTTCTCATCTCAAATCTGGTAATAAAAACAGCTTCATCTTCTCTGGGTGAGCCAATTTCGACATTTGTCTGATTCTTACTACCAACAACGCAGCTGGGATGAACTTAAAATTTCTAATCCACACTGCCACTCACTAACTATGTGATGACTTTGTGCAAATAACTCAACTTTCCTCAGATATGATTTTCTATTCTATAGAATGGGAATCATAACACTAATGCACTAAAGTTGATTTATGATTTGACAGTAATATTATCTCTCCTGGATTACTGCAACTGCATTATACCTGGTCTCCTGACTGCCATCCTAACCCATCTTTCCTCTACTTATCAACAGAGCAGCTAGAGTGGTCCTGGTAAAACGTAAGTCCATAAGTTCTTCTTAACTCTCTCCTTTCCAGTGCCTTCTCATCCCTTTCAGAGTAGGAGTCAAAGTTAATGATTGGCTTACTTTGTCTGCCGCCTCCTCATTGCCTGTCTGACCTCACCAGCCGTCACTCTTGCACTGGGTCATGTTGCTCCAGCAAATCTGGACCCGTCACTACTCTTCAAACATACTGAAAACACTCCCACCTCAGGGCCTTTGCACTTGCTGTTGTTTCCTCTGCTCGGAAATTCTTGCTTTAAGTGTTCATATGAATCACTTCCTCACCTCCCTTTAGGTCTTTATTCAAAAGTAATCTTCTCAGAGGGGTTTACCCTGGCTCCCCTGTCTAAAATTACTACCCAGTCTCCTCCATAATACTTCTTTTTTGCTGCTTTATTTTTCCCCTTAGTATCAACTAACACATCCTACATTTACTTACTTGTATGTTTTATTGTCTGTCTCTCCCACTAAAACATAAGCTCGATGTTAGCATTTTGTTCACTCATTAACTATGTGACTTTGTGGAGGAAAAAAAATATCCTCAACTTCTCTGAACTAGAGTTTATTCATCTATTCCCCTGGACAGTTCTACAGCAATGCCTGCACATAGTAGGAGTTTCATAAATGGTCACTGAACTGATGACTGAATCTTTAAAAAGCTTTCAAAATTATGACCACTGAAGCGTGAAAAAGGGGAAAGAAAAAGGAAGATGTGGGGAAAGGAGAGAAAAGAATCACGTCAGAGGGAGTCCCTGGTGGCACAGTGGTTGACAGTCCGCCTGCCGATGCAGGGGACACAGGTTCGTGCCCCGGTCTGGGAAGATCCCACATGCCGCGGAGCGGCTGGGCCCGTGAGCCATGGCCGCTGAGCCTGCGCGTCCGGAGCCTGTGCTCCGCAACGGGAGAGGCCACAACAGCGAGAGGCCCGTGTACCGCAAAAAAAAAAAAGAATCATGTCAGAGATGTTCAGATTACAGTGATATGGAAAAAGAGAACCAAGCAGCATGAGGAAATGGGGAGGAAATCAGGGTAGCATAACTGAAAAACCCAGAAAGAAACAAGAGGAAGCACAAGAAGGGCTGCTCTTCACCATTCAAACAGTATTTGAAAGATTTAGCTATAGTTTTATCATGAGCCAGGGCAGCACTGTCCTCAGAACTGTGGGAATCATCCTCTATTCTATGAACAACCAGTGGAGGCATTCCCCCCAAGTAGTCCAGGACTCGTGAGAGGCCTAAAGAACACACAACGGGCACCAGCAGAACCCATTAACAATTCCCGGGAAGTAAAAACGGAACCCGGGTAATAAAATAAAGTCTAACCTTTCTTTCCTTGGTGCTTAGTCCAGTTTCACTTACTCATGGGGTGCCGGTGCAGTGGCCTCACACTCAGCACTTCAGACCAGAGCTCCCTGTGAGAAACCGCTGCATTGACGCCTCTGCTCGGGAACGGTGCGCAGAAACCACGCGGCATACTCTATTCAAGATGGCGGCAGCGGGCCACGCCCAGAGACCCTGCGTGCTCTGTCTGGGACGTAAGCAGCACACCTGTGCCTGCTCGGTGAGGACTCTGCCCCTCCCCACTGACGAGATCCCTATAAAGTAGCCCCACCTGTAGCCTGTCAGGGAAAGCACTTTCTCTGGGGTGCGAGCCTGCATCTCTCTGTTCTCTGATCAAAGAAAAAAACTTTACTTTGCTTCTAAACTGAACTTGGTCTGTTCTATTGGCTCCAAGGACACGGGGCAGCAGGACCCTTGTTAGGGCCCGACTGGAAAGGGTTAGTAACACAGCGGCTCTCGAATGCCATTAACAGATGAGATCCAACTGTTCTTCATGACCGACTACTTTCCTGGGAATCTGGTTTGAACATACATGTAATGCCAGGTACTCAGATAATCACTCGAGGGCATGGTCATAATGTGGAATGTCATATTCCTCCATGCACACATACTCATAGACAGACAAACACACCTCCTTACTACACAATTAATTGATTCCCAGTCTTCCTGTAAGGCAAGGACCACAAAATTCTATAGTTTTCTTATTCAGATCCCAATCAGTGGAATCATCTGGAGCAAGAGGAAAGGTCCAGCGTCCACGCATGAGAGCCTCTCTATGGCCTCAGGAAGAATCCTTCCCTTCCGGTTCAGACTCTACTGTGATTTCCACTTTTGCCTCATGGGAGTCTTTTGTCCGGCATCCCAGTCTTGCAAGAGCTAATTAGAATGTCAGGTAAGGTTAGCTCTCAGATGACTTTTCAAGATCTGTGCTGAGGAAAACAACATTCACTTTGCAAGCTTCTTGGGAATTTTATTTACCTAGAGCCTCTTCATCCCAAGGATTTAAAGCAAGATGGAAACTGTAGCTCATGAATCAAAACAGCTCTCCAGAGCTAAAAGCTAGCTGTATTTGCATAACAATTTACCGGATCCAAACAGCAGGGCTAGGTCAGGTAAAATAAATCGCCAAGGTCATGGTTCTCTGCAAGTGCTATTGAAATTCAGAACTCCTGATCCCAGGTGCTTGCTCTGCCCCATGGATATCTCTCCTAGTCTCCTTCTAAATGAAACTGTGGCATAAAATAAAATAAATGTACTGTATGTGTGGAAACCACAGGCCTACCCTTAACCCTCTCCTTCCTTCTAACTCCAGATCGTTCAGCTCATGGAGGAAAAGATCAAATCATAACTCACTGACCTCATTGTATTACCACACAAATGAAAGCACTTACTAGTAACAGTGATCTGGAGGACCCTTGGTCTAAACTACAAACTGCTGTTGACTGTGCTTGAAAGTATACTTTCAAAGTTTTTTCAATCTCTTTAATTTCTTGATCAAATAATTGCTTCGAATTCACTGTTATAATTTTGAGAACCCCAAAGCACTGGGATCCTTAAAAATTGGCAAAGGCCCATGAGCCAGAGAGCAGGAAGCCGAGATTCAACGTGTATATGATTCTTGCTTTAATACCCTCAGCTAGAAAAACCGTTAAAGCAAGACATCGAAGAGAAGCTTCTTAAAATCACGGCCTCTTTCAACCTACTGGATTTCAGATTCCTCGGGCGCAACTCCGAATCCAGAATTCTCCCTCTTAGGTCTCAAGGAATTTCGCAAACTATGACCCCTAGCCTTGGAGGGGAGAGAACTTGCCAGGGGCGCGGGAAGCGCCACCCGGGAATCTCACCAACAGTGGGCGTCTAGCACAGCCAAGCGACAGGCTGGTGCCAGGGCTCAGCAGCAGAGAGGCGCCGGCTGAGGCGGGGAGAACTTTGCGCCCCCAGCAGAACCACCCTTTGCTGGCCAGTCGCGTCGCTCCTCTGAGGAAGCCAGCGGCTGCGGCGACTGGGCGAAAAGAGGACGAAAGAAAGGAAGAGAGGAAGTAGCGAGGGAAGAAGAAAAATGAAGCCAGCGCCGGGGGAGCCCGCGAGAGGGTGGCAGACGGTGGAGCAAGGAGGATTTGGCTGCTTTACCGCACCCCGGGCGTGAACGCCTTCTCCTGCGCGACCCCAAGGAAATAAGTGGGTCTCGCCTGGGCGAGACAAGAATCCAAGTGAGAACCTTGCCTCCTCGGTCACCGTTGCCCCCTAGGAATCCCAGCCGCTTCTCAGTCCTGCTTCCCCGCGGGGCCGGACGCAGTGCCCGAGCCGCCCTGCGGATGGGGCGGGCGGGGAACAAGCGCCCAAGCCGCGGGTGACCAGCGCCGCCCGCCCCGCTCAGCGCAGGGACCGGGCGAGCAGAGGATGCGAGGCGGAGGGACTTGGGAGCAGGTCCCGAGACTGCCTAGGGCGCGCTAGGCTCCAACTTGGATGGCCCGGAGTCCGCTTCAGCTCCTGGGACAGCTTCGCCGCGCGGAGTGAGCTGCCCGCGGAACCTGGGGGCGGAGACCTTAGGCGGCGGCTGCCCGGGGGAGAGCCGGGGTCAGGAGGGGGCGCGCTTTCTCCCTGCGGGTCTCAGTAATGAGGAGACTGAGTTTGTGGTGGCTGCTGAGCAGGGTCTGTCTGCTGCTGCCGCCGCCCTGCGCACTGGTGCTGGCCGGGGTGCCCGGCTCCTCCTCGCACCCGCAACCCTGCCAGATCCTCAAGCGCATCGGACACGCGGTGAGGGTGGGCGCGGTGCACTTGCAGCCCTGGACCACGGCCCCCCGCACGGCCAGCCGCGCCCCGGACGGCAGCCGGACAGGCGCCCAGCGAGATGAACCTGAGCCAGGGACTTGGCGGCCCCCGGCGCCCTCGCCGGGCGCACGCTGGTTGGGGAGCGCCCTGTATGGCCGGGGGCCGCCGGGCGCACGGAAGCCCGGGGAGGGCCACCGGGCCGAGACCCTGTGGCCTCGGGATGCCCTTCTCTTCGCCGTGGACAACCTGAACCGAGTGGAAGGGCTGCTGCCCTACAACCTGTCTTTGGAAGTAGTGATGGCCATCGAGGCGGGCCTGGGCGATCTGCCGCTCTTGCCCTTCTCCTCCCCTAGCTCGCCGTGGAGCAGTGACCCTTTCTCCTTTCTGCAGAGCGTGTGTCACACCGTGGTGGTGCAAGGGGTATCGGCGCTGCTCGCCTTCCCTCAGGGCCTGGGCGAGATGATGGAGCTCGACTTGGTCAGCTCCGTCCTGCACATTCCAGTTATCAGCATCGTGCGCCACGAGTTTCCGCGGGAGAGTCAGGTGAGAAGAGTCTGGCGCGTGGAGTGGACATGGGCACCGCTGGAGGCCGGGACGGTAGCGGGGGCGGAGGGAGGGCGGAGGAAGAGAACGCGCATGAAGACCTGAGGGTCGTGGGGCTTTGCAACTTTGATATTGTTTAAGGATCGGACCATATCCGTAGGTTATAGGTAAAAGGATCTCAGTAGAAGTAAAATGAAACATTTTAAAGCGCAGATGGAAATAAAATGAGAGGTAGAGTAGCAGATGGAAGTAAAGAAGTGGGAGAATATGCGAAAAAATCTTCACGTTTTGACCAGTTGGGAGAAACCTAGTGGATACCCTATGGAAGTATTGAATAAAAGTCGAAGTTCAGGAGCGTGGAGAGCACTCGAGGTTCTAATGACTAGCGCGGGAAATGGGCATAGAAGATCCCAGACTGCCAGAGTCTTTCAGTCCCCTGAGGAACTCTAAAAGCACCTGTCGGAAAGAGCACCTACCTGCCGCTTCTGACTTCTTTAGACGATGTCCCTGAGCTTTAGGCGACGGTGTAAAAAAGAAAACACCTCCCTCTGAATTCCTATGAGTAAACAGGAAATCCGCAATTAGTACAGAAGCAATAGGTAGAGTGGTTAATAAGTCTTGGGTATTGAAAGGCATTAGAAATATTATCTGATACCGTAAAAATGGATGGGAGGACTCATTTGGGATTGTTTCTTTGTCCCTACTCTCTCTGTGTGTGATGTGGGTTCAAAGACTGGCTATATTTAGTTGTGTTCAGCCCATTTCTGCTCCAATTATCTAGAAGTAAAGAAGACTATAATGATTTAGTTTCCTATGGGTTAAAAAAAATATATATATATATATATAGTTTCAATAAAGGAAGCTATTTGAGAACTTAACTGTTGACAACTAATAAGATAAATATTTACAGAGAAGGTGGGGTCCTTTTAGCAATAGGAGTTTTCTGCATTTTGTGCATTATTTTTTAATAAAATATCAAGCATTATTGAGTCTTGCACAAAGTATTTATGAAACAAATAGGTAGTTGATGTTGGTCCCATTTTAAAAACTGAGAAACTGAGGAAAGTTCTGGGGCTTGATCAACATTGGTTGGTGTACTAATAATAGAGTCGAGACTCGGGAGAATTTCTAACTCTATATCATTTTCATTCTATCACTGTA
The DNA here is from genome assembly GCF_002837175.3 of Physeter macrocephalus. Taxonomy (NCBI): domain Eukaryota; kingdom Metazoa; phylum Chordata; class Mammalia; order Artiodactyla; family Physeteridae; genus Physeter; species Physeter macrocephalus. Next base: position 22,452,635 of record NC_041222.1, read on the forward strand.
GCTGGAAAAAAATATTTCTAATCTCTCTTCCACTTTCGATATACATACAGAGATAAAAAAATAAAATGAGTAAGCAAATATATGTGAAAAGTTTGATCAAATCTATGTGTAAAATATAAAGAGAGTACTAAAGGTTTCTTTTTCTAGAAAAATGAATCTTACATTTTTAATTTTAGGAAGGGCAGCCTCAGGCTACTTTCAGCAGTTGCCCAGAAGATTTCTATTTAATGCTGAACTGTAGAGATTTGATCTGCAGAGTGCAGGCTAATTAACTTTTATCTGAAATATTTCCATCACCTGAATCTGAATGACTGTAGGCAGCAGATGGGAAGGCATGGAAAACACAGGTGCACAATGCTGCCAATGCCCAGAGTGTTATAAACATGAAATTGCATCCATAAGGTGTATCATTATTAATAGATATGCAGAATAAGATCTAACAAATGCAAGAGTCAGCATCACTTGCTTCTCATCATTGCTTCTTTATTACCTAATACTTCATACATGCCAATAGTGTTCACATTCTCGACTCCTTTCCATTTGTAGATTGTTTGGCAAGAGTCTTAAATAGCAAAAATTTTCCCCCAAATTAGTGTTCCTTAGTTAGAAGTGAAATGGTCTGTGCTCCATGATGAATTTTTGTAGTATACAGCACACTACAACTTGGAGACCAGAGAAACTGTGAAGCAGCATCTAGAGTAAGTAAATTTCTAAGCTTTAGGACCACTGGAGGACGAAGAGTCCTCCAGTGACAACCCTTGCAAGCTGACAATAAAATAAATACTATGTCAAGCACATTTACTTCTGTATTTCAATTCAGAAGTGTATTTTAAATCACTGTTGTCATTGTTACTTTCATGGCACACATCTTGAAAGGGAGGGATTATTTTATTAACTCAGATCTAGTTTGGCCAACTGAGGACACTTTCTTTCATTTATCTTTGTATTTTAAATTCAAACATATCTAACCTGTCTTACTTTTAGTATATAATTTAAATGTCATTCTATAATGTCCTATATTTAAAATGTCCAGCTCAATGTCAAGTCACTGTAGCATGTAATTTTAGGATATGACCACCATTTGCTTTCAGCAAAAATAATAACTGATCTTCCCCCTGGCTTCTGAAAAGTGGACCTTTCTCTAATACAATGATGTGATTTTTTTTAAACTTTCTAGATATAAAAGAATGATGAAGTCATTTTACACATTAAATCAAATGGACTTAATTTAGCCACTGTCCTTATTAGAATCTATGCCCAGTGACCTGGTTTGTTGACTGTGCCAGTGCATGATTAAAGGATTCTAGAAGAGAGTGGACTTGTCCACACAATCAGACAAATCAAAATTGCTTTTAGAGCAGGAGCAGCAAAATGTTTTCTCCCACTTTCTTTTGAGCTACTGATTTCTTTCATATGAAACCTCTGATTAGTAAATAATGGTTCCGATAGCATCCTTCCACAACTCCTGAATGGAAAGACATACCACTGATATGATCAAACCCCTGAGAGTAGCATAGTCGTTTTATTTCAGTATACTCTTTATTCGAAACATAAACACATAGGTTCATTAGCTTGGAAGGAACCAACTTCCTTCAATCAGGGAAATCCATTAAAATAAGATAGTTAGCTACCCACTTTTGGAAGCCGTATGTGTATTATCACTACATAATAAAAGCTTAATACAACAGTACATACAGGATAGAGTCAAAGCATGCTTCTACCCCCAAAGTTCGGACTTTATCACACCCAAACCTCCCCTTGAGGCCAACTAAATTCTGTTCCCATGACCTTCAAATAATGATTCTGCACATGGATGCAGTTAACATTTACATTTAAGTAACATTCAGCTCCTACAGTTCTTTCTTTCTCTTCACTCCCCCTACTGCTTTTTCTTCTGAGAGTTTGTATTGTTTCTCCAAAGTTAATGCCTCAAATTTACCTACTGAGGTAGTGACAGATACACATTTCTTTCTAAAATGTGTATCTCATGTTAATTCCATATTGGTTTCATTAGGCAGAGTTAATGGAGTAATATAATTGGCTTAGATTCAAACCCATGCAATTAAAAGGTGACCACACTACTATTTTCTTCTCTTGTTGAATGTACCATGTGCCTGTCTCGTGAGCCATATATGCTAACTAATTAGCATATGTTTATTCCCATGGAAATATAAGTGTTTTGGATCGTCCATTTTTATAATACAGGGCTAAGTACTGAATTCTGTTTATTAGAATTTCACTAGCATGGTGCCACTTTTGTATGGTACAAGGGACAAAGCAATGATATCACAATATAACTTACGTGCCTCATGAGGGGACAAGTAAAGGACATTTATTTTTAAAACATCTGCTCTCCACTGTGGTGGTTTTCCTTGACTTTCTCTATTCAAGGCACTGTTCTCTCTCCTCCGGGGGAAATGTATTCTGCAATTCATGATGAATGGCTGATAGTAGCACCTAATTGTTGCTGACTTGAAGATAAATGATTTCAAATTAAGTGTCAAGTGATGCAAAACTTTTCTTAGCAGTGATCTTTTACAGGTTCCTCTTGAAAAACAGAGACCTGGGATTAATTTGGAAGTTTTTATTTCCATTCTGGGAATTTTGTTTACAACGCTTACTTATTTTTCTAGATAAATAGAGCAGAAGAGACTGGCACACACCATTTATTGGGCAGTTAATCTGTCTCACCCCTTTTCTTTGCGCCTGCCATAGAATAGTCATAGAGAATCTTGGGTCTTGATCTCCTTGGCTATTACATTTTGGAGTTAACTCATTTATGATTGAATCAACTGAAAACCAATTTTGGTGTCTAATTCCTTAATGTTTTATCTTCTGCTGCGGCAGAAATCACCTTGGATTTTGTGCCACTAGATTTTATTTCATGAATACCTCCAGTCAAATTCCAGTCATGTTGGTTAAATGAGCATGACATAATGGAAGGTATATTAAATAGTACTCAAAAAAAGACACATGTACCTCTGCCTCTTACTGGCCATGGAATCTTAGTGACTCTCTCTGTGAGTATCTAGGCTTGTCAATCAAGAGAAGGTTTCTTTACCAATCTGACAGAGTTGTTGTGTGAATCAAAAAAGAAAGTGAAGTACTTTGGAAAAATTTATGGTGTTAGCTAAATAACCAGTAGAGAGGTGTTGGTTTTGATCTGATAAGAATCATCCTAGTCCTAATTCACCACTAATTCTCCATTAGTTGCTACTAATCAAAATAGAATGTGATTCGCAGTGTAACATGTCTTCATCTTCCACCTTACTCTCTACCCACTCCCTCATTTTATTTCTCTTAAAAAAAAAAAGTAAGTGGGTTTAGCACCCACCCCCGAAAAGAACTATGTTCCTAACTAGCTTGCACCCTTGCCTAGGATTAGAAGACATGCCATAGGTACTGTTTCTATACCAATGGCAAATCTTTATAAATGCACATCATCAATGCAGTTTCTAGAGCCTTAGGTATTGCCATAGAAGCTTCAATTAGATGCCCAAGGTTTTTCAGAAATGTTGGTCTCTCTCATTTCTCCTATAGAAGAAATTATAGTAAATTCCTCATGAGACTACGGACACAGAGTCTAACCTCTCTACCCCAACTCCGCCTACCATACCACTAAGCCCACTGTTCGGCTCATCTGACATTATTTTCTTGGCAAGTCTTTCTTAATGAAGAAAGCAGTGTGTTGGTTCATATTTGGTTCATACTGGCACAAGCTCCTTATCTCATCTTGGATAGACAACAGTTTGCAAACCAGCTACTTTGAGTATCATTGCCCTAGGCAAATATGTGGGGCTCTCATAGCAAGGTATTGTACACTTTAGTGGCACCACTAAATGCAGAGATGAGAATCTCATTGTCTTTTCTCCTGCCTGCTCTAGCTACTCCCATTCACATACGCAAAAGAGTAGAGAAAGAGTACAACGCTAGAAATGGGATGCGGAATCTCTAAAACTAGGCAAGAAGGAAGAAAGAACATCTCAGCATCTGCCACATTGCTTTCTGAGTAAATGCATGAATAACAAACTAATGGCAATCTTTAAGCCACTCATTTCTTTCTCGGATCTTTCCTGTATGGGATGGTGGGAGAAGAGAGCAATGGGGAAAAGGTAAACAAGGAGTAAGCCAGCCACCTTCCCTCAACCTAACACCTCAGCTAGACTTTCAGATCTCCTGACTGTGAAGGAGTCAGACACTTTCAGGGGAGACTGTGTTTCTCCTGTACTGAGGGAGTCGGTTGATCCTGCTTACCTGGGCTGGTATTGTGTCAGCTGGAGTAAACTCTGACCCTGAAAAGCTAAAATCTGCTTGGCCAGGGATGGTCTGTCTGTATAGAGATGAGCCTTCAAGGGTTCAAGTGGTAAAGAATTAAGCAGGATGACTTCTCTTTTAGTGAGGCTGAATTATGCATCATTGCTTTTCATTTGGGACAGATTTAGGAAAAAACCCAGCCATATATATTTTTGTAGAATGTATGCTTTTCAAGGCTCCTTCACAAATGCGCTTATAGCAAGCATCCTTTTAACAGTCCTGTGAGGTAAATAACAATGTATAGACAACATAAAACGACTAAAAGAGTTACGCATTGTAGGAAGTGAGACGTCACCAAGAGGAAAATGGACTAAAAGCTCCTTCTGAATTTAGTGTATTTGTCAGCCTACAATCCGAGAACAGACTGGATCCATCACTGCTTTTGAATTATTGCAGAAAAATGAAAGAGAGGGAGATCTACGAGTTTCCATGGTTTAAAGCATATTTCGCACTAAATATCCAATAATAGAAGTTTATTACATATTAACTTTGTCTTCATTTTTCTTATATGCACAAAAAATAGTGGAATAAAAATAGTACAAGGTTAACTTGGAAGACTAACCACTTGATCTAAATGAAAAATCATTCTTTACAGCATGATATGTAAATGTAGCATCTGCTGCTGTACCAATTAAACCATTATATTAGTGCACAGTCTGCTGACAATGACTTTAAAATTATGAAGTAGAGATCAATACTTCTTAAACAAATTTTCGTTTTCTGGCTTACATGTCGTAAGTGATAGTTCAAAGTCCTCCATGATGAACACCAAATTTTGATAAGCTGTACAAGACTCATTCATTGTCAACTTTCTTGAGAAACAGAGATGTATTTCTTAATTTACTATTTAACAAATACTTTTTAATAAAGTATTGATACCAAGTGTGTTAATTTCAGAATAAAAAGTTGTTACCAAATATTAAAAAAAAGTTTAATTAAATGAATCGTGATATATCAATATCTTTACAATGGAACACTGCATACCCGTTCAAAATGAAAATATTTGTTGACACAGAGAGATAAAAAGTATACATTGTATGTAAAGTGTAACCGTCTGTAAAATATAAAGTCTAGAATTTTATTTATAAAAATGTTAAATGTGATTGTAACTGAATGGTAGAAGTCCACATTTTCCCCTGTGCATGCTTCTATTGATATTTTTCTAAAAATAAGTATGTATTACCTATACAATTAAAAATAATAAGAGAAAAAAAGACAAGTTACCTTCACATTTCCTCACCAGTGCTTTTAATACTTCATATGAAAGTATAGACTTCAGGAACAAATTAATTGTAGTATATGTTTAAATTTATCCTTTCACATCTATATTTCAATTTTATCCTCACAATTATTTTGTGAAGTGAGCAAGACAGTATTTATTTTACAAATCAGACAATAATAACATATCGATGGAAGAAATACAAAGTAGGGGTGAAGAGAATAGGTTTTTGAGAAGCACAGACCTATGTTTGAATCTTAGCTCTACAACTTTCTAGACATCTTTCCTTGAGAAAACATGCCTGATGTCTCTAGGCCTCAATTTTTGATCCACAAAATATGACTGTCTCATAAAGTTACGGTGAGGATGGTATCATATATGCAAAATTCTAAGCACAGTACCTAGAGCACTGTGTATTCTTATTCTAATGATCATTCTTTTAGCACATAGTGTTGACGTAGCTTACTAAAACAACTAAAATAATCAGAATGAGAACTCAAATATTCTAGCTTGCTCTCTCCAGAGTACTTCGACATGCATTTTCAGTATGTATATGATATTTAGGCTTAAGAGATCTGGTTCCAGTGGACCAAGCCTAAGGAAAAAAAAAAAAAGATTCTGCTGTTTTGAAACCCCACTTAGAATTCCAACTCACTGATGTGCACCTCAGGTTAGGTATGTGTAAATTTGGTCAGCAATGAAGTGAACTTTGAGGTCCAGTTTCAACTAGTTGCTTTTTTTGCATGGATTCCAAATGATTGGATCTTTGGACCAGTTACGTCAGAGGTAAAAAGTAGTGTTCTATTTCTATCTGTCGGTATTAGTGAGGAATTCACAAGTCTTATCTACTACCCCGATTTCTCATAGGAGGCTTCTAGGAACTAAACTTAAGGAACAGTAGAAACATGACCCAGTTGACGGTCTAGACTTCTTGGGGAAGAAGGGGAGAAAGGGGTTGTTAGAAAGGGGAGAGTCTCACCTGACATGGATTGAATGTTCAGAAGTTTCCCTTTTTTCATGCAGGCTTTATCCATACTAATGGAACTGACTTGTGGCATTTATTAGATCAAAGTTTAGACAGTAGCACTGTTATATACTAAGGATTATAAAAAAGGATATCCATAAGGCAGACTGTGTTTGGTTGAATCCTGACTATAACAAAATTGTTTGATGCGTACAATTTTCAGGGACTTTTAAAATGTGTTTCGCTTTTCTGATTATAAAAGTAATGCATATGCGCTACTACCCCATGGGTGTCCTCATGTAACCTTGAGTAACATTTTGATATATTTTATTTTCTCAAGGATAATGGTTTAAAATTTTTAGAAACACTTGGGTCCAAGTAAAAAAAGCCTTATTGTCACTCCAATTGGACAATGGCATCAAAGAACAGAAGAAAGGAATTCATCTTTTTTTTTTTATTTTTTCTGAAAAGTCAGAGTTGACTTGGCTTTTGAAGCATGGACATTCTGAGTTGATGGTATTTCTGTATTAAAAGGTGGTATTTTCCTTTGTATTTGAGTCTAGCTTTATATTTTCATTGCAAGTGTTAAGCCTGTACAGTTCCATACAATGGCTCTGTCTGGATCTTTCAGTAGCATTCTTAGGAATGATTTAGACATGGTTTGTCACTACTTCTCAGTTAGGGGTGGTCATTAATTGAACTTTCAGTATTAAGCACTTTAAAGGCTGCACAACCTGCCTACAATCAATTGGTGTATTTTTCTATTGAAAGCCTCAACTCAAAGCCAAACAAAAGTTGGGTGAATACTCTCCAGTTTAAAAATAAAAATTTTTATTTCCATAAACGAAGTTAGATGCTCAGCATGTCTTTATCTAATAGAATTACAATCTGGCTGAGTTGTGGAATTCTACTTGTTCAGTCCCAACCAGATGTACTTAAACAGGGATTCCATTAAACAAAGAATTTGCTTCTATGTGTTGTGAATTTAATAGGTTCATATAGAGCACTGTTATTGTTTTAATGCTATACAAGGAGTTAATCTGAGTCACGTCACACAGTGTGTTATACACATAAGGAAATTCTTCGGTGTATACCTGAAAATGAATGATAAATGCAAGCCTGAATTAATCCAATGTGCCTTCACCTGGTTGCAGGCACAGGGCGCCATCTAGTGGTCTCTAAAATATAGCTTTAAGTTAGAGCATCCTAAGAATCCAACCTCTCAAGGCAGGAAAGGACTCCAAGCAGCGTTTAGTCCATTTCTTGGTCTTTTGACTATGGGGAAATCTAGGTTAGTCCATCTAAGAAAAGATCTTCTTCTGCCTTCTAAGTAGATACAACAATATCTGCTGTTCTGTCACCATACTTGCAGTTACAAACCTTAAAGTAAGATATCTCAGAGTGTGTGTCTAGAGAGGTTGGGAGGAAAATGTGAATGACTAACTTTAGAAATGTAGGATGGATAATTATTTTTAGCAGCTGTATTTACTATCACTCTGGTTTATGATGCAGCTTGAAAAGATGTAGCCATTTTATTGTGTTAAGCATATCATTTGTTCCTTTATTTCTGATTATTAAAAATTATGTTCTTTGTAGATAATTCTTAAAGTTAATAAAATGCCAAAGAATAAAATTAAAATCACCCATAAACCCACAGCCCAGAGATCTAGACATACGTATGTGTTATAAAATTGGGATCATGATATTTTATGAAATTGTTTAACTTATGTATTATAAACATCTTCCCATATCATTAATGATTTTTCTATTTTTTTAATGGCTAAATAGTTTGAATGAGTTGTTTCATGATTTGTTGAACCAACCCCTGTTGTTTGGACCAGGTATTTACTGTGAAAGGATAAATAACACTGCTACTAATGGGACTTTACCAGACTCATCCTCCTTAGTTTTCGGTGCTGTGGAACACCCTCTACTTGAGTTCTGTGACACCATTATGGTTTCTTTTTTTCTTTTCTTTTCTTTTTTTTTTTTTGGCCCTTTCATTGTCTTTTACTGATTGTGCTTCTTGTATTTGACCTCTTGTAGTAATAACCATAGTGCTGGGCTGTCCAATATTGATAGCTACTAGCCCTATATGAATACTTAATTTTAAGTGTTTGAAAATGATATAAAATTTAAAAGTCAGTTTCTTAGGCACTCTAAACCCATTTCAAGTGCTCAGTGGCTACATGCAGGTAGTGGTTCCTATATTTGACAGCACAGATATACATTTTCCATCTTCACACAAATTCTGTTGGACAGTTTTACTGCTGTCTGGGGCTTGGAGTTTGAAGGAACAGAAAACTCACTCCATGGAGCTCAAAAACAAGGGGTTTGTGCTGAAAAACTACAGGAAAATGACAAGGAGTGGAACTGCTTGAGGAGAAGCTGGACTGCACCACTGGGGAGTGTTGGGCAGCTACTCTCTTCTTCCCTTCCTCTGGGGCCCAAAAGCTCTTCTCTTGGCTCTCACTTCTCATCTGCTCCATCCTCCTGTCTGGACAGCAGCTTCTTCCTCTGCCCTGCTATAACTTCTGCATGGACGTGGTTCTAATTTACCATGACAGGACTTAGCCTGAACTCAGTATGACTTTATAACTCTAATCAAATCATCTGACTGTGTTCCTTAAATCTCATAGCCCACATTCTCCAGACACCTGATTGGCTCAACCCACATAGAATGGTTTCCCCTCCATGCCAAGTTATATGTCCTCCCTTACTCCAAACAGCAGTGACCAGCCTCCCAAGTTAAGTGCTCAATATAAAGCTTAGAATACAGCAAGAAATAAAATAGCAAAGCCCTTGCTCTTAAAGAACTTATATTCTAGTCAGGGAGGCAGACAATAAGACATACAAACAAATAAATATATAATATGGTATTATTAAGTGAAGGTAAGTACAATGGAGAAAATAAATCAGGGTAAAGGATTAAAGAATGATGATGGTTAGTCACAAAGTCCTGCCTGAAGAGGTGACATTTGACCAGAGATTGAAGTAAGGAGTGAGCCATGCAAATTTCTGAGGGAAAAGCATTACAAACAAAGAGAACAAAAGTGCAAAGACCCTGAGGTAGCAATGAGCATAGCAATAAATATTTGTTGAATCCATAACACTATTTGCTAACAAGTTCAAAGAAGGAAGTATAAATAGTGAGGCAATAACGAGCTTTAGTACACTCCTACATATGGGCATTTCCCAAGGTTTAGGCTTTTGATTTTGTCTCTTTGCATATGGCAACACCAGGAATTTCTAACTGGAATCTCCAGTTATATCTCTCATTCTCACCTTAAACTCAAAATATTTAAAGACATCCTGAGATGGTGTCCCCTCCCACCTATAACGAGATTGCTCATAGCATCTTTGACTTCTCCCTTTTCTTGGCATCTGGGTCTGTTGCCTTCCTCAGCATGTTTTTCATGTCCTTATTCTTCCTTCTTATTTTCACAGGACATTAGCTCCCCCCACCCATACTCTTGAATAGCCCCTAATATCTCTAGTTCCTTTCCTCCAAACCATTCTGCACACCACTGCTAGATAAATCTTCTTAGAGCAAAGCAACTTTCATTCATTTATTCATTCTTTCTTTCATTCAGCAAACATAAAGTATACTGCACTGAGTCTAATGCCTCCCCACTGCTCAAAACACACTTTACTCTGGCAATATTATCATTCTTTTTCCACTCATCAACACTCCTCATGGATGAAACCCATACCTTAATAACAATCACTACAAGAGTAATTCACAAAATTGGAGCAGGATCCACCAGGCTTAAAGGAATATATCAGATTCTCTAGCTTTTTTGAATATAGTTCAAAAAAGCATTCCATCCCCAAATCCCAAGATTCTGACATGCCTCCCCTAAAGCCAGAGAAACACAGGTCAATAACTATCAGCAATCTTATAGAACCTGGTCCTCAAGGCCTTCCACAAACATGTGCAGATAATTCTCTCCAATTCGTGACATTCTGTTGAGATATAGGTGCCCAGAAAGCATAAGATCTCTAGGAATTAAAATGTGTGTGATTTCTTTTTTAAAAAATCAGTAAATGTAAATCATTATATTAAAAAGCATTTCTCTGTTATACATCTATATATAGAAAGATATGCACCAAGTTGTCGTGATTTGCAGATGAATTAATCTCTAACACAGAACTGATTTTTCCATTGAAACAATGTTATCTGTGGCTGTTAAGACCTCAGGCCAGGGCACAAGAGCCTGTTTGATCATAATATAGCAGAACTCTGATTTTTATAGATCCGTAGACACCAAACACTATCTGTAACAAGGCTCTTCTTGTTTGAGGTCAAGGGGATGTGGAGTGAGGAGGAGAACCAGAAGACCTGTCTTCAAGTTATAGCTCCAGAACCATCTGAATGGCTTTGGAAACCTCTCTGAGCTTCAATTTCTTCCATTATAAATTATAAATAGTACTCATTAAACAGGTGTTTATTGAGCACCTACCATGCTATTTTAAAGAATTGGGCTTCCCTGGTGGCGCAGTGGTTGAGAGTCCGCCTGCCGATGCAGGGGACACGGGTTCGTGCCCCGGTCCGGGAAGATCCCACATGCCGCGGAGCGGCTGGGCCCGTGAGCCATGGCCGCTGAGCCTGCGCGTCCGGAGCCTGTGCTCCGCAACGGGAGAGGCCACAGCAGTGAGAGGCCTGCATACCGCAAAAAAAAAAAAAAAAAAAAAAAGGGTTTCAGTGAGTTAATATACATAAAAACACTTTGTACATTCAAATTTTAAAAACAGATGAGAAGCATTTTTATTGAAACATCTTTTTCTTTGGGAAAATGATTCTAATTCCAGTTTGAGAAGGCCAGGGCACATCTTCCTGGGTACTTATTTGGCAGTAGGAACAGCCCACACACGTTCTATCGCCCTGCATTGAACTGGAGTGGTCGTACTGTAACTCCTAAATGGTCAGCGGCAGCTGGAGAGGGAGGAAAGAGGAGCAGGGTTTCCCACTTCCCAAACGGGCTAAAAAAGTGCTCACCCTAACTGCCTGCATAGTCTGCCACCTGTCTTAGACCTGAGGGGGACTGAGGGAGTTTGAGGAGCTAACAGGATAGGAGACCCACAGCCAGGACACAGATTAGAATGAGACACTTTGGGAATCAAATACTAAAGCTAAGATTGCCTGCTTATATTCATAAAAATCCATTAGTTAAGAGTTTTGAGATTGCATCAATTTCTAAATAATAGTCCATCATAGGTTAGAATACTGGAAAATAATTAAATCTCATTCTGACCTTTATTTCAAGTCTGCCTTTAACACTTGCTGGGCAGCAGCCACTTAAAGATCTTTGCATCTTCATCAAGAAATAGCCGCAGCTCAGGCCAGGAGAATGCTTAGGATCCCCCTCATGTGATGATGTAACCCTAGGAAAGATCGGGAATAAACCAACAGGCTAACCTTGGCCACACCACGTCTGCCAGTAGTTCAATCACCTCCATTCTTGACTTCTCTGCCTCCATTCTTGGATCCTCCATTATATTCTCCAAGCTGCTGTCAGAAGAGTAGTTCGCTAGCTGCTTGAACCCTTTCCCTACTTCCTAAAAACAACAGCATTGTTTCCCAAACTTTAGGCATTCATGTACTGCCCTCCTAATTTCTGCTGTATCTCTGATCACCTATTGCTATTTTTAAAATTAACTGTTTTATTTAAATTTATTTTTAAAGATCTTTTCATCATGACACTAATGAAAAACCAGTACCTCTTGCCATAAATAGAAGTTAACTGTGAAAATAAGTACACAATGAAAACAAAATAATTCTGGCTAGGTAGAATTGCCTGAGTTTTTTTTTAAAAGGGAACTTTTCCAGGTGTTAGAGAAGTGTTAAAGACATACTGAGTTAAAGAAGTGTTAAAGACATACCAAACTGAGGCTTTCTCCTTGATTTAGCAGAAGGATTAAACATTTAATTGAAAAGGGATTAACTTTCTCACTATGCAATTCAGAGTTTTTTAACGTCAAGCCCCCCAAGCAACCTAAAATCCTCTCAGGAACCCCCGACACTCTGCAAAGCTCTAACCTATAGGATGAATTCTAAGCAGCTTTTGTGTGGTATTCAAGACCTTTCATCACCTGAACCTGGCTTAATTCTTCTCTTATCTTCTATATACTAACCCTCACGCCGTGCACTCCGCTCAGCAATGCCCATGTGCACATGCTGCTCTCACTGCCTGGAATGTCCTTTCCCCGGTGTCTGCATGAAACTCCTATTCAACATTCAAAACTTTGCTTACATATCACCTGTGCAGTCTGCTGCCCACCCTATCCCTACCCCAGTTTATCACTTTAACTTCTGTGTCATTTCTACCGTGAGCATTCTTCTCTAGATCTGTTGCACAGCCGTGTAATTATTTGTTGACATATGTGTCTCTCTCCTCCACTAAATTGAACCCTAAGCTTCTAGCACAGTGGGAGGCTCATAAGAGATGCTCAGTGACTATTGATCAGACTGAATCAATGGTCCGTTTCCATCCTTTCCAGTGTAATGGAACTAAGTAACACCTGTGTAAAAGTCCTCATCTTTCAAGGTGGGGGTGATGTGAACCTAAGAAATGTCCCACTTTATGAAAAAAAATTCTCATTCACTGGGTGGATAGAGTTCACGACCACCCAGAATTTACTGTGTTATGTAGAACAAAGCTGGAAGAGTAAGGCCTTGAGGAAATTGATTTTGTAAGAAGTAGAAAAAGTGTTTCTACTACCCTATTAAATTTTCATTGTCCCCAGATAAAAGTGATGTCATTCTCCTGGCTTTGAGTCACTGCTTTCCCAAATTCTCGCCCCCGTCCCCCAGCCAATGTCACTATATTGTGTGGCCAAAAATTCTTGACATGTAAAATTAGAGAAAGTCAGAGTTGATGAAAAGTAAAGTTACTGGAAATAATCATTAGTGAAAAAAGGCCTGGAATTGTATTTTATCCTGTCATCTCTTACCAAACAAAATATCAGGGAATCAGACAAGAATTCAGATCTGGCTAAGGTTAGCCAGTTCTATTCCTAGCTTCCCATTGTACTCACTGTTTTTCTGTCAATAAGTGTAATTCCTTAGGCTTTCAGCCCCTGGAGTGGTGGCCATCTGTGTGTCAGCAACACCCAGATAACTTTTCAAAATATGGATTCTCAGACTTATCAAATTAGAATCCCTGGGGTTGGAGTGTAGAAATCTATCCAAAAACCAAACAACTTCACTGGTGATTGTGTCCACAGGTGATTCCGAGTATATTTTGGGAACCACATTATCCTAAGAGTCTCCCCTAATGTTCAGACTGTGACTGGGAACCTCCTGAAACAAAATCACAAGTAGGTAATTTCTTTAAAGTCTAGATTCTAGACTCACTGAATTCCACTAAGTTATATGCCATGGCCTGATATCTGCTTTTTTTTTTTTTAAAGAAACCCCCCCCCAGGTGATTTCTATATATGCATAGTACAGTTTGAGAATCTATGACCTGGGACAGAGGTCTCAAACTCAGATGCCATATAGGAGCCAGGATGGTAGTGGAAATGTGAAAAACAGTCCCAAATAATTCAGTAGGGAGTAGTAAAAATTTTAGGTAACTGAAGGGTGCCTAGCCTTTCTGAAGGAGACAGCTGGCCACCACTCACCTCCAACCAGCTGTTACCCATGGGATGTTGCCAAATATTCTGAATGTTCAAAGGAAGCCAGAGTGTGGATTTTTTTTAATGTAAAATTGTCCTTAAATGTTGACAACTAACTCACTTTTTTTTAGCTTTACTGAGGTATATTTGACAAATAAAATTGTAAGATATTTAAAGCACAGAACGTGATGATTTGGTATACATATACATCAAGTAAATTAAGTAACTGATGTTTTAAAAAATAACCTGCAGGCCTGCTAGAGCTTGAGGATCAGCCTTCTGGATTAGAAATGTTAATGCATTTGAGTAGGCAAGTATTAACCAGAAATGCCTCAGTGACTGGCTAAGCAACAGGAGGTGACATAGGCCTGTAACCATAAGTACAGCAGCTTTAAGATGCAGTTAGGAAAAACTAGAATACATACCTGTTGTAAAGGAGGGGTGGCCACCTTCATGTGAAGCAAGAGAACAAGAGGGAAAAAGAGGTACTAAAAGATAATGAATGTAATCTATTCCAGGTTTACCCATAAATGAATCTTAGAAACCTTACTAATAATATAGAGATAATGAGATGATGATAACTACTCATAGTGTTGGAAGTACTGATTAAGTAGAATAATTTATCTCAAATGGATTAGCAACATCATATGATATATAGTAGGTACTCAACTTTTTAAAAAATATGCTAGTTCCTTTCTTTTCCTTTTCCCTAAACCTCTGTTCCCATACACTAAAATTCAACAGGCACTAAAGAAAAGCAAGCTTATGGCAAAAATCTGACAAACTCCCTTGATTTTGTGGGGTTTTCTTAAAGAAAACTGATAACTTTTCTATGATGAGACAGTTAATGAGATAGTGATGACAAAGTGATTCAAGTCCCTCATAAGAGGGACTCATAAGAAATGTCATTTCAAAATACAAAAATGTCCTTGCATCTCATCACTGGCATTCTTTCCTCTACTGTTGGTTCAGTGATTCTAAATCCTGTGCAAAGGAAGTTGCTAAGCAAATGGTCTGCAGAATTCTTGTGGATAATTCTGAAAAAGCTGATAGAACTCTGGGGCCAGAGTGGTTAGGAAGGTTGCTTTTACTTTATTTTATTATGTATACATATTTACTTATATTTATGTAAGTATTTATATAAATACACATATATTTACATACATACATATATGTATTTAATATGTACATATTACTTATGTATATTACATAAGCATTTATATATTCATATATACATTTACTTATATACTTATTTATATATACATATTTATTTACTTTATTAATTATACTCTTATTCATTGACTTTTAAAAATAATCATTTTTATACAAAAAACAATGCAATGGTGATACTGAAAACTGTCTTTACAATTTAAGAAACTAATAATTTTACCATCGTAACATACATTTCCTTTCTTTTTTTTAAAAATTTTTTTTTTAACATCTTTATTGGAGTATAACTGTTTTACAATAGTGTGTTAGTTTCTCCTTTACAACAAAGTGAATCAGTTATACATATACATATGTTCCCATATCTCTTCCCTCTTGCGTCTCCCTCCCTCCCACCAACATTTCCTTTCAATGTTTGTCCTCTTGTATACATGTTTTTATCTCTCTGAGGTTAGTGTTTTCTGTTTTACTTGCCATTATAATCCAAGGACCTATTATAGTGCTTTGCACGTAGTAGTCACTCAAATATTTGTTTAAGGGATGAATGAATGAACTTCTGAAATTATAAATGTACAGTCAATTTTGTATTCTGCCTTGCTCACTTCCATCATGTCATGAATCTTTTATAAGTCACCACGGACTTAAAATAAATCATATTTCTGTTTTGTTTACCTTTTTCTAATTAAAAATAAGAAAAATATGAAAGCTTAGAAAAAAGTTCTTAATTTCACTATCCAGAAACAATCACTCTTAACTTGCTGAAATATTTCTCCTAGTATTTGTTATAACATGGAGAATTTCTATTCAGATTCTGTTATTTGATATGATGTTGCTAGTGTTTTCCAACTCATGGGAAACCCACTGCCACCATTATTTTATTAACTGCATATTATCCCAAGCTTTTGAATATGCCTAGAATGTTGACATATAAGTTTTTTACAATTTTTGTCAAAAAAATTGACAATTATTGTGGAATAAAGTGTTCCACAATAGAGATCTTTGTTCATAGACTCTTTGTCCACTTGTAGATTATTACCTTAGCATAGATTCCTGGAAAGGGAAAATAAGTGCTAGTTAATTGGAGTATTTCCAGGGATCTTTTTCACATGGGATATATGAATGGCAAATTTTTATTTTCTACACCTTTATATATCCCAGCATGGCTTTGTTATTTTTCTTACAGATAAAAGACAACTGACACAGCATAAAATTCTTTCTCAAACAAATTCAGTTAAGTATCATTTTATTGTCTTTGAGCATCTAATGTAGCAGTAATGAGAAACCCATTTTTTCTTTCTCTTTTTTTCTTTTCTTTCTTCCTAAATGCTTGACAGTTTTATTAAAACATTTTTACCAGATATGTGTCTAAGCACAGTTTGTTTTTATTGATTTTGCGAAGAATAAGGTTGGTCCATCGAATTAAGATTTTTAAAAAATACATAATTTTTCTGCAGATATGTCTTTGAATAGTCCTTCTGTTCCTGTGTATATGGCTTCTTTCTTAGGTACACCATAATTCTGAGGTTTGTCCCCCATAGTTAGGTGATCAAATAATTTATATTCAAACCAGGACAATTTTGAAAGTGAAAAAGGAGGGAGTGGTTAATAATTACATAGGACAGTGGGCATAAAATTGGAACTGAATGAGTACAAACTTAGAGGCACAGTCACCTTCCCCATCCTTTTCCATTATTTACAGTTCTTGATCCTTTTGTTCCGTATCCTGAAAGGTTTTCTAAATTTTGTCTTCCATGTCAGTAATTCAGTGCTTTGAAAGAGCTATCATGCCTTTTATGCTTCCAAAGCATATTTGAAATCTGTTATTGGATTCTTCATTTCCCTGTTTCTTTCCATTTAACATTTATTCTTTTCCATTCCATTCTATTATTGCTCATCTCAGCATTTCTCCTCTTGTGAATTACTCATGTTTCATAGAGTCATGTTATCCATCTTAATGTTTAAAAATCAGGAGTTTTGGTGGGTTTTTTCTTTTCTCTAATTTTCCTCTGGTTTCTAAAATAAAGTATTTTCAAATTATGTCTTTCCTTTCCTTTGTCTGTTCTACAGCATATTTATAGGGCCCATGGTTTGTTTGTTTGTTTTTAAATTGGGTGGAAGGAGTTCTTACCCTAGAACAATAAGAAATCTATCTATACCCTCTGTCTGCCATCAAACAGACTACTTAGATTGCTAATTGCCTTACGCTGAATTCACTTTTGTTCTGACTAAATCCCCTTCTAATAAAGCTAGACAGGATGTTACTGTGCCTATTGCCTAAACCAAACCTCAGTCTTTAGCAGTCATCAAGCACGTGGTGTGACTCTGCTGAACCAAGCTGGAATCTGCTTCTCTGAATCAGCGAATTTACTGAGTCACTTTCAGTTAATTTGTAGTACACTAGCTCCAGCATCCCAAAGCAAAGAAGAGGAAGGTGGGTTTGGAGCTGAGAGACAATAGACACAGTGTGTCACTCAGTGACAATCAGTTCCTCAACCTAGGCAACCTTTTCAAAATACACACCTAGGCTCCATTCTAGACCTCTTGGCTCAAAATCTTGAGAGACACAGGGTTGTGTATGTAAAAAATTTCCCAGGTGTTTCCGATGTGCCCTCTTTGTTGAAAATCATTGATCTGAACCAATGAATTACATGAAAAAACAAAAACAAAAAACCACCATAGCAGTTGGTTTTGCATGTTTCTAGAGTAATTTCTGATCCTGCTACCTTCTATGGTGCTTTGCTTGTGGGCATTAAACCTCTCCCATACACACTCCTCTTGGATATGCAATTTCTCCTTTATCTAGATTCAGGAATAAAAATACTAATCAGAGAAGGAAAGTAATTGAATGTCATTCTGACTACCTCAAAAAGCAGAACTCATGCAATGGAGGGGCCTTCGTGACTCTTCTAATTGAGCTAAGTGATAGAAGGAAAGAGGTGATAATCATGATAGGAGTTAAAAACCAGGAGACCCAGATTAGCTGAGTTTTAATCCCATCCCTGCCATTGACTAGCTAAAGGTAACCAGGTAAATCACTTAACCTCTCTATGCCTTAATTTCCTCATTTATAAGATAGAAATAGTAGGATCTATCTTACAGAGTTTTAAGGAAGATTAAATGAAATAACGTATAAAAAAGTATTAAGAAATGCCTGGTATATATTAAGTATTCAAGAAATATTAGCTATTATTTTCAGATACAATATCAATTTCATATTTTTTTCTTCTGGTTCCACTAGCTTGCAGTTTGTGATACATCTTTCCATTCTAGCAATAAGTTGATTGTTAATAGAAGCTTTTAGAATTGTGAGCTTTCATATTTTTATGTCTTACTTGATATTTTAATAGGAAGTTGAGGAATGTTGCATCAGACCAGTTCCTGAATTTTATTGGAATTTTATGGATAAGTTCTAGAATGCTGATTCATCACTGTAGTTTTGCTTTGAACAAGCAATCAATCATTTCATTTCTATCCATGCTTTCATGCCATTTCCTACTGGCTGCCTTATCTACCTCATAACTTCTACCTAGTTATGTAACTTTGGAGCAGTAACCTTATTTGAAACATGTCGATACTGGATAAGCTGGTGAAATTCAGAAAGTTGTTCTGTGTGGTTTAAAAGGCCCCCTTCTCAAAACCGAGAACTTTCTAAGCTGTCCAAATGATTAAATAAACTGTCAGATATTGAGTGTGTCAGTGAGGGCTACTCAGGAAGTAGAAACCATACCACTTATTTGAAGAGAGGAAATTTAATACAATAAATAATTAACTAGGTACAAAGTTGTCAGTCTGGTAACTGGAAGGATAATAAGAGAACTCTGTGGTGTGAAGACAGCAAATCCTGAAAGGGGTTACCATCCCTGCAGCTGAGGAAACAATAGGAAGAGGCTAGAAATACTAATACTTCAAAGCTTAGAGGAAGAGCCCTGTGAAGCTAAAACTTGGACATCTGAGAAAAAGGGGTGCTGCTCAACTAGTGATAGTGCCTCTGAGCTCTAAGGAGGGCCCATCAGGGCTCAGATACAGAACTCTAACTGGCTGGTTGGTGGTGGTATCTCTGAGTGTGCAGGATAAAGTGGTTCTGCAAGTGCTGGAAAAGCTGCACTGGATTTGGCTTCTGCCCTGGAAAGAAACTGTTGAAAGAATGAAGAAGCATTGCTTCAATCGAAGCAATGCTTAATGGAAACTGGAGCAGGCAGAAAACCCACAAGAAGCAAGTCCCTTCTCTTCTCCAGCCCTGCAGTCTCCCTCTAGTGGCCTCTATTGACAGAGCCTACCAGAATCCCCTGGCAAAACAGAAATGTGATTTGTAGTACACTAGCTCCAGCATCCCAAAGCAAAGAAGAGGAAGGTGGGTTTGGAGCTGAGAGACAATAGACACAGGGTGTCACTCAGATTTCAAAGAAATAGTAGTAATGATTGGTAGCATTCAATGCACCATTACTATGTGCTAGGCATCATGCATTTTCATATTTAATTCTCACCAGATCTTCTCACATAGCTAATATTTTTCTTCTTACATTATGGGCAAAGAGATTAGGGAGTACTTACTTAAGGTCACTTACTTAAGGACCTTACTTGCTTAAGGTCACTCATCTAGTAAGAGGCACAATCAGGAATCATATTCATTCTTTGTAGCTCCAAAGCCTCTACACAGCTCTGACTAGGCCTATAGTGGATGCCATTGATGCTATGATATCTTCTAACTCTGAGATGTATTTGTGAGTGATTAATGTCTCCTTGTTCAACATTGTTTGATACTGTTTTATTCTCAGTAAAATTATTATTTCACAACATTTACCATAGTATGTTAGACATGTGTACCGGAGTGCTGAGAACTGGAGACTGGGCAATTTTCCAATTCATCTGAACTAAACAGATAGTTGAATCAGACAGTACAGAGTTTAAAGAAAAATACATTAATGTGAATAATTTGCTTTGGCCATCTACTTTGTCTTTCAGATTGTCTGGGACAATGCCTAGGTGCCAGTTGACTTTATGCCACGTAATGTCACTGTAATTGTTTGGCAAAATTCCTCCCTCGGGTACCTCATCACCAGAGGTTGACTCTCTTCAGTAGCCTCTCCACTAAGAAAGCAACTTGATTAAACTGACTATACAATTTTGCCATAAATATAAATCTCTGAGTTACAATATAGATCTGTGGACCAGGGTAGAAATTGGAAAGTATCAGCCTACTACAGACCTCTACACTAGTTGAGCTCTCTTTTTAGGTAATAAATTATTACTGTTGAGAACAGACTTGGGACGTTGGTCATATGTCAAGACTTAATATATCCACTGATAACTGCAAAAGATTACTAGCATTTGCACATATTTGGGCATTCTCCATGCAACAATAAATGAACTTTTGTCTTCATTTATATTTATGCTTGATGCTCAAAAAAATAATAAGAATTCTCTGACATAGAGAATTTGATTCAATACAAATTCGCTATTATCTGTCATTTGAGATTTTTTCATAATTGAGACTTAGATCCTTAATAATCTTAGCTCCCTAGTTTCCACTCGCCCACCCCTACTCTGCCCAGACTCTTAATTATCATTTACCTATAAATAATTCTCCGGTTTTTAAAGACTGGACTGTTACTGCCAGCACTTTAGTTCCTTCTTCCAGCCTTCCAAATTACTGAGGTAAACTCAAGAGTTCTCTAAAACAAAAGATTTCCATGAAAAAGAATTTAGAAGAATAATAGTAACTAAAAGAGACAGGTTGTATATACAATAAATTTGTTTGGCATATCAAACAATACTTTTTGAAAGGCCTTTTACACCATCATACTGATAGCATAAAAACGCCATTCCTACATTCTCCAACAGACTTTTATAACTGAAGAAGGAATAAGTACAGTGTAAGGTTATGACAGTGTCTCATTCCCTTTAGGTTTTGGGGATAAGGCATGAGCCTTTTTTTTTTTTTTTTTTGTATCTGTATAATAAAAACAATCACTCTCATTTGATGAGTCTTTTACAATTTACAAAATAATTTTAGTTCACATAATCTCACACAACACCCTACAACTCTAGGAGGAAGATATTAAACCATCAAATTACAAATGAAGTTTTAAAGAAACTGAGCCTCAGGTGTACTATTTACCAAGCAAGTATTAAAATGAATTTTTCTGATCTTAAGTTCAGTCCTCTGTTTTCTAAATCACTACAGATTCAGAGATTCTCCTTCTGAGAACTTAGATAGTGAGTCTATGAGCTGCTCTGGCACCAACTTCAGAATCCAAAGGTTCTGGCTTCTCTCTTGAGACTTTAATAATCACCAGGTTCTGCTGCCTCAAAACACCAGGGATAGTCTACCAAAGATTCTATAAGCAGGTAGCTGAACTCTGTTTCAATAAATGGTATGTTATTTAAAACTGCCTTTAGATAACCCCTTTGGCATCTTAAAATGTTATTTATTATCATTGGAAGCTGCTGAGATGGACAAATAATGGCTCTTGTTTCTTTCTGGAAAAGATTATTTGAATTTTCTGAGACCTATCTGACCTTGAATATATATTAACATACTTACCATTAACTTCCCTTACTCATGTCCAACCTCTAGAAATGTTAAGCAACCCATCTTCCTAGGAAAAATCAATTTCAAAAGAGAAAAAAAAATTAAAGAATCAGGATACAGGTTATGGCTGGGAAAATATGAACATGCCGTTAAAAGAGTTAAGTCCACTGCCAAGGGTCACGGGAGAATTTTGAAATTGCCTGTGTGTTATGATCATTTTGAATCCTTTTCAAAGCTTTTTGAAAACATTTATAACAGTAAAAAATTTAATCCTGAGCTTTCTGCTATTACGTGAGCTTCATAAAATACGTCCTAAGATATATGCATATATTGGGGAATTTACTGCGAAATTTTACGTGAGAGTCTGTATAGTTACTTTGAGGACTTTTGATAAACATCTGGGAGACATTAGTGTAGACCTTATAACTTTGGAGCTACATGCTCACTCATCTGGTATAAAAATGTCAGGCTAGCCATAGAAATGCATAAGACAAATCATTATCCCATTCTTTCTGAAGATTTATGTCTTGAACAGATGATAAATTTAATTCTGGGTCTCTAAACCAAAATGACTTATTCATTATTAATTATAATTATATAAAAAGAACCCTGTCATGGTAGGTATCATACAGATAATTCCCAGGCCACATTAATATCTATGACCTTCAGCTCACTGGGGGCTAAGCCACAGTACCCCATCTCTCCCTTTCGTACAGAGCATTCTACTCCCACTTTGGCTTAGCAATACTATCATGTAGTCCTCTAGTGCCGCTGGAGCAAAATATGCTTTAATTGGCTCTACCTATTTAAAAAAAACAAACCACATTATCTTGTTTGAAGAGGTATTTAAAAGGCATATGATGCTGATCTTCCCACCACTGGACAATCCATTGCCCATAATAAATAATGTTAAATCCCCGAAAATCATAAAATCCAATTAGTTACTCAAGTCCTAAAATGGGATTGCATTAGTCACTTAGTGACCTTTTGACTACTATTAGCACTCAATCACTGACATGGCCTCAGGACCCTTTAGAATGACAAATATTTTACTCTCATCAGCAAACTCATTTTAGGCTTTTCCTACAAACAGTAGGATTGTTCTCATTCTCTTCCTGTCTATTACACATGCAGCACCTCTGAGCACCACCCCCACCCCAGTCTTTTTCATTGAGGGACTCCATCTTTTCTTCACCTAATGATCGGGGAGAGGCAATTAATTGGTTAACATTAAAGGGAAAGCCTTGCCAAAGAATTATCAAAAGCATAGTGAGTAACTTCTGACTTCGTCCTCCTTTTCACTCTCCTCTTTGGCAGAAACATTAAGCATATAAAAGAGTAGAACATTACCCTAACATTCTAAGAAGGAAGTCAAAATTCACTGTCCGCTAATCCCAAATTCTTAGGATGCCACAGTTAAGAATGAAAACAATTGCCTTGATATTACCTGAAAACTGTAGGCATATTGTGTAGTGTTAGAAATGTCTCTATTAGTACTGGGAGCAATTGTAAAAAGCTAAATCAAAACAAAAGCAGTGTTTGCTTAAACTAGAAAGATAAGTGCATTAATAATTTGTTTACTTTTTTAAGTAATATGACTCCCATCTATATCCATTTCTTATTTCTGAGGAGCTGCCCATCTGGGATATTTTAAAAGACATGAGGAAAGCATCACCGGGAGGCCTTTCTTGACTGTGCCAAAGATATGCAGGATCAGACAGTAAACTAGCCTTCAAGAAGAGCAGTCAAATGGGTGATACAGGATTTGGGTTTGAATTTCATCGTTTAACCTTATTAGACATAGACAATTAACAGGTGATAATAAATTAAGCTAGCCAGTGTGTCCCCAGTTGCATTCACTAGTGATTACCATGGACAGAGAAGTAAAGAGATTTCTGCTGATGTAGCTACAACCCTGGGGCTACTTATGGACTATTGTGCATAAGGCTACACTTCATAAGACAAAATATACTGCTGGGAAATTTTGCACTGCATTTTTAACATACTATTTCCACAGTTGACATTTCAACATCATGATTGTTTGCTCTCTTGGGAGATACTGGCATATTTTGCAAATTTCAGCGGCTGTTGAATTGCTGTTGGGATGTTTCCTGCTTCTCATTTGCTGATTTAGTCTCACCACCTCATTACACGTCTGTGACTTCTTTTCTGAAATCCGTAAGTTTCATCTGCAAGTGAAAAAAATAAAGAGATCAATCCTCTTGGATTTGAGAGACTATAAAACTTTGTCATTTGGCAACACATTCATCTTCATTCTTTCTCTTGGTCTCCCTTGTGTGCAACGTTCTACATTTTTAGATAAGTGCTGGGGTGAAGAATGAAACTGTACCCAACGAACAAATTGAAGCATTCTGGCCTATGTGGGAATTAAATGAGCTGTTGCTTAAAAAGAACCTACGATGACCTCCTCTGGCAGCACATTCTAGTGCTCTGTCACATGGACGGTGAGGACTGTTTTCCTAATGACCTGTGTTAAAAGGAGAGGCGCGGGCTTCCCTGGTGGCGCAGTGGTTGAGAGTCCGCCTGCCGATGCAGGGGACACGGGTTCATGCCCCGGTCCGGGAAGATCCCACATGCCGCGCCCGTGAGCCATGGCCGCTGAGCCTGCGCGTCCAGAGCCTGTGCTCCACAACGGGAGAGGCCACAGCAGTGAGAGGCCCGCGTACCACAAAAAAAAAAAAAAAAAAAAAAAAAAAGGAGAGGCGTCATTTCGCTGAAATGATTTACTATAGTGTCATAAATTAAGTGCAATAGTGTCAGTCCTTCCAGGACCTTAATTGCATAATCTGATTATGATGCTCTTAAATAATTCCTCTCCAGATTATAGCTTTATCTACAAGTGGCTAGAATGGGTCACAAAAGAATTGAGGTTAATATTGTTCACTTGTTAGGGTTATTACTGAAGGTGCCACATTCATCCTGAGACAGACCCCATTGCCACGCAGGGTGTTTTTACGTGTATCTGACCTATATTCATTTGTTCTGACTTTGCACTGTGTTAAGCAGCAGCCAAGATTGATTATATTGCAGGAAGTGGAAAGGTCAGAGAATGAATTAACTACCAAATTGTCAGTGAGGAGCTTCTCAATTCCTTTGAAAAGAAGATTCTTGTAGTATCAGGTAGGGCAGAATAGGGCTGGAGGGAATGAAATGTAAATTAATTAAACCCTCCCCCTCTCTTCCCTAAGAAAATCTTCCCTGATTCCCTAGACTAGGTCACTCTGGACTGTACTCTCTTTATACTGTTCACTTTAGGTTCATAGAACTTATCATTATAATTATGAATTTACTTGGAATGATTCTTGCCTTTCATTTTTTTTTTCAGCAAGTCTCTCCAGGCAGGAAAATGTAGTGATTAAAAGTATGGCTTCTAGAGACTGATTGTGAATTCCATCTTGGTTTCTTACCAGATATGTGATCTTAGTTTCTTCCTCTATAAAATGGGCATGTTAGTAGTTCCTACATCATAGAATTGTTGTAAAGATTAAATGAGTTAATAGTTGTAAGACACTTAAAACACTGACTGGCACATAGTAAACATTCATCCAATAACTGTTACCTACTATTATTTTTTATTTTATTAATGTATTATTTTATTAATATCCACCTCCCCCTTAAGACTCTGAGCTCCATAGAGACAGATGACTTGTCTGTTTTGTACATTCCCATCACGCTTCCAATATGTATTACAGTGCCTGCCATATGGTAGCAATTCAACAAATATTTTCAACAAATAAAAATATACTTAAAGTATATTGCCTAAAAACATGAGTTACTCTGAAAGTGAATATGACTTCAGACACCAAAGAATTAAATTGAGACTCTCTGTAACATTACATTAATTTATTGAATGGACTAACCCTATTCTGTCGAGAAATACCGTATGAGAATATTTAAGGAAACATGATTTGATCCACAGATAGCCAATTTTGCAGTAAAGAGCTGTGCCATAATGAGGTTTTTAAATAATAGCTAAAATATCCATCTTTCAAAGACAATAGCCAAAAAACAGCAGGCTGTTTGAATATGATAATAGTTTCTAATGTTCAGTAAACACAGTCACTTGCCATTATTATGTTCCTTTTAAAGGAAGCCCTTTGCTTGTGTTTAAACAAGATAGGGCCACAAAGGAGACAAATGTTTAGACAAAGAAATTAAGAGACCAAGATAGAGACTAAGATCAAGACAGAGACAGAGGGAGAAATAAAGGCAAAGGGAGCACCATGGAGGCGTGGATGGAGACAGGTAGCAAAGAAGACAGATTTCTATAGATCAACTGCCCCAAAATTATTCTACTGGGACAACTTCTAGGGTATGCCTTATTGCTCAAAAAATGAGCTTTTGAAGTTTTTGGTAGAAAGTTCAGTTTTAATTTGTTTTTAAAATAAATTTAAATATTTATTTATTTTTAGCTGCATTGGGTCTTCGTTGCTGCATGCAGGCTTTCTCTAGTTGCTTCCAGCGGGGTCTGCTCTTCGTTGTGGTGCACAGGCTTCTCATTGCAATGGCTTCTCTTGTTGCGGAGCACAGGCTCTAGGCACGCGGACTTCAGCAGTTGTGGCAGGCGGGCTCAGTAGTTGTGGCGCATGGGCTTAGTTACTCCACGGCATGTGGGATCTTCCCAGACCAGAGATGGAACCTGTGTCCCCTAAACTGGCAGGCTGATTCTTAACCACTATGCCACCAGGGAAGTCCCAATAATTTCTGTTATTGAAGAAGATAAAATCATGTTCTGTGAAGTAAATGACAGGAGGGTGATGCAGTGGGGAGGCTGCTCATGTTAGATAGAAAGCCCAGAAATTTGAGCTGAGGCCTCAATGTTGAGAAAGAATCAGCCATATGGGGGAACAGTATTCCCACTTTGCATAAAATAAGAAGGAACACCAAATACAAGGTTTGAGTATAAGGGCTTTGAGACCACACAGGTGGAGTGGGGAATTTAGAGAAATAGGCAGAGCCAGATCATTTAGGGCACTGGGTAAAGAGCTTACATTTTGCTTTAGTTGCAGTGGGAAATTATTAAAGTGTTTTAAGCAAAGGAATGATTTTAGATTTTAGATTTTTTTAAAAGATCATTTTGCCTGCTATGTATAGAACTGATTGCTGGACCAGCAGTGGTAGAGGCAGGGAGACTAAATGAGGAGGCTGTCACATAGCATAGGTGACAGAGGGGAGGGAGGCGTGTTCTAGAAACCGTGAAATGGGGACTGCCCTGGTGGCGCAGTGGTTAAGAATCTGCCTGCCAATGCAGGGGACACGGGTTTGAGCCCTGGTCCGGGAGGATCCCACGTGCTGTGGAGCAACTAAACCCGTGCGCCACAACTATTGAGCCTGTGCTCTAGAGCCCGTGAGCCACAACTACTGAGCCTGTGTGCCACAACTACTGAAGCCTGCCCACCCTAGAGCCCGTGCTCCGCAACAAGAGAAGCTACTGCAATGAGAAGCCTATGCACCACAATAAAGAGTAGCCCATGCACCACAATGAAGAGTAGCCCCCGCTCTCTTCAACTAGAGAAAGCCCGCACATAGCAACAAAGACCCAACACAGCCAAAAATAAATAAATAAATAAATGTGGTTTTTTTTTTAAAAAAAAATGGGAGTGCAGATATCTTAAAAAAAAAAAAAAAAGAAACAGTGAGATGATGAAGGTGATTGAATTTGAGATATATTTTGGAGTGAATGAGACTTACTGACGGATTAATGAGGGATATGAAGACCTGTTAGTTTTTGGTCGGAGCAGTCAATGTGGTTGATGGTACTTGGGGAGGGCTTGCAAGGAAGTGGATTTGGCAGGGGTGGAGTGGGGGTAAGAGGAAAGAACACAATGAATCTCTTTGGACTTGTTAGGTTTCAGATGCCTAACAGGAATCCAAAAAGAGATATCAAGAAGGCAGTCAAATACACAAGGTCCAGGTTAGAGAATAAAGGGTATACATGGTACTTAAACTTAGTAGGCTGTAGCGTAGGTAAGAAAACAGGAGGCAAGGACAGAGCCAGGGGCATCAAATTTAGAAAAATGATAGACTGATAAACTGGTGAGGTAAGAAGAAAACAAGGCCCATCTATGGAATTGAGAAGCCTAGAGAATGAAGTGTCTCAAGAGGGAGTGAAAAACTGTGTTGTATGGTATTTAGAGGTGAGTCACCTGTACAATGAAAATCATCCTTTCACTTCAGTAGTATTTGGTCATTGTCTGCTTCAAAGTTGTGGTGGTGAATTCAAAAGCCTGATTAGGTGAGAAAAATGAAAAATGAGGAATAAGTAATTTTAAGTATTGATACATCTTCAGATTTGTGCTGCAGAAAAGAAGTAATAGCTAGAATAGTAGCTGGAGTAGGAAAGTGGATAATATTGAGGATAATTGTAAGCTTATGGGAGATCCCAGGGGAGAGAGAGAAACTGCTGAAGCAAATTCCAGAACAAGGTCATCAGGGAGGTGAGAGAGAAGAAAGAAAAAATTCCCCATCATTTCTCTAATTGAAAATTGCCAGGACTTCCCTGGTGGCGCAGTGGTTGAGAATCTGCCTGCCAATGCAGGGGACATGGGTTCGAGCCCTGGTCTGGGAAGATCCCACATGCCGCAGAGAAACTAAGCCTGTGCGCCACAACTACTGAGCCTGCACTCTAGAGCCCGCAAGCCACAAATACTGAAGCCCGTGTGCCACAACTACTGAAGCCCACGTGCCTAGAGCCCGTGCTCCGCAGCAAGAGAAGCCACCGCAATGAGAAGCCCGCACACTACAACGGCAAGCCCCCACTTGCCGCAACTAGGGAAAGCCTGCAGGCAGCAACGAAGACCCCACACAGCCAAAAATAAATTAAAAAAAAAAAAAAGAAAATTGCCAGACACTACAGGTACCAGTTCTGGACCCACCTTATTTCAACTCATAACAATCTGCACTTTATTTTCTTGAGGAAGAGTAAGCATCTTCATACTTCCACCATCTACAGTAAGTGGCAAAGTAGACTAACGCAGGGCGAGGAGAGGGGAGAGTTCATACTGTAGTTCAGGTGTCCATGTTCCCCTCTCCCATCCTCCAAGCCAAGTTGTGTCTCTGAACTCAAGTAGAAGCTTAATTACTTTCTCTTTTATGCAAACTCCAAGATACTTTGTCATTCGTAGTAATAATAGGTGTGTTATTTTAAGGTTTAAAATACTGATAAGACTTCTGTCATCTTCCTTTGTCCTCTTCTTTCCCTTAACATAGTTTTTATTTATTGTCATTTCCAGTTACTTTGTTAGAATCCCACTGTAGGTTGGTCACAGAGATTTCAAAGTCAGTTCTCCAGTTCTATAATGGTACCTCACTCTAGATAACAGGTAACTGAAAGGTTGCCTCAGTATTGATACTTTTGAATATTGAATCATGTTTTAAATGCATCACTGTTGAGCATTTAAACAAATTCAATAATGAATAATTTATAAAGCACAATAAATATTTCTCCACAACCGTCTTTAGTGTAAAGAAAATGACTGACACACTGAGTTTGAGCATATCATGCTTCACTTGTATTTCTAAACAGTGCCTGGGGCGAATATGCATTTGAGCAATTCTGTCAATCCTCTTGGCATTCAGGTGCCACTTTTCTGATTGACATCAGAGAAGATTTGTGTCTTCTGGAAGGATAGGATTTTATGGGAAAGCAGATAATAATCATTCTTGGCTCTAGAGAGACACCATATTAGTCAAACAGGAAGGAAAATGACATAAAAAATAGACACACATCTCAGCTAAAGGTCAGACTTCTCCTCTAAATCTAAACTTACATATCACCATTTATTCATTCAACCAACACTTCTCTGTGAGTCTCTTATTTTCTGGGCAATGTAACTCAGGATTTCACTATATGAGGGAACATCTCTAGCCCCCAAATATTCCAGGTAAGGAGAGAGATGAGTAAACTAATGATTATGCCATGTAATAAATGAGAGGCAAATGTACAAAATATGGTGGGACTGCAGATAAAAGACAGGCAAGTAATACAACTTGAGGGTGAAGCAAGTAACAATGTTTAACCAGAGAAAAGGAACCTGAGCACAGCCCTGAAAGATGACTGGGAGTTAGTGATGCAAAAAGAGAGGTAAAGAGTGTTCTGGGCAGAGAAAATGATCCATGGATGTAGAGGCAAGAGAGCTGGGAATTCCAAGGTTTTTGAAGTGGCTTCCAAGATCAAAGGAAACTAAGATATATTTAGACAATTGAATAAACAGTACCACCCCTGTTGTGCTTCAAAGGAGATAAGGATGACGGCTAGAAAACAGAGATGTAACAGTCAGCTCTGATGGATCTTGCATAATCTGGAAAGGGAGGCAAGAAATAAGATATCAGGACTCTCCAGGATCACCCAGGACACAGGCAGAGGGAGAGAGAAAATCATCAACATTGTGAATTTAGCACTTTGAGATGCTGGACTGGGTTACAAAGGCTGTGTTATCAATTCTCTTTTATTCTGGAAACAGTAAAGACCTCTCAAGGTCCCTGATCTCTTAGTGGGTCTATGTTCCCTGGACTGACTTAGAAAACATAATGATGATCTTTGGTGGTTCTTCTCATTTTAAAGCCTAAAGGCCTTTGGTGTGATATGCAAGAGTTTAAAAAAAATAATAATGCCAATAGAGGCTAAATAATGCTAACAGAATGAATATATATGGACAGTAAGTAATTCCAGAAAGAGATCATTCCAGAGTTCATAGAGTAAGTTGGATGGAAACCCAGAAAATCCATTTTATTTGATTTAATTCTTTTTAGCACTAGATATGTTAGCGATTAATATTTCCCTTTCAAGACATGATGTGATTGTATATGTTTGTCACAGTGGAGAAGAAAAATTAGTGAATTCATAAATCAGTACACTCTTTATACCTCTTTTATAAAGAGCAATTATTTGTGGTTTAAGGACTGCAGAGAGATATTAGAGTGTGCAAGTTTGGGCTGAGCCTGAATCTTTCCTTTAAAATAAAATTAAACACAAGTAGATATATTCATAAATATTAAAAATTTAGTCATATTCACAAAAGACTGTAAGGAAGACAGACTACCTCAATTAAACAAATTATCAACTTTCCAAATAGAACGAGAAAGACCTTTAACTCAATCTTGCACCTTAATACATGGCATTCTGTAAAGTGTACAGGAGTTTGAATTAAGTGAGCTTTAAGGTCCCTTATAAACTAAATGATAAAATCATAAGTGCACTAATTAGCTTTTGGTGGACCTTCAAACTTAATATTTCTGCCTTATCTGATTATCACTGGGCTTGAATGGATACAGGCAATGATGTGACAAGTGAGTTCACAACAGGGCCAGATGCAATCCAAATCTCAAGTTTGAAAATTAACCAAATAGTTCATTTTTCATTTCGTAATAAGTGACAATGCTCACATAGACCATCCTGAATGAACATAGGTCTGTTCATTCAGGATTCATCATTCTGGACCTGAAGTCACCAGAACTGCTTATAGAAGCTTTAAGAGTTTGAAGGCTCTAATTCTACTTTCTCTAATTCATGAGAAAGTACTGCCTCTGTGACCAGAGACTTTGAAACTAAATTCAGTATTTCTAATGCATTCTTACTTTGAACCGGGATTTGAAAGGTACAAAGAATTAACTATGCTAATGTGTGCCTATTAATGCAAGTGAAATAAAATGTATTGCAGCAAAGCTTAATCATAATGAATAGATCACAAGTTTTGAAATAAGGTGGTAAGATGGAAATTTACTTAGATACTATTTAAGGTCATGTTAATACTATTTCTAGTATTAAACTGGTCAATGTCAGGTAGCAAGCAATGAATGTGAGTCCATCTAATTTTTCAAAATTTTCAAATGAAATAAGAAGCCATTATGCGACTAAATTGATTTTATAAATTTTATGATACTATAAAAATTAATCTGGAATGCTAAACCAGAATATACAAAAGCCATGTTACATCACAATTAGTTGAACCATTGTTTAAATGTACAAAACATGTACTTGTATCAATTTTTAAAATGGCTTACAGAATCGAGAAAGTTTATGTCACCTGTGGTATCAGTTAATAGAAATAATCAACATTTAGCTGACTTTTCATTCTTAGTATAATAAAGCAAATTAGCATGTGACATAAGCCATCTCATAATAATAGTTTCAAGCTGCATTGACATAAAATAATCAAATTTCCATAGGAAATTTAACTTGCATGCTAGACAGTTTATCTGGTGCACATTTCAACAGTTCCCATTATAAGAAAATATGCTGCAGTTTGTCACCGAGAGAGTGTCTATAACAATAGTTTGAATACTTCAATAAATTTTAATTATCTTATAAATCATCTGCCCTGCTGATACATGTAAATGTGGAGGTTCGCTCAAATACTACTTAATTTGACAAAAACCTGAGCGTGGAAATAGGAATTAAAATCAGTCTTAAACCAACATCTTTATTCCAAAAGTTTTTGAAGTGTAACAAATAATGTTATCCTCTGTAATATGAAGATCAAAAAGTTGGCATAGAATTTGAAAATTATATCTAACTTGAATATTCTACTCTAGAAATACCTCCTTTACCTCTATCCAGCTTATTGATCCTGCCAACCCCCTACTGTCCAGAAAACAGACATGCAAATGCATCGTGTCCCCTATTGTAACAGTGCTTTCTACTTCATAAATCACTTTCACATGCATATCATCATGTGGTCTCCACACTGTCCTGAGGTAGTTGGTTGACTATTATTGTTCTCTTGTCACAGTTAAAGAAGTGGAAGTCAAGTTCCCCAGAACAGTCCTGATATCAAATCCAGTCCACAGCCTCCTTAATATTTGCTTATAAGATGGTCTTGATGTATTTTACTCTTATTTGAGATAAAATAGTGACATGTGAGTTATACTCTTTCTAGCTCAAAGTATATTAAAAAGAGGCTGCAAGGAATTGATGCAAGTTGGAAAACTGACAAAACAAAAGGGGATAGTAGGTAACCCTATGCCATGGCAGGAAAGAGAAAAAATATACTTTCGAGAGAGGCTCAAGAGCTCCAGCATTTCCATAAGCTCAGCCCTACTTAGTTCAGTCAACATGGAAAGCAGCTGGCTCCATGGCCCCTGAGCACATCGTGGTCCCGCAGTCAGGTACAGTGACTGGTGCTGACATCAGAATGCTCTGAGTCATGAGGGAAGGATCAATTGTTCCAGCCCAAGTAAGTGGGCTAATTTTGTTAACAACACCAATGATAATAATAAGGCTAACATTTACCAGATACTTACTACATGTCGGGCATGTGAGGACACCTCCTTAATTGTCAGATCCTGCTTTCTTCTAGCCTCCTCCTCCCTTCCATGTCATCCATGACCTTCACCTGTAAACTTGGTCTTGCCCCAGTACCCAGGGCTTGTCTGAAATTCAGGAAAGAAGGGTGTGAAGATATTTGCCTCATAATCTAAAACTGAAAAACCAAATCACCATTCCTTTTAGTCTGGCTCAAACTTTGGGCCCTATTTCTTGTCACTGGTCTGTTGCTTTATGTCTAAATTAATCCTCAGTTTGTGTCTTGGTGCTGATAATAGTACCCTCTAGACTTTAAAGTCCATAAAAGAAAAGACAACTTTGGCCTTATTTGCTACTGTAGTCCCAGTCAGTACCCAATGACTGGCACAAAACAGATACTCAACTATTCATTAAATAAACTGAATGTACCACCAGGCTAGCCCTTATACTTCAGTTCTCTTAGTATAATATTCCTAACCTCATCAGCAACAGAATCATTATTATAAGCTACCGCTTACTGTTTACTGTGTGCTGATGCTTTATATATATTATGTTATTTAATACTTACAAACTTTGCAAGGTAGGTGGTATCATTTTCATTGCACAGAAAAGTGCAATGAAGCTCCACGAGCCTAAATGATTTTCATAAAGTCTATCACACAGAACTGGTAAATGGCAGAGCCATAATTCAAACAAAGATCTGAGTTACTCCAAAAAGAGCCAAAGTGTTCTCGCCTCTGGGCTCCCCGGGGAATTGCAGCGACCTACTGAACCCCAAACCAAGGTTTTGGACCTTGTTGCCTGCTACTAGTCTTTCCTGATGTCAAAGGGCCACATTTTCAGTGACTCCCTGTCCCTGGTTCACCTTTTCCTACACTGGTCCATTTTGCCTGTACTGACTGCTCTCTTGAGCACCATATGACTACATACCTTCTGTAGCCACATCCTTCTAAACAAAGTCCTCCCCCTCCCCAAGTATACTGGTGACAGTTTTAAGCCCAAGAAATTGTACCTGGGCAGGGTATATCTTGTATGCATGGGCTGAGAGGACAGAACTCAGAGAGTGAGTGGCAGCTAAAGGCTTTCAAGATTACCAAAGGTCAGGTGAGAGAAACAAAGTATAACCATCCACAACAAAAGGTAGAAGTGGGTGGAACACAGATGAAAGAGTTGAGTATCAATAATTAGATGGATCTAGAATGGGAAAAAATACGTGATCAAAAGCCCAGCACAGGAAGCTTGAGTGATTGCCACAAGCTGACCTGCTATGCCCCTGACTTCTCTTTCTGGAAATTGGCCTAAGTTGAAAAAGGATTGAGTTGGTTCAAATAGTACCTACTGCATGCATGTGTCTGCTCATTCCTCTGCCTGAAGACATGCATCTCTGTACCCATGGCCTGACATATAATAGCCTTTCAACACTTGCTTTGTTGGATGAATCCATCAGCCAGTTGTTGTTGAAAACAGTGTATTTGTACCAACACTTCCTCCTAAAACTGAGCCAGTCTACTGGTGTCTGCTCTATTTCCAGGAGGGAAGACTAGCTTTCCTCAAACTGCTGCAGTGAAATAGACCACACCCAGCATGATTGGCAGGATTATGCCAACTGTACCATGTATCCATAATCCTGCCTTCTGAAGCATTCATTGTATTCTACTACTCTTACATTGCTTCATATATCACTCAAAAATCCTGAGGGATATATCCTAAGATCTTTGTTGACACTCCCATACATAACAGTCAAACACCACTGTAGATTATAGTTTCGTCCATGAAGTTCAGTAGAATCTAAATGAAAAACTTAAGTGACCTTCTCCAAACTTTCTTATTTTACCAAACACAAAACTGATGTCATTAATTATACCACTGGCTTTCTTTGTTAAATTGTCATTATTGAAGAAACACAAGTCTTGTTTCACAAGAGTTCCTACAAATGGGAGGATGAGGGAAGAAAACGGCTGAGAAGCCGTGTGCATGCTGAGCAGCAGGCTTGGCTTCCCTCACTGGCTCCTGTGTGCCAGCCGCACAGGGCATGTCATTCTAACCCATACCATGACACATCTTAAAAGGGACTTGATTCCATGGGCTTTTAGGATTACTTGCAAATAACTGGAGCTATAAATTTTAAATCTACAAATGTCAAGACTCTAATGCACATTTTATTCTTACCAAGTGGAGGGAGCAGTATAGAGTATTAGCCCAAAGCACAGGCTTTCAAGTCTTACAAACTTGGATTTTGGACCCAGGCTCTATTTCTCAGTAGCTGTGCAACCTTGGGGAAATTACTCACTCTTTCTGAGCCTCATTTTTGTCATCTGTTAAAGGAGGCTAATCATCGTAATCACCTCATGAGGTCATTGTGAGGATAAAATAAGACAATATGCAAAAAGCACTAGGGCCATTGGTAGGTATTAGCTTTTCATCTGTATTATTATTATTATTAGATTACAATTTCTGGGCAGGGACTATGCCTTATGTTTGCCTGAATCCCTAATGCAACCGCAAAAACAGTTAATTTATTTAAAAGCCTGGGCTTCTAAAGGAATAAGCTTTAATTTTCAGAAAGAAAAAGACTTCTATATAATATAGGTCAAATGAGCTGTGCGGTAATGAGAAACAGCAAACCTGCAGCCTCCTTGGCTGAGGAGAAGCGATAGCAGTGTAGGAAGCGGTTCTGAGCCCCTTGAATACCTTTAGCAATCAGCAGACGTAGGAATAGAAGGGAATTTCATCTCCATTAAAAGTAGTGGAAATATTATGCTCACTTGAGCTTTCTGAGTTTTGGCCTAGAAGTCAAAACTAAATGGGTTTGCTTGCCCAGGAAAGAGCTGAGAGAATTTCATCTTTTCTCCTCTCTTAAAGCAAACCCAACCTCATTACCTCTTTACGTCTGTCAGGGAATATCTCAAAGCATCTGACAAGCTCGTTGCTGCAATGAATCCTGTTTTTGAAACTTTTACTGATCCCCAAAATAGCTGAATCTGTGCTCTTGGGAAGAACAAAGATTGATGGGGGATCTCCAGCAACTGGCGCCCAAAATTCCTTAACTCGTGATGTCACACTGGAGCTAGTTACCAAAGAAAGAAGTTTTTTGCTTTGGGGATTTTTTATGGGGGGGTGTGCTCTGCTGTGAATATGATGTCTTCCAAATAAATAGCGGCTCCCATCCTGAGATGGAGTTGCTCTTTTCCTGCTAAGGAGATGGTATAATTGGTATTTGTAAAAGATATTTATTGCAGGGACCATTGGGTGAAAATAGAAAGGAGAAAGGAAAAAGAGCAATAATAGCAAAGAAAAAAATTGTATTGCAGTCACTTTAGCAGGCATGTCCAACACAATGACTTAACTCTAAGGAAATTGTAACAACTATTACTTACTGGGCCTTCACTCTGGGCCAGTTACTTTCCATGCATTATCACATTCTCACATTTAATTCTCTAAATGAACCTGTAAGGTAGGAGGTAGTATTTTCCTCGTTTTAGAGATGAGAAATTTATGACTCAGAGACACTGAGTGACTTGTTGAAAGCCACATGGCTTGTAAATGATGGAGCCAGAAGCTAAGGATAGGTTGCTAGGACTACTAAGTCCTAAGCACAATACTTACTGTCCCTCAAAAGGAGAGAAAAGCTCAGCTGACTGAAGACAGTGGTCCAGCCAGAGGGAGAGTTTAGGATTTGAGCAAGAACATTGACGACACTGCAAAAGGGGAGGGTAAAGAATCAAGCAGAGGAGACTTCCCTGGTGGCGCAGTGGTTAAGAACCCACCTGCCAATGTAGGGGACACGGGTTCGAGCCCTACATGAAATGCACTGGGGTGCCTGCCTGTGATGGTGGGGGATGGGAGAGGAAGACAGGGCAGGGCAGGAGGGCTGCAGGGAGCCCTGACAGCCTCCACAGAGTGGCACCTGCAGCATCGCTGCCACCCTGGCTTTGACTATACAACCATCTCCTTGGATCCCATGAGCCAATAGCTTCTCTTCTGCTGTTTAAGCTATTTCAAATTTGGATTCTATTTCTCACAAGTTAATCTATTCACTCAGGCAAAAAGGAAGCTTCATCAGCTCCCAGAAGTCCACCTACACTGTGAGGATTAAATCACGTGACGTGTGCAAACCTGGGAGCCTGCCTGGCTCACTGTGACCCCTCCTGGGGTTAGCTCTGACCCATAAGGACTCACAGGCCCAAGGCCCCTGTTTAGCCCGTGAGAGCTTGACCACACGGTCTCTGTATCCGCAGCCTATAATAGAGGCCTGGGGACTTCCCTGGTGGCGCAGTGCTTAAGAATCCCCCTGCCAATGCACGGGACACAGGTTCGAGCCCTGGTCAGGGAAGATCCCATGTGCCGCGGAGCAACTAAGCCCCTGCGCCACAGCTACTGAGCCTGCGCTCTAGGGCCCACAAGCCACAACTACTGAGCCTGCATGCTGCAACTACTGAAGCCTGTGCACCTAGAGCCTGTACTCCGCAACAAGAGAAGCCACCGCAATAAGAAGCCTGTGCACCGTAACGAAGAGTAGCCCCCCTCACCGCAACTAGAGAAAGCCCGCGCGCAGCAACGAAGACCCAACGCAGCCAAGAATAAATAAATAAATAAATAAATAAATAAATAAATAAATAACATTCTTTTAAAAAAAGAATCAAGCAGAGGGAATGTAGAAGCAGGTAGTGGCTCCAACCATTTATCTGGGACTAGGAAGATTGTACCTAGTCAAAGAGGAATGGATGGTCAAAATGAAACTATATTTTTAGTTAAATGTGTATTTTTAAAAAAATCAATATTTGTGTTTACCTCTATATATAGTGATTAATCATTTTTATACACATCCCTTATTTTTTCTAAAGTCCCAGTTAGAGAGTGCTTATACAGTGCAAATACATGCATCCACCTACCCTACTGATCATAATTATTACACTTTTCCTGGGATACTCTTTCCCCTTTCCTAGTCTTGCTACACCCTATTAGTTTCATTTACAGTAATTTCCATAATTTATAATTATATTAAGTGTTTATTTGTCTACTTATCTGTAAATTGTCCATCTCTCACCCACTGTGTAGACAACAGGAAATTTTTTACAGAGAGTATGGCTCACAGTAGGAGCTTAAAATTAATTTTCTTAATTGAATGAATGTTCAGTCAAGGGTTCTATTTCCTGATTGATTAGTAAATGTTCTTTACATTTTGTGACCATTAACTCTGTCAAATATGTTGCAAATATTCTTTTGTTTCTCATGTTCCTTTATTTTTTTGTTTGTTTGTTTATGAGAGGTGTTTAATGCTGGAAATAAAGCATATTGTAATACTTAGTTTAATGTATTTCTCTTTATCATTGTGATTTCTGACACATTTACCTATTTGCTCTAACTTTTAATGATTTGACATTGTACTTTTAACTCTTAAATGGCGTGGAATTTATTTTTAATATATGGTAGAACTAGGACTTTAAATGATATTTATTTTCCCAAATAATCTATTTTCTCAACTTCTAACTTCATATGTTTCTTCTATATTCCTTTATAATTTTCAGTGTATAGTATTCAATATATTAATATAGTATATTAAATCAATGTACTTCTTAATGTGCATTAACATCTGTTCTATTTATTTACCTGTTAATCCTTTTGTTAATACTTACCTGTTTTAATTATTATGGTTATATAAAAATTGCATTTTCTGTTGTGTTCTAATATCTCTTAAGGCACAGCCCCTCTATCTTTTTACTTTTCCAAATTTTCTTACCCTTCTTGCCTGGCTTTTGTTTCTGTGGAATTTTAATCTTTTACTAGTCGTAAATCCACTGTGCTCCATAACAGCTAAAGCAATCTTCCCTTACACAATTGAATAAACCTCTGACGCTTCTGCAATTCTCTGACACTGGCAACTGCACTGCTGTCTTGGCAACTCCTCTCTCCTTCCAGCTCTGCACTTGACTTGTTGAGATTTCATTCCATGAGTGCATTTCAACATGGCCATTTCCCATCCACACTTCTGGCCCATACTTTTGGGAATGTCAGCCCCCAAATAATGTAGAAGCAGATTATGATGGGAATAAAACCCTAAAACTCAATGGAGTGGAGTGGTGTGTTATCTTGCTTAGAAATAAAGACTCAATTCAAAGTATAGGAAAATTACATTAGAGAATTCCTTAAGTTAGCGAAAACATAGAAACGACCTAAGGGTCCATCAAAAGATAAGTGGATAAAGCAGATGTGTGATACACATACACACACACACACACACACACACACACACACACACACACACTGGAATATTACTCAGCCATAAAAAAGGATGAAATCTTGCCACTTGTGACAACATGGATGGGTCTAGAGGGTATTACGCTAAGTGAAGTAAGTCAGACAGAGAAAGACAAGTACCACATGGTTTCACTTATGTGTGGAATCTAAAAAACAAAACGAATCAACAAACAAAAACAAAGCAGAAACAGACATAGATAAAGAGAACAAACTGGTGGTTGCCAGAGGTTGGGGCGGAGGTTGGATGAAATAGGTGAAAGAGACTAAGAGATACAAACTACCAGTTATAAAATAAATAACTTATGAGGAAGTATTAGACAGCTTAAGGAATATAGTAGTCAATACTGTAATAATTTTAAATGGTGACAGACGGTTACCAGACTTATTATGGTGATCATTTCATAATATATTTGAATGTCAAATCACTGTTGCACACCTGAAATTGACATAATGTTGTACATTAACTATACTTCAGTTTTTTAAAATTACCTATTTAATTTGGCATATATGATTTTGTGTATATAACGGTGTGCAATAACATGTATTTATTACAATACATAATACCTATATATAATAGTCATAGGTAACAAAGAATACACTCACTTAGGATAATTAGAATTATCAGTACTACTTAACTTCATTTTTCTCTCCCCCTACCTCCTCCTGAGCCTGTATATTTTAATTTATATAAATTGAATGCACTTATGAAGCACTTTTTACTGTTAGCATGGTTGAGAGAGGCTTCTGGACTCAAGTTGTTTTGTTATTAGATCTCTGATTTAGGAGATAAACAATGTAGAAATTTTTTTTTTTACTTATACCTTCCTTCAGGCCATGGGTTGTTCTTCTGCAAACAGCAAACTATCTGTCAGACACAGATTTTGATTCTCAGTTTCATTTGATAGGTCTTGTTTAATTTTTGTCCCAGATTTTGATGAAAGTTTTACTATTAGGCTTGAATTTTTTGTTGTAAGTTTTCATATCTGTGTGTGTGTGTGATGCACACACATGCACACGCACCTTTCCCTTGATTATTATATGGAGAGAAATTAGGAGATTTTGCTTCTGAGGCTGCCAGATAAATACAATATCACTAGATGTTTCTAAACTATTATTTAATAAATATTTATTTGAAGAATTGTGTTCCTTAAATTCGTGTAAGGATTAACTTCCACATCTAGACTTTCTTACTAGAATTGTTTGTAGGGATGAGTGTGATTATACGGATCACATAATCCACGGGGAGGGGCTTTCATTTTACTCCTCTGTCACTCTCTCATGCCAAATGCATTTGTCTCTCTGGTGCTGAATGCTCAATGTGATTAGCTAATTTTACTTCCCTATTTAGCAAGAGGAGAACAATTTCATCTCTGCCTCCATTAGAACATGATCCTCACATACTGATTTAATGAATCTCTCTGTAGGAAGTGGATAGATGGGCCTTTGTCCCCACTGGGGGCAAAATATTGGGTCGTGCAGCTCTGCTGGAAATGGTTTTCTTCTCAGTCTTTCAGTGACAAGATTATGATCATAGCCCAGGATGGACAAAAGAAAATTCCAGTTGATAAATACTATCTCTGGTTAACTAATAACTGTGTTAGAAGAGATGACTGAGATATGGTCCTTATCCTAAAGGAGCTTCCAGTCTAGTGTGAGAGATAAACACTTAACCAAATAACTACTTACGGTATGAAGGGTGCTGTAATAGAGGGATGAACAAAATGACACCCTGAAACAGACATGAGACGATGCATTCTGCTTGGGCAACAGTCAGAGGGGCAGTCAAACAAAAACCCAGTTCACCACTGCAGGAAATCAAAAGGGCAAAAATACTGTGAGAAAAAAAGCTCAGCAGCAGAAACAGTAGTAAGTGGAACGTAAGCTAGTTTCTGGAAATCTGCATGCAAGAGTTGAGTTCTGAAGGATGAATATGAATATAGGCAAGTACATTCACAGGTGGAGAATTCAGCGTATCAAATTTGTGTAGATGTGAAAATGCTCACTCTGACACAGGAAAAATAAATTGTCCACTATGACCTGTCTTGGGGTACATGTTTGGAGTGTTAGAGGTGAAGTTTGAAATTTGTCCTATGGGTGATTCAGAGGTTATGGTGCAGAAGAATGATACGGTCATATTTATGTTTTAGAAAGAAAACTGGCAACAGAATAGGGAACTGAGGCCAAGAAAACAGTTGGGAATAATTTGTTCCTGCCAGCTAAATGTATAGCTTGCCTTCCATTGCTCATTGATTCTGGAAGAGGGTTAAGGCACATGAGGATATAAAAAGGAAGACGGAAAGGAAGAAAGTTAAAAGAGGAGGACAGAAAGAACTCTCTGGAGCAATTTATATTCATCAGTAGTAAGAGTGAGGAAATGAAGCTTCTGGTCCTTTATCTTATATGGCATCCCAAGCCTAGAAACAGGAACTACCTACCTCCTGGTTTTTTGACACCTTTCTCCTTTTGCTTCTTACATCTGACCTTGTCACTAAATTTTAATTTTAAAAAAACCTTTTTTTTTAATCACACTTCCTATCATTACCAACACTGGCTTCCAGCTTAAACCCTTAGCACCTAATCGAAATCCTAGAAGGCTTACTTTCCCTCTCCCTTTTGAATGCTACCCACAGATGATCCTCCAAAAGCTCTGGTTTTATCGTTACAAGTCCTGCTCAAAAGCTTAATTTAGAAGGACAAAAGTTATCAAAATAAATTTTAAGACTCCCTCCTACTTACCATTGTGATTACTCTCATTTATGGCCTTTGGTAATAGTTTTTCTCCCATAAATTCCTTTGGAATCCTCACTCCTTACTCTACACATAAGAATCCTTTTAACGCTTCAAAGAATTCAAAGTTCACCTCAAACTCTGTTTCTTGTTATACACTTTTTGGTGGATAAAGGAAGGCCACACTTCTCTCCTTTTGTACAAGGGCATGAAATTTTACTGAGAAAGCCCTCCTCATGTTATTGACCTGAATGTTTGGCAAGTTCTCAAAAATAGTTCAATAGTCTAATAGCTCCAAAATGGGACCATATTTAGTCAATTTGGACTGTGTCTATTGTACACTACCTTGTGTAAAGCATTGTGCTAACCATCCTCAGGATGTCAGTGTTAAAGGGTAAATACGTCAAATGTCTACTCTCAGAACAATTAACAGATTCATTCATTAGAGGACTATTTCCACTTCACCTATATGATTAACAGTTTGTGACTTTTCAAATAAGATACTTTTCTTTCATTGAGTTGGTGAGTTCTATAAGTAGATGAAATTGTGGTGGAATTTACATAAATGTGTTTAAATGGCACACATTTCACCTTTCACAGCAAGAATCCAGTCTCAGTAGATACAGAAATGCAATCAAACCTTCAATATTAGACTATGTATTTAATTTTTATAAGTATATTGTTAATTATTCCATATGTATTAGTGTATTTAGGCTGCTGTAACACAGACTGGGTAGCTTGTAAACAACAGAATTTCATTTCTCACAATTCTGGAGGCCAGAAGTTCGAAATCAGGGTCCCAGCATGGTGGCAGACAGCCAGCTTCTCACTGTGTCCTCATATTGTGGAAGGGGTACGGGAATTCTTTTGAGCCTCTCGGACATTAATCTCATTCATGAGGGTTCTGCCCTCATGACCTAATTACTTCCCAAAGGCCCCATCACCTCATACCATCACATTGGGGATTAGGATTTCAACATATGAATTTTGGGGAACATAAACATTCAAATATAGCACTACATATATTAAATGTGCCTTCCTCAGGGGCTAGAAGTTTGGGAAACTATGATGTATCCTTTTTCCACACCATACTTAATACAAGCACCTGCACTGTTTTAAGATTTTTCTACTAGTAGTTTTAAAGGAAAGCAAAAGTAATTTCTTTAAATTATTTCACCTGACAGGAAAATTGAACAAATGAGTTAAGAAGAGGGATAGTTAGAAATGGGATGCCTAAAGGAGACTGTCTGTAGGAAGTAGACAAGCCTGATAAAAATTTAAGACTAAATGTATAGTTGTGTCGCCCCTGACATTTACACCAAGAATCATCTGCCCTCTGGTACTTTGAGCAAAAATTATAAGGAAATCAGTTGTAAGGAATCAATTCCATTAGACAGGAAACATAGCTTTCAAAATTATGGGAATTTTATCCCAGAGGCACTTGAATATCATAGGGAAAAATAAAAGATGAAGCCTCATAAGAAAGCAAAAGTACCCTATATTATAATCTTTGGCCATTACTTTCTAATTCTTCTTTTTCATATCTTTAAATACAGAATCCCCTTCACCTCCAACTGAGTTTAGAAAATTCATTAAGTTCTGATGCTGATGTCACTGTCTCAATCCTGACCATGAACAACTGGTACAATTTTAGCTTGTTGCTGTGCCAGGAAGACTGGAACATCACCGACTTCCTCGTCCTTACCCAGAATAATTCCAAGTTCCACCTGGGCTCTATCATCAACATCACCATCAACCTCTCCTCCACTGAGGACCTCTTGAGCTTCCTGCAGGTCCAGCTTGAGAGCGTTAAGAACAGTACACCCACAATGGTGATGTTTGGCTGCGACATGGAAAGTATCCGGCGGATTTTCGAAATTACCACCCAGTTTGGGGTAGCACCCCCTGAGCTTCATTGGGTGCTGGGGGATTCCCAGAATGTTGAGCAACTGAGGACAGAAGGTCTGCCCTTAGGGCTCATTGCTCATGGAAAAACAACACAGTCTGTCTTTGAGTACTATGTACAAGATGCCATGGAACTGGTTGCAAGAGCTGTAGCCACAGCCACCATGATCCAGCCAGAACTTGCTCTCATTCCCAGCACGATGAACTGCATGGATGTGGAAACAGCAAATCTCACTTCAGGACAATATTTATCAAGGTAGGATGCAAGACCTGGTTTACATCCCCAGTCATAGGACTGTGATAGGAAGTAAAATCTCCCTATCTACCCCATTTGCAGAAAGCACATGGCATATAGTGGGGAATCCTCAGTCCCACTTTTAAATCCTGGCTTAGTCCCATACTAGCTATGTGTTCTTGGCAAGCTATTTAAAAACTCTGAGCCTCAGTTTTCTCATAAGTAAACTAAGATAATATTAAATAGCTTGATATATTATAATAAAGACACCACAAAATTCTATATGAAAAGTACCTAACACTGCTCAGCTCATAGTAGATGCACAACAAATGTTTCCATCCCTGCTCACTCTTTCCTATATCAACAGACTTGGACAAATCTCTCTAAATCTATACAGAGAAAAAAATTAGTCATGCTGGAGATAGACTTTTCTCTCTACTCCCAGGCTATGATGAATAAGGCAGAATATAGAAGTGACTAAAGACATAGACCCTGGAGCCAAACTCCCTATGCTTGAATTTTAGCTTTGCATGACTTGGTCAAGTGATTTAACTTCTCTGAGCCTTAGTTTCCTATGGCCTATACCCATTTATGTAAAAAAGATATAACAGTAGATCCTACTATCCATGGAGGAGTTGTAATAGGTAGATGGTAGATGA
Organism: Physeter macrocephalus; assembly: GCF_002837175.3. Lineage (NCBI taxonomy): Eukaryota > Metazoa > Chordata > Mammalia > Artiodactyla > Physeteridae > Physeter > Physeter macrocephalus. The sequence continues at coordinate 22,497,498 of NC_041222.1, forward strand.
TAGGTAAGTAAATAGATAGATAGAACTAAGAGTTCCACAAGAGTAAAATGTATACATATATATTTTATGTTATATATATATACTTTTTAAAATTAGCTACCTTTCTTTTCCAGTTCCTCAATCTGGTTCAGAATCTAGAATGAAAAATCCTGTTTAAGTTAAAGAATAATTCATCCTATAGACATGGTTTTCATGATCCCTGGAAAAAGGAGAAATCCTTAAAGGATATTTTACAGGGGCCTAGATTTTTTCCTGAAAAGGACCACCTATGGTCAGAGAGGCCAAATCAGAGAATTATTGCTGTTTCAGAGATGAAGGCTTAGCTATAGTCTAGCCCCATTTTAGGAAGTCCTCTTGGAACAGGGACATCTGACTGTGTTGAGGAGCACAAGGTAACCTCATGGTGTCTTGCCTTTTAAAAGACATGAACATTTGAGGAAAGATCAGAAGGTGCCAAGTATTTTACATTTAATTTCACATGTATGGATTGAGCACCTACTATGCGCAAGGCAACATGCTAAATGCCATATACATGGCAGAGTTTAAGCACAGCCTACACACTCCTTAAAGAATGTTGTTAATAAAATAAAATATCTCAAAAATTCACCTATTAGGCATCTATAAATGATAAAATTAGATGTCCTATCATCAACTGAACTTTCCATTTTTTCCATAATGTATTTGAATTTCCTCAAGATTAAAGTCTATGAAAAAAAAATAAGGTCTACGCATGTTTTATTTTATAGCCACTATCCAGAACTAATCTGGTTTTTTTTTAATCTTTATATTTTTGGCTGCATTGGGTCTTTGTTGCTGTGCACGGGCTTTCTCTAGTTGTGGCGAGCGGGGGCTGCTCTTTGTTGTGGTGTGCGGGCTGCTCATTGTGATGGCTTCTCTTGTTGTGGAGCACAGGTTCTAGGGTACGCCGGCTTCAGAGTTGTGGCACGCGGGCTCAGTAGTTGTGGCACACGGGCTCAGTTGCTCCGCGGCATGTGGGATCTTCCCAGACCAGGGCTCGAACCCGTGTCCCCTACACTGGCAGGCAGATTCTTAACCACTGCGCCACCAGGGAAGTCCTAATCTACTGTTTTTCAACTAGCAGTTCACTGAGGTTCAGGATTTTATCTGGGGTAAGAAACATCCTCCTTCATAACAAAAATATAAGCAAAGCCTTTAGTTATAATTTCAAATAGTTATCATTTTGGAAGGACAATCTTAAACAACAGACAGGAAAAACCACTTGTGAAAACTATATTAAAATTTTTAATGTCTTTCTGTCTCATATAAAATGGAGAGGGCTTCCCTGGTGGCGCAGTGGTTGAGAGTTCGCCTGCCAATGCAGGGGACGCGGGTTCGTGCCCTGGTCCCGGAGGATCCCACATGCCGCGGAGCGGCTGGGGCCGTGGACCATGGCCGCTGAGCCTGCGCATCCGGAGCCTGTGCTCCGCAACGGGAGAGGCCACAACAGTGAAAGGCCTGCGTACCACAAAAAATAAAAAATAAAATAAAATAAAATAAAATGGAGAGCATAAGAAAAATAATTCTGTTTGGATCCTAAAAATATTTAGAAGCTACAGAGAGAAATATTTGTTGACTTGGGTTGAATATACTTTAGGGGTTCATTTTATCAAGATCAAACTGATCTTTCTGGCTCCTCAAAATTTAATTTATATTAAAGTTATGTGCCTCCTTCTATAAAGATCCCATGGCACTTTGTACATGAAATTATATGATGGTACTTAGTCTATTCCGTCATCATTATTTGTCTATGTGTCTGACTTCTGAACTAAAATATAAATTCTGTAAAGTGGAGACACTATTGAACTTAGTTTAATGCCTGGCATATAGCAGCTACTTATTAGACATTTATTGAAATTAACGTGGAAAGAAAAGGAAATTTCATATTATATTTACATCCGACACCATCTGTTGCTCTAGAAGAATAATGGGTGGTTAATAGATAAATAAAATTTTGTCTAGATTAAAAACAGAGTTTTTTTAACTTACCTAGATACCATCTGGTTTTCTTTTCCTTTTTTTTTTTTTTGATAGAATGTTAGGTTAGCAGATAACCTCTGCCCTTGTGGCTATTTCCACATGATTATTCCACAAACTTTGAAAGTTGTGAAAGAAGAGTGTGAGGTTTGGAGCCTGGAAGCAATCCACAGTGTATACAGGTCAGCAACAATATTTTCATCTCTGTGGATGTGTTTGAGAATGAACTTAAAGAACTTCAGGAAATATGCCTAGGACTTCTTAAACTCCCTGAGGAATACAGTCAAAGAGAAAGTTTCAAAGTGTTCAGGAAAGGGTCAAGGGAAGTGAGCAAAAGCCTTCAAGTCTTTATAATGAATAACTGAAAAGCTGCCTTAAGCTATAAAACATCTGTGGATTTTTCATCATCCTTATTTATTTTGTTGAATACAGTCTTTTTAGAAAGTTCGTTATTCTCAGTCCATAAGTCACATCTCCATATAGTAATTTTCTTAATTATTCCTAAATTTTGTGAGGCTGACCCTACTTCCTCACTGCATAATGAAAGTCGTGAGGATAATGAGCCATGAATATCGAGTGTCAGAGTTATTCAAGCTTTCACTTCTCACACAGTCATTTTCAGTTTAGGCTGACAGAATTGTTAACATTTTAAAATGTTAATGAAATCACCAAAAACGTGGCTTTTTCAGCATAGGCCTTTAGACTAGAAAAAAATCATTTCTCATGGCAGACTACATAGACGTAATAACAGGTAAGAAGGATTTAATTCTTCCTGGGTCTCCACATGCCAGAGCAAACATCCATCATAACTAAATGTAGACAAAACCACTTGGGGGCCAAGTTCATACTGTGATCTTTAACAATGTATTTGCAAGTTGTTTTATTAAATGTTAATTACTTTGAAGCAATGATATCTGATATATTATTTGGCAATAACTTCGCAAATACATGTGCAAAGGTGTTTCTGTGCAGTCAGTGACTATTTGTTGAACTAGGGTGAGGCAGACAAAATGAAGAGTTGCATCTTGCCATTTTGGAGCTGACAGCCTAGTGCATGAGGTTGAAAAGTAAGTAAATGGTTATAAAACAAAGGGATACGTTATTCTTAAAAATAGAGATATGTTCAAATACACAGAGGAGGAAATAATTAACTCTTCTCAGAGAGTTGATGATAAGGAAGAAATACTGGAATTGGATCTTGATAAATGGATAGGAGTTTTCTGGTTTGGAGCAAACATTTCCTCACAGGCACAGGAAATGGCATATGCAAATTTACCAAGATCTGAAAGAAATTTAGTACAGTTGGCATGTACATTGCACATGAAGAGAATCTGACATGATTCTGGAAAAGTTGTTAATTTGATAGCATGCCACACAGAGCTTTTATGCCAAGCTAAGGAGTATGCATTTTATATGCATTCTGGATGTCACTTGAATGGCAGAACATTAGGTATGACATATTTATAAAATCATAATCCTGTAACAAATTAACCAAATAAAGTAATACAGCATAAAATCCTTGTGACTAATTTTTTAAAAACCATTAAGATATAAAAAATTGTTTTTATTTCTCCAAATCTGTTTTAGCTTTGCCCACATTTACTCCCTTACCTCATTCTAAACACCAGACTCTGTTGAAAATGAATAGGAGTTTGAGGACTTCCCTGCTGTTCTTAGGGTTAGGATTTGCCCATGCTTATCTGAAGGCCCTGGGTGGTAATGAATCTATGTTTCTGGAGAAAGAGCCCCTTGAGTTATTCATAGCCTGGTCAAAGGCAGTTATCCTTCCTTTAATAATTCCAAGATTCTAGACATCGATAGACACCTTGTTCCCCTTGACCTAAGAAGTCCCTGACCCTTTAGCTAATTAATCATAGTCCTGATAGTTATTCTAGCTTCTCAGCAGGCTATGGAATCTTGCCTTTCTTCTTGGAATAACTTCTGCAATTCAGTTCTGTATCAAGTGGGCAGTGATTAATTCACTTATTCATCCACAAACATATGTTGAAGCTTACTAATATTAGGCTAGGACCTTGGCTAATGCTGGAGACACAAAGAATAGAAAACAGGGGCCCTGCTCCCAGGAAGCTTACAACCCCCTTCTTTTGTTCTTTCAGCGAGAGACAATATGCTCCTCTACTTATCCATATTTTTTATCCATTTTTTTTTGACCTAGCAGTTTGGTTATCATTCCTCACTGAGACAACAGCCATTCTACTAGTGATTATCCTCTGGCATTAGCTGGCATTGTTAGGCCGGCTCCTCAGTTGTCCTTGAAAAATGGTTCAGTGTGCTAAAGAGACTCTTTCCCCTCCAGGCTATGTTCATCTTTATGCTTACATGGTCAAGCAATACCAAGATTCACTGGCCTTTCATTAATAGTAAATGTTGCTTTATTTATTGATTCTGAATGTATTATCCAGAACATATATGTGCCATGTATTATGAGGTACTAGGAAGCTTCAGAATAAAAAGACTAAAACAAATACCCATTCAAAAGTCCCAAGGTATAAATTGATGATGTTCCTGGTCTCATTGCTGGATACTAGAAGAGTTCCAGGAGAACTTGAGGTGGCATGATATAATTCTAATCTGGGGTATTCCCATTCACCTTTACAATAATTTACTGGCATTGTGACCCTGCCAAAGTTGTTTAATCTCTAGAAAATTTAATTTCCTTAATTATAAGGATTCCTACCTTGAAAAGTTAAGTGGTATGCCTAAGGTCATTCAGTTAGTACTTTATAGGGGAAGGTTTAAACTGTCTAAATCCAAGTTCCAGGCTCTTTCAGAATTAATATAAACTTTCCTTAATTGGGATCCCATTACTTTGTCATTCATATTCTTTCAGCCAAAAGCTATATAAATCAGGAGGTGCGATTACCCATGTATAAGTGTTCTTGTCCTAAAGACCTCTACTGAGCCAAACTAGTTAGCCTGTGTGTTTCAACATGTACTCAAAAGAAATGCATTGAAAAGTTGCACTGAACCTGAAAGCCAAGGGTTGGATGATGTTAACACTGGTTCCTTGGGTCCCCAAGGAGAACCCATTGCTGTGGGGTGACCTAGTGTGTCCAGCTGTTACTCCTAAGTTAACTTTCTCTGCAAGGCTACCACGGAGTCAGTACTTCTAGAAAACACATGCTTTCGTGTCATGAATCTTAAGGACAACAGTTAAGGTCTATGTTTCCAGATGTTTCCAGTAAGAACTCCTGTCACTGGACTAATTTGGCTAAATCCTTTGAATTTGCCCATCCCTCTATGTCACTTAAGTCATGCCAAGAGCTGTGTCGAAAATCTTCTCTAAGTCATGGGGGCCTCAAACAAGGAACAGTAAAAGATGTGTATTCCCTCAGGACCCTGTTTTGAAGAATACAGCTTAAATTTGCTTAATCTAGCTTCCAGCAGGTTTTAAACTGTGGAAATTTCCCATATTAGGAGAACTTCCAAGCTTCTATTTGCCTGAGTGGAAATTGTGATTATATTCTTTGTTGAGTACTTTTTACTTTGTATGCATCTACTATAAAATTTGGAAATATGTCAAAAAAAGAGGTACTCTGAATTCTAGATCTATCCCAGGGCCACTTCAACCTCCAGTGGCAAATACTACATAGTGTCCCACTGACAGGGCTATGCTAAGGGAAGGGATATCAGCACCTGAACTAGTGCTGGAGCCAGATCTAGAGAGCTAGAAGGAATTAAGGTTGGATATTACACAAAGCAAGAGGAGCCATCCAAGGGATGGGCAACAGGCCATAATTGTGGAGAGAAGTCAAGGTTTATATCAAAAAAGGAAAGGAAAGGAAAACAACCTAAGAATATGGAACAGATCTAACTACCGTGGGAGAAAAACACAGAAAGAAAAGAAGTACCAGCTTGCCAGTTGTGCCACATGAAAGCAGAAAAATAGAGCACTATGTCTATGTGTCTGATTTTTTGACTTAGTGATCCCATCACATCACACACACAGCCCAAGAAGTATATTCAAACATGACTCAATCACAAAGATTAGTATTGATATTTTTCTCCTCTTGGGAAAAAAGTCAAGAAGGACAAGAGCTCTCCTTCCACTCTATAGTTTCACTTATTGGCAAAACAGATCCCAATGGTCCATGGGTGTACGTATGTACATTTAATATGTTATTAAATTGCTGTTTGCTCATTAGCTGACGGAAATCTATTTTAAAAGATGAGCTTTGTAAGTTGTTTTAGAAGAGGATATAGTCAATGGTTACAATGTGGGGCCCTCTGCTTTAAAGATTGAAATTTAGAGATTTCCAATTCCTATTAAATTCCTTATCATTAGAGAGGTTTCCCACAGAGCTAATTTCTATTTTTGATACTCTCCATTGTTCAGGGAGAAATGTATTAGAATTTTAATGCTCTGAATAATCTATAAATTGCAAATACAATATCAATACTACCTGGCTGATTGAGTCCCATTCTTCTGGCAATGTGAGGAAGTGCTCTTGAAGAGACCCATGTCTGATTTGAGCAGAAAACATGTGTTTAATTGCGTTTATCCCACAAACATCACTGAGCAGTTATCCTGTCCAGGTACTGTGTTGTGCCTAAGATCCAAAGATGACTCAGTGTGATAGATGCTTAGATGAACGCTGAAGTCTCAGCTGGACAGCCTGCAGTGTTATGAAGCAGAGCAGTGGGAAAGGGAGGATTTGTTCATTCCTCACAGCAACTGTATGGAAGAGACTGCTCTCAGAACGTGGAGAATGTCAAAATCCATGCTGTTGAGGATCTTACAGTCTAAAAAGTCAAAGATGGAGTTAATTGGCCGCAATTAGGTGGTTGCTAGGAAAAGGAAATAGAAGGATGACACCAAAGTTTTTGCCCTGAGCAATTGGAAGGATGGAGTTGCCATTCATTGAGATAAAGAAAACTGTAGAAGAATCAGGTTGTGAGGGGGGTGAGAACCACCAGGAATTCAATTTTGCTAATGTTAACTTTGAGATAATTCATAGATATCCAAATGGAGTTGTCAAGTAGGTAGGTGGTGATCTTCCAGAGTTCAGGAAGGAAGTCTGGACTGGAGATACAATTTTCCCCAAAGGGAAAAATAAATTTTAAGGATTTATAGAGCAAAACAGATATTCCCAGATACAGATAATGGTTAATGGAAGGCAACTATAACAGGGGGAAAAAGCAAAGATAAGAGGGCAATTTTAAAAGAAATGAAAAACAAATGAGAGAAATAGACATGCAAAGAGACAAGCTGATGCATGAAAAAAAGATCAAAGTAGAAATAAATATATGACTTATTAAACAACTGGGCATGGAAGAAGACACATAAGGACGATGATGCATTTAGACAACACAAAAGTAGATTCATACGTCTCCAAAATGAAGACTGGAAACAACGGGATTATGATAGAACTAGTTCAAGACAAGAAAAGATAACAAATTTATAATGAATATAAAAACATAAGATTAGTAAAACTTTATATGCTGAATAAGAAGAAAAATCAGGGGCAACAGGTCTTAAAATCTTTAAGAACATGGCAACATTATTTACAGTAGGAGATTTTTATTTAACTTTAGTAAATTTTAGAGCAAGTTTTTAAAAAGTAAAAATAATACATGAATATGTAATTAAGCCAATAAATTAAGATAAATACTGCAGTTAACATTCTATTATTAAAGAATATATGAACACAAATATTTCATCTTCCAAAAACCCAGAAAAGAGAGAGGTGGGAGGAGATCTAAAAAGAAGGAATTAACAAAACCCAAGTTAATTAATTAGAAGAAATCCTAAGATTAGTATAAATGATATTATATACAGTTCTATAGCAACAAATTCTTAGGAGGATATCATTTGCCATGATGGACCCAGAGAAATAGAAAGTTTAATAGAAGAGATTGAAAAATTACAATTTTTTAGAAAGTGGTAGGCCCAGGTAGTTTTACAACTTACTCTTACAAACTCAAGTGGGAAAACAAAACACTAAACATTTTAGTTGGAACTGATCTAGTACATTTCTTATGAAAGTTATTTGCTTTCTGCATTTTTAAGAGTGCCTTCGGTCTCATTTTGAGAGTAATACAATAAACCTTCTCTCAAATGAATTATAAGGGGGAGAGTATAATGAGCTCTATAATTTACTTTTTAAATGCCCTAAATGAGTTAAAGCAATCAAGAGAGAATTTCCACAAGCTCTCTTGTCCATATCCACCCACCTACTTGCCTCTGGACCCTGTATTCTCTCTGCCTTCTCTCATGTCCCTACTCCTCTTTTGTCACAGGAAAGAGCATCACCCCCTCTTGCACCTTAGAGCACAATCCCTTTTGCCCCTCAAGGGAACTGTCCCAGGAATTCTCTCTCTTCTATCCTACATCAACAATTTTTCTATTTTTACTAGATCATTCCCATCATCATAAAAGCCTGCACATATATATATATATATACTTATATTTATATATGTACTTAATTTTTCCTCTCCACCACTATTCCATTTTTCTCCTCTTTATAGCATAACTCTCTAAAGAGTTATCTCCAGTTTCTCTTTCCATTTTCCCTTGAAACATTAGGCTCCACTACTTCACTGAAATTACTCTCATGAAGTCACCAGTGGCCTACATGTTTCTAAAGCGAACGGTCATTTCTCAGTCCTCGTTGCATTTGAGCTGTCAGAAGCATTGACACAGCTGATCAGTGTCCCCTCCTTGAAAAATCTTTTTTACTTGGCTTCTAGAACACAACACAGCCCGCTTTACGTCTCTGGTTACTTCTCAGTTTCCTTTGCTAGTTCTTCCTCACCTGCACCACCTCCTAATGTTGAAGTGCCCTGGACTCATTCCTTGAACTTCTTCTCATCTACAATTACCACTGTGATCTCCTTAAATACCATATATAGACTTTTGGCTCCCAAATTGTACCTCCAGTCCAGATCTACTTCCTGAACTCTGGAAGATCACCACCTACCTACTTGACAACTCCATTTAGATATCTATGAATTATCTCAAACTTAACATTAGCAAAACTGTACTCCTGGTGGTTCTCACCCTCCTCACAACCTGATTCTTCTATAGTTTTATCTTAGTTAATGGCAACTCCATCGTTCCAATTGCTCAGGGCAAAAACTTTGGTGTCATCCTTATGTTTCCTTTTCCTACCAACTATATGAGCCATCAGCAAATCCCGTCAGTTGCAGCTTCAAAATTTATCAAGATCCAACTAATTCGTCTCACCTCCACTGTGCTACTACCTCAGTCTAAACCATCATCAACTTTTGTCTGGTATTTGAAACAGCCTCCTAACTGGTCTTTCTGCTTCTGCTCTTGTCTCTCTGTAGTCCATTCTCAACACAACACTGAGACGAGCCTGTTAAAATGTAGGTCATATCTTATCACTTCTCTGCTCAGAACCTACCAGTGGCTTTCCATCTCACGTAGAGAAGAAACAAAGTCCTTACAGTGACCTACAAAATCCTGTTTTCCCCACCTCCCACTCCCCATAAGTTTTTTCTGACCTCATCTTTAACTCTCCTGCCCTTCCCTCCCTTAGCTATTTCTCAAACATATCCGGTACAGTCACACTCAAGGACACTGGACTCCTTGCTCCCTATACAGGGAATGCTCTTTACCCAGATATCCTCTTGGTCAGCTCCTTCCCTTTCTTCAGCCCTTTACTCAAATATCACCTTCTCCTGGCCTCTCTAATCTAAAATTCCACCCTACTGCCACCAACCCTGACACATCTTATCTCCTTACTCTGCTTTATTTTTTCTCCTTTGCACTTAGCACTAACATCCCATTCATATTCCCTAGTTATCATATTTATTCTGTTCCCTTGATAGGCTAAAAGCTACATAGATTTTTGTCTCTTGTTCACTACTATATCCCCCAGAATCTGGAATAGTCCCTGGCAAAAGTGAGTATTATGGAATGAATAAATGATTGATTGGGTGATGTTTTTTGTTGTTGTTGTTTTGCGGTACACGGGCCTCTCACTGTTGTGGCCTCTCCCATTGCGGAGCACAGGCTCCGGACGTGCAGGCTCAGTGGCCATGGCTCACGGGCCCAGCTGCTCCGCGGCATGTGGGATCTTCCCGGACCGGGGCACGAACCCGCGTCCCCTGCATTGGCAGGTGGACTCTCAACCACTGCACCACCAGGGAAGCCCTGATTGGATCATGTTTTGTTAACATCTTTGTTCATTTATTTTAATGAATAAGAAAATCTTTTAATTAGTAAGTCAAGTTTCGTGTGCAAATGTGGCTTCTAAAATATATTAAATACATTAAACACTGATCTTGCTTATATTTGTGAACTGTCTCAAAAACATTTTTTACATAATTTGAAAAGTTCAGATTTTATCTCAGCTCCTATTCAAATCAACACATATTCTTAATTAGTGACATAATTGGGAATTTTACTGAAGTAATAAGTTACCTCCATGCAGATTAACCAATGACCTTTATTCTTTCAAGCAGAGTGGTATCTTGGGAGATCTGCTGATAAGAAAGATGTATACCTGAACTGCTTTGTTAAACACTCACTATGCACAAGGCACAGTGCTAAACCAGATTCTCACTCATGGAGTGCGATTCAGACCCTTATCATACCATGATAGAGCTACTGTACTAGTCTTCTAAGCAGTCTCCTGGTCACTATCTCTTCCTTCCTATGGACACATTGTACCTGTTGCCAGAGCAGTATTACCAATGCAGACTTATGGTTACATCATTACTCTACTTCGAAATCTTCATGGCTCCCCTTTTCCTGTTTAATAAAATCCAGTCTCATAAAATGGACATGCAAAGCCTCTAGAGTTCAGTTGCAACTTGAATATGTTTCTACTCTGCTCTCCAATCAGATTGTTATACTTACCACCCCTTGTTAAATTTTCCACCTCCTACCTTTCCTCATCATATTTGAACTGGAAGATTTATTGAGAATTCATAGCTAGGCTGGAGCGGTAGTATGATCAGCACAGAATGTAGTGGTATTATTACTGGTCCCTGTGACCCAGACTCTAAATTACTATTAAAAGAATTTAAGATTACTTTTCTCTCTTTTTTTTCCCACAGTGCTCTGTGAGCTTACATTTAGCTGATAATCAACTTAAATACTCCAGGTCTTATTTATATGACCTTCCATCAAGCCGAGTTTTACACATTCTTAATACAGTTTGTGAATTAAATGCAGTCATGTGCATTTGACCCTCTCAAAATCACTACTTTTCTTTCTGAAACTATGTATCTCTTGATTTGCCATCTTCTCCACTTCTGTTATTACCCTAGCCCTTGTCACCTTACGGCCCTTGTGAAACAGGCAGAGAGAGAGGAAGAGCGGAAGCAAGATGCGGAAAGGAGCATTATTCCTCACAGCTGAAACTGTGCTCACCACCTTCTCCTTCCAAACCATTTCCTATATAGCTAGCAGGAAAACAAAATCTTTCTAAAATCAAATCTGATGATCCTGTCCCTCCCCAGAAAAATTCTCTCGATGGCTCTCCATTAGCTTCATCGTGGCCTCAGTCCTTCTGTAACTCATTTCCCACCCTCATCTCCAGCCTTATTTCTCACCACTTACCATCATGCAGCTTGCTGTCTCTGTCTCTGGCTTTTGCACATGCATCTCCCTGTGTTGACAGCATCAAGCCCCAGCTTCTCTTCCTGGTTAACTGTAATTCCTTCTTCAAGACTCAGTTCTCACACCTGCTCCTCTCAGAAGCCTTCCTTGTCACCCCTAGAGTGTGAGTGCCCTTGCTTTCTGTTCCAATGGCATCCAATTCTACCTCCATCAGGATGCTTATTACACTGGTTTAGAATTGCCTGTTTGCTCTTCTTTCTCCCCATCACTAGACTTTGAGCTCCTTGAGAACAATGAGTGTGTCTTTCATCTCTATAACTCATACTAAGAACAGTGCCTGGTACTTGTATCAGTTTATCTTGCCAATAAAATTATTCCTGATTTTCCTTTTTCTTGTTCATCCAAGAAGAGTCCAGGGCAAGATAAAAAGGAACATGGTAGAAATCACTTCAAGCAAAAGCAAGATTTCAACACTGTAATCTTTTAACTAACATAGTGAATATTCAAACTTGGCTATTCATTGTCATTCCATTACAAAGAATACATAGTGAAGGTGACAATAACTAAAGCTATTAATGAGATTATTTTAATTTATCCTCTCTGTAAAACTGAAAATATAATAGAAATAATCCATCATTAATGGGGATTCTCTGAGACCCAATTTCTTGGTGCCAACTGCATAGTGAAACAAACACTGGATTTTCCAATCTGGAAAAATGAAAGACATTTAGATCCTGATTGATATGTCTTTCTGTGATAGATGAGTGCCTCAAAGACAACTGAGCATTGTTCTTTAGTCATGGCCATATCGAATGCTATTTAACATCGATAATGAGGAATAGGTTTTACTGGAATGAGGGAGTTATATAATCTCTAAAAGATTCCTGAAAACCGCTTTTCTGAGATGATTTAAATATATATTTACTCAGTGGTAGTCCTTCATAGGTCCATCCAGTTAAAAGTCTATAATCATTAAGCCCCAACTATTCTTAAAATAATGAAGGGCTTCTCTTTCTACAACTTTAACTTTACTTTCCTGATCACTAAATTGACCAAATAAAATTAACCTATTTACTAATAACTGTTTTATTCCCTAGGCTATGTCAGTGTGTGTGTGTGTGTGTGTGTGTGTGTGTGTGTGTGTGTGTGTCTTAACAAATCTAACAGTAAATTGCTCATCAGAAACACAGTTGTAGTCACCCTTCTATTATAGTACCTAGGTAATTATCAGTTGATTAATCTGTATATTTGTATATTTTAATGATTTGGTTCCCTACTTCCCTAAAGAAGCAGAAAACTGAAAGTCTAAGATAACTGAGACTTCATTACTTGTTGCTAAATAGAATTGATTTTAAGTGGTAGAGTCCCACTGGGGAGAGCTAACATGAATAATTACTATTATACGCAATCTACCAAAATGAGCAGTTTCATTGCATTTAGTGACAGTAGCATCTTCAAATGTGATTTACATTTATATCTAATGAAAATTAGTATATTCTTCACACTTTCTGATTTTTCTATGTTTCTTCTGTGGCAGCACAACTTCTTACTACTGGTATTTGCATTTATAAATTACAGAGTAATGTTTGTGGCAAGCAATGGATGAATGTGTTTCACGAAGAAACACATTCTGTATCATCCAACTCCTCATAAAAATCTTCTATGTTACAGTCCACATTTCAATTTAATTTCTTTTAATTTGAAATAAGTCTTGAGTACCCTCTATGAGTTTATCATAATGCAGTACTTTGTGCCTCCAACTAGAAAAGTTCTATTAAAAGACTAGGAAAAGTGACCTGGGACAGCCTTGATTGAAAAAATTTTAATGACATTAAATAATAGTTACCATATCTGGAACATCTGTTCTATGTCAAAAGGTATGGTATATACTTCACATGCATTATTTCTAACCCTTGCAGTAGAAATAATTTTAAAATAAAAATGTAATTACCTCCCCCATTTTGCTGATGACAAAACTGAAGCTTAGAGTTCAGTAAATTTGTGTCCAAGAACAATACTAGGAGGTGGGTGGACCAATATTCTAACACAGGTGTGTTTGATGTCAAAGTGTGGGCTTTTATTCTGACACAAGGCCATAATTAAGAGTACAGAGGTGCCTCGAACTCATATGTTACCTCTTATTGTCTTATCTTCCCAAACTCAAGAAAGACAGAGACTGACCAAGCATTTCCCTGCCTTGTCCATAGCAGAACATATACTGACAGTGCCCTGGTTCCCAGGGTTAGGAATTAGTATATCATTCGGTTGGTAATTTTCCTTTCTTTGACTTCTGGCAGAAGCTCTCTCTAGAGCCAGAGCCAATTGTTTTTCTCTAATGACTTAGAGGGAGGTTAGCCTGAGGCTGTCCTGGGAACTGCAAGTCTATTTATCATCTTTTTCTTTATTCCATGGATGGTATCCAACATGCAGCTTAGACTGGCCTCATGGGGACAGACATGTTTCCACGCTAAAAGGAGAAACACTGATAACAAGATTTGGCTATTTTCTAGAATTATGAATATAATTTTAAGCAATTATAAAAGTATATACATGTGTATTATAACTTATTCCTTGCACCAAAGATAATTTATTTATTGAGCTGATTTATTTGCAATTGAATGTGGTGAGCAGTAGAAATAAGACATGTTAAAGATGCTGAGAACCTTCATAGCTTGGAAATTTGTGAGAATATATAATTAACCATTTACAACAGAAAACAATTAACACATTCCTTAACTAGGAATAAAGATTTGGAGTAACACCACAAGTCAAGCACCCAGCCCAGGTGTTAGAACCTGAGGGTGAGATCTCATTTGCTCAATGAAATAGGACTCTTGTCCTAGAAAGAGTCCAGCTTATTAATTCCTAAAGTAATTACAGGCAGTGCCTTTTGAAAAAAAATAGAGTTTCTTCTTATTAAGACAGAGAAGAAAAGATGAGCACTGCTTCCGGACTTTGGCCTCACCTCTCTTCCTCACTTTTTGCCTTTGTTCCTCTTTGCCAGGTTTCTCGCCAACACCACTTTCAGAGGCCTCAGTGGTTCCATCAAAGTAAAAGGTTCCACTATCATCAGCTCAGAAAACAACTTTTTTATCTGGAATCTGCAACATGACCCCCTGGGAAAGCCAATGTGGACACGCTTGGGCAGCTGGCAGCAGGGGAAGATTATCATGGACTATGGAATATGGCCAGAGCAAGCCCAGAGGCACAAAACCCACTTCCAACACCCAAGTAAGCTACACTTGCGAGTGGTTACTTTGATCGAGCATCCATTTGTCTTCACACGGGAGGTAGATGATGAAGGCTTGTGCCCTGCTGGCCAGCTCTGTCTAGACCCCATGACTAATGATTCTTCCATATTGGACAGCCTTTTTAGCAGCCTTCATAGCAGTAATGATACAGTGCCCATCAAATTCAAGAAGTGCTGCTATGGATATTGTATTGATCTGCTGGAAAAGCTAGCAGAAGACATGAACTTTGACTTTGATCTCTATATTGTTGGGGATGGCAAATATGGAGCCTGGAAAAATGGGCACTGGACTGGGCTGGTGGGTGAACTCCTCAGTGGGTCAGCCCACATGGCAGTCACTTCCTTCAGCATTAATACTGCACGAAGCCAGGTGATAGATTTCACCAGTCCTTTCTTCTCCACCAGCTTGGGCATCTTAGTGAGGACCCGAGACACAGCAGCTCCCATTGGAGCCTTCATGTGGCCACTCCATTGGACAATGTGGCTGGGGATTTTTGTGGCTCTGCACATCACTGCCATCTTCCTCACTCTCTATGAATGGAAGAGCCCCTTTGGTATGACTCCCAAGGGGCGAAATAGAAGTAAAGTTTTCTCCTTCTCTTCAGCCTTGAATGTCTGTTATGCCCTCTTGTTTGGTAGAACAGCAGCCATCAAACCCCCAAAATGCTGGACTGGAAGGTTTCTGATGAACCTTTGGGCCATTTTCTGTATGTTTTGTCTTTCTACATACACGGCGAATTTGGCTGCTGTCATGGTAGGTGAGAAGATCTATGAAGAGCTTTCTGGAATACATGACCCTAAGGTAATAGTTCTTTTAAGTCTATACTTCCTTATTGTCAATTTTAACTCCATATATTATATTTTATGCTGTGGTATGTCTATATTCTTTCATCTAACAGAAGAATATTCTCTGAACCATCCATAGAGACTAGTCCAAAAAAGCCTGTTGCCTGGTTGCACTAAATATTTCATTGTTTTATTAAATGAAACAAAAAGAGTGAGGGATGTTTTTAAGAGATGTTTGTTCCAGAGAAGGTCCTTCTGGTAGAAACATCTATTTGTGCAGTTTTTCCTTTGTTAGTTAACCATCTGGAAGAATAGCTATCAGGGAATAGTCTTACAAAGTATTTTCACCCAAAGTAAACTTCAAAATTGATTAATTACTTCTCTTGGGAATTAATGGAAATAAATAGTAAGGTCCATATTTTAAATTGTAAAGAAACTTTTTTTCACCATGAAAAATTGTAAAATGGAAAGAACTAACATTTTATCATAAGCACCCAAAGTCGGATGCTAGAAAACTCAATGGGTATAGACAAGGAGTACTGAGCTAACTGAGGTGGCAAGGTTAGCTAGGAACAGGGTATCCTTATAGAGTAAGGAAAACTGATCGCCTTGGGGTTGGAAGAGTGTGCCAGCAGTCACATTACAACATCCAAGAACATTCAAGAAAATTGTATCTATTTTAGGCCGCCTTTAATATCCTAGACATCTGACTGTAAGGGTAGAAGGGAGGAAGGGGGTGAAGTTCAGGTAAGCAGGTAAAGCAGTGGTGATACCTGAGTAAGGACAGCCATGTCTATGTTCTCTCTGGATTGAAACAAGACCACTTTCGTGCCTGGGAGTATGGAGAACTTGGTCCAAACTGGTGGGAGTAGAGAGGAGGGGGTTGTCAGGGCTTAAAGCAATTAGGACTCCAGGGAGTACTACAGTCCCAATGGGGAACAGAATGCAGCTCCAGAGCAGAAGTGTATTCCAATGTGTAAGACCCATCTAGGAGAGACTGGAGAAAGCTGCAATTCAGTGGGCATCCCCAGGACACACTGTGTTTAAAGCAACTTGAGCTAAGCTGAGCGTTTCAAACTGTGAAACATTCACCATGCCTTTTCAAATATCCCTTTTCACATCAAATCTCATGGTATTGAACCATTTACTACATATTTTTATCAAATATTTAAAATTAATTGCACAGAGCATGAACAAATAGGACATTTACAACTGTCTTTGTTAAACGATGGAGTGGCCCAGAAGGCTGGTGGCAGCTTTAGAAAATTCTCATAAATGGTTTGGATTAGGATATGGTCTGTTTTGCAAACAAATGAACATGAGAAATTTGACCCATATACTGAAAACCTCCTCGTAAGAGACGTGAACCTCATGAAAAGATTCAACAAACAACGGGTCATTGACTAGGCAATGAATTGCTTCACTTCTTATTGTGCACTCTGGACTTTAGGTTATCAGCTGGAGTTTAGTGAATACAGATAAGTTCTGTAGTATAAATACATGTGTTACCCTGAAGAGAGATTTTGGTGGTGCTTCAGCATTCACACTGCACTGGTATTAGCAGCCTCTATTTATTCTTTGCCCCAAGAGGCCTATAGATCTCCCAAAGTTCACCATCTTAATAGAAGCTTACTCAAATTTTCTTGTAAGAATCTTGCAATGTGATGCTTAAATTACAAACTCGACTTGGAAACCATTCAATCCAATCTAGTATAAGAAACAATCTAATATATGTGCCTGTTGTTGTGAAGATTCCAGACCATTATCATATGTAAAAAGGTGAACACAATACTGACTAGAGTTTCATTAATCAGAACCAAAGATTACCAAAATTGTTATGGATGTTACGCATGAGAAACCTAAAGTAATGATTATTTTAGGGATTAGAAAGAAAGCATAAAGATAAACCATACACAGTAGTAAGTTTATTTAAGCAAAAAAAAAAAAAAAAAATCATTCCAACCCCAACTCCACCAGAATAAAAAGGTGACATTTTTATAACCCAGCCAACAAGACAGAGTGAGAGGAAATAGACAATGTCAACTTTGTATTACATCTAGTAAGGTCTTAATGAAGTGGGACAAGCCTAAATCTAAAACATTTTCAATTTTAGATAATAAATGAAGATCCACTAAGGTTCCCAAAAATGTATTTCTCTTTCCTAATGTTCTTTCTATATTAAAGTCTCTCACTTCTTTTTTTCATATAAAGACACCCAGATTACTTGATTAAGCAATACTCGACATCTGGGCTTTTGGCAAATAATGTTGGTGGCAGAATTGTTCAGTGTTCATCCAGATGTATGGTATTATGCAGATGACATAACGTCCACACCTTCCCATGGAGAGGTATGATCAAAATAATTTCCATACCCTTTCAGTCACTCAGCATTCATTCTTAAGTATATTCCACTCACTCACATGAGCTCTTTCCTCTCCTACCAATGCTCAATTCTTTGAGTGACTCTATCCTTTTTTTACACTAAATGATGTGGGGAAATTCAGAAGTAAATAAGTAGGGGAGAAAAGATAAAAAAAGATAAAAACACAAGGAGAAATAACTTAGAAAGTTTTAAGTGTTGGTAGGATTGAAAATTGGTACAGCCACTATGAAAACAGTCTGGAGGTCCTCAAAAAACTGAAAGTAGAACTACAAAAAATAAAGTTATAAGCATGCCAAAGTTTAGAAACAAATAAATATGTCAAAGTTCAAGGAAAGTGTGATCACCTTCAAGGGAAGGCTTAATTAATAAGATAAAATGTGTGCTTATTCTTGAAGAAGACTTGGAATTTGGACATGTGTGTCAAGGAAAGAAGAATGGACATTCCAAGCAAAAGAACAGAATGAACTACTTGGAGATGGAAAGTATAAGGCACAGTCAGGGTATCTTGAGGAGTTCACTTTAGCCACAGCATGAAAGGAAAGAGAAGATCCAAGTCTGAAAAGTAAGTTCAGTTGAGATATCACAGGATCTTTGACATCAGGCTGAGGAAAGTGAATACTTGACACTAGAGATCCATTGACATTTTTTTTTTAATTTTTTTTTTTTTTTTTTTGCGGTATGCGGGCCTCTAGCTGTTGTGGCCTCTCCCGTTGCGGAGCACAGGCTCCGAACGCGCAGGCTCAGCGGCCACGGCTCACAGGCCCAGCCGCTCCACGGCATGTGGGATCTTCCCGGACCGGGGCACAGAACCCGTGTCCCCTGCATCGGCAGGCGGATTCTCAACCACTGTGCCACCAGGGAAGCCCCATTAACATTTCTGAACAATGGAATAGCACAGAGGAGCAGAATCCATTTAGGATGGTTTTTTTGGCAGCAGCATGTAAACACGATTAGAAGAGAAAGACAGTGGACAGAGTTGAAGTTATAGCTACTGTCACTGATAAAAAGAAGAAAGAGTCAAGAAACATTGCAGTGACCAGGTCAGTAGGACTTGGCAATTAATTGGATATGAGAGGCAACAAAGAGTCACACCTTCAAAGTTGCAGGCCCGAGTGTCTGAGGGGATGGTACCATTCAAGGAAGCAGAAAAGGCAGTTTAAGAGCTAGAAAATATGATGATCAGGTCAGTTTCATACTGGGCATTTTAAAAGCTGTATTGGACACCCAGGTGAAATCCACCAGGCATTGGGAAACATGGAGCCAGAGTTCAGGAGTGACATTGAAGCTGGTGAGAATCTTCGGCAGAGAGGTGACACTGCGTATTAAAGCCCTGGGGGAGTATGAGATCCCCAAGGGAGAAGGCAGTAGGGAGAAAAATTACTGTCTGAGGAGAAGCAGCAGGCATAAAGTTGGAATATGGGTTTGTGGTGAGGTGAGGTGTAGAAGGTGAGGAGATAAAAGTACCTTGAAGCAAAGTCATGCAGGCCCTTGAATGCCTCTCTGTAGATTGAATTTTAACTTTTTGAGATGAAGAGTTATATTATCCCATCTGCGAAGGCAGTTATCAAATAGGACAAAGGCTGATCAGTGCCCAGTCCAAACCATGAGAATTAGCGTGTGTGTGTCTTTCAATGTCTGATGAAACTGGGTTTATGTGGTTTGCTTTTTTCCGGTATTTTTCAAGATTCCATTTTCATAGCATTTTAGCTGAGGAGTGAAAAGGTATTTACATAGAAGTCACAGATCTCCTGTGGTTCTCTTTTCCATGTAAGGTAAAAATCTCCTAAATCTGAATGAGAGGTGATTTATATGGAGTGTTGGTCACACTCTGAAAATTCTTCTGCCCCTTACTCACAATCTGTCTCATTTATTTTCATATCTTTTCATCCCCCTCACCTACTGGGTATCAAGACAGGTCCCATTGTACTATGCTGCCATTTTCATTCCATTTTCCCACAGCTCATTTAATTCACCCCAGGCAAATTTCCCTGTGCCTCCATATTAATGCACTTGAACACCTGCCTCTTTCCCTTCTCTAACTCTTCTTTACTTATCTTGGGATAATCTCCCCATGTCTTCCTGTTGTGTGCCTGAAAACTTTGAGAATAACAACTCCCAGACTTCCCTAGAAGAATTTTATTAAGAAATGTGCTCCTGGAGGACCTTCAAGATGGCAGAGGAGTAAGTCATGGAGATCACCTTCCTCCCCACAAATACAACAAAAATACATCTACATGTGGAACAACTCCTACAGAACACCTACTGAATGCTGGCAGAAGACCTCAGACTTCCCAAAAGGCAAGAAACTCCCCAAGTACCTGGGTAGGGCAAAAGAAAAAAACAAAAAAACAGAGACAAAAGAATAGGGACGAGACCTGCACCACTGGGAGGGAGCTGTGAAAGAGGAAAAGTTTCTACACACTAGGAAGCCCCTTCACTGGTGGAGACAGGGGGGTGGCAGGGGAAGCTTTAGAGCCAGAGAGGAGAGCGCAGCAACAGGGGTGCAGAGGGCAAAGCAGAGAGATTCCTGCACAGAGGATCGGTGCCGACCAGCACTCACCAGCCTGAGACACTACTCTGCTCACCCCCTGGGGTGGGTGGGGGCTGGGAGCTGAGGTTCGGGCTTCAGAGGTCAGATCCCAGGAAGAGGACTGGGGCTGGCTGTATGAACACAGCCTGAAGGGGGCTAGCGTGCCACAGCTAGCCGGGAGGGAGTCTGGGAAAAACTCTGGAACTGCCTAAGAGTCAAGAGACCATTGTTTTGGGGTGCGCGAGGAGAGGGGATTCCTTCCTAGTCTGCACAAAGAAGGCAGAACACCACCTAAACAAGCTCCTGAGATGGGCATGAGTCGCAGCTATCAGCACGGACACCAGAGACAGGCATGAAAATGCTAAGGCTGCTGCTGCAGCCACCAAGAAGCCTGTGTGCAAGCACAGGTCACTATCCACACCTCCCCTCCCGGGAGCCTGTGCAGCCTGCCACTGCCAGGGTCCTGTGATCCAGGAACAACTTCCCCAGGAGAACACACGGCGCGCCTCAGGCTGTTGGCAACATCACGCCAGACTCTGCCGCCACAGGCTCGCCCCGCATTCCATACCCCTCCCTCCCCCCACCGCCAGCCTGAGTGAGCCAGAGCCCCCTAATCAGCCTCTCCTTTAACCCCCTCCTGTCTGGGTGAAGAAAAGACGCCACAGGGCAACTTACATGCAGAGGCGGGGCCAAATCCAAAGCTGAACTCCAGGAGCTGTGTGAACAAAGAAGAGAAAGGGAAATTTCTCCATGCAGCCTCAGAAGCAGCAGATTAAACCTCCACAGTCAACTTGATGTACCCTGCATCTGTGGAATTCCTGAATAGATAACGAATCATCCCAAAATTGAGGCGGTGGACTTTGGGAGCAACTGTAGACTTTGGGTTTGCTGTATGCGACTGACTAGTTTCTAGTTTATATGTTTATCTTAGTTTAGTTTTTAGAGCTTGTTATCATTGGTGGATTTGTTTATTGGTTTTGTTGCTCTCTTTTTTTAATTACTTTTTTTATTTTTTAGTTTAATAATTTTTTATTTTAATAACCTTATTTTATTTTATTCCATTTTATTTTATTTATTTATTTTTTCTCCCTTTTCTTCTGAGCCGTGTGGCTGACAGGGTCTTGGTACTCCTGCCAGGTGTCAGGCCTAAGCCTCGGAGGTGGGAGAGCCGAGTTCAGGACATTGGACCACCAGAGACCTCCCGGGCCCATGTAATATCAATTGGCGAGAGCTCTGCCAGAGATCTCCATCTCAACACTAAGACCCAGCTCCACTCAACGAACAGCAAGCTCCAGTGCTGGACACCCCATGTGAAACAACTAGCAAGACAGGAACACAACCCCACCCATTAGCAGAGAGTCTGCCTAAAATCATAAGTTCACAGACACTCCAAAACACACCACCAGACACGGTCCTGCCCACCAGAAAGAGAAGATCCAGCCCTACCCACCAGAAGACAGGCACCAGTCCCCTCCACCAGGATGCCTACACAACCCACTGAACCAACCTTACCCACTGAGGGCAGACACCAAAAACAACAGGAACTATGAACCTGTAGCCTGCAAAAAGGAGACCCCAAACACAGTAAGTTAAGCAAAATGAGAAGACAGAGAAGTTGAAGGAGCAAGGTAAAAACCCACCAGACCAAATAAATGAAGAGGAAATAGGCAGTCTACCTGAAACAAAATTTGGAGTAATGATAGTAAAGATGATCCAAAATCTTGGAAACAGAATGGAGAAAACACAAGAAACGTTTAACAAGGAACTAGAGGAAGTAAAAAGCAAACAAACAATGATGAACAACACAATAAATGAAATTAAAAATTCTCTAGAAGGAACCAACAGCAGAATAACTGAGGCAGAAGAATGGATAAGTGACCTGGAAGATAAAATATTGGAAATAACTACTGCAGAGCAGAATAAAGAAAAAAGAATGAAAAGAATTGAGGACAGTCTCAGAGACCTCTGGGACAACATTAAGCACACCAACATTCAAA
>NC_041222.1:22520004-22520318 GCF_002837175.3 Physeter macrocephalus
GAAAAAATATTGAAAGCAGCAAGGGAAAAGCAACAAATAACATACAAGGGAATCCCCATAAGATTAACAGCTGATCTTTTAGCAGAAACTCTGCAAGCCAGGGGGAGTGGCAGGCATATTTAAAGTGATGAAAGGCAAAAACCTATACCAAGATTAGTCTACCCAGCAAGGATCTCATTCAGATTCCACAGAGGAATTAAAACCTTTACAGACAAGCAAAAGCTAAGAGAATTCAGCAACACCAAACCAGTTTTACAACAAATGCTAATGGAACTTTTCTAGGCAGGAAACACAAGAGAAGGAAAAGACCTACA
>NC_041222.1:22520829-22521998 GCF_002837175.3 Physeter macrocephalus
GAGCCTGTGCTCCGCAACGGGAGAGGCTGCAGCAGAGGGAGGCCCGCATACCACAAAAAAATAAATAAATAAATAAATAAATAAAAAATAAAATAAAGACTATTACAAAAGACAAAGAAGGACACTACATAATGATCAAACGATCAATCCAAGAAGAAAATATAACTATTGTAAATATTTATGCACCCAACATAGGAGCACCTCAATACTTAAGGCAAATGCTAACAGCCATAAAAGGGGAAATCAACAGTAACACAATCATAGTAGGAGACGTTAACACCCCACTATCACCATTGGACAGATCATCCAAAATGAAAATAAATAAGGAAACACAAGCTTTAAATGACACATTAAACAAGATGGACTTAATTGATATTTATAGGACATTCCATCCAAAAACAACAGAATACACTTTTTTCTCAAGTGCTCATGGAACATTCTTCAGGATAGATCATATCTTGGGTCACAAGTCAAGCCTCAGTAAATTTAAGAAAATTGAAATCATATCAAGTAACTTTTCCGACCACAATGCTATGAGACTAGATATCAATTACAGGAAAAAAATCTGTAAAAAATACAAACACGTGGAGGCTAAACAATACACAACTAAATAACCAAGAGATCACTGAAGAAATCCAAGGGGAAATCAAAAAATACCTAGACAGATAACAATGAAAACGCGACGGCCCAAAACCTACTGGATGCAGCAAAAGCAGTTCTAAGAGGGAAGTTTATAGCAATACAATCCTGCCGCAAGAAACAAGAAAAATCTCAAATAATCAACCTAACCTTACACCTAAAGCAATTAGAGAAAGAAGAACAAAAAACCCCAAAGTTAGCAGAAGGAAAGAAAGCATAAAGACCAGATCAGAAATAAATGAAAAAGAAATAAAGGAAACGATAGCAAAGATCAATAAAACTAAAAGCTGGTTCTTTGAGAAGATAAACAAAATTCATACTCCTTTAGCCAGAATCATCAAGAAAAAAAGGGAGAAGACTCAAATCAACAGAATTAGAAATGAAAAAGGAGAAGTAACAACTGACACTGCAGAAATACAAAGGATCATGAGAGATTACTACAAGCAACTATATGCCAATAAAATGGACAACCTGGAAGAAATGGACAAATTCTTAGAAAAGCACAACCTTCTGAGACTGAACCAGGAAGA
>NC_041222.1:22522576-22523721 GCF_002837175.3 Physeter macrocephalus
CTGTGATTAAAAATCTTCCAACAAACAAAAGCCCAGGACCAGATGGCTTCACAGGTGAATTCTAGCAAACATTTAGAGAAGAGCTAACACCTATCCTTCTCAAACTCTTCCAAAATATAGCAGAGGCAGGAACACTCCCAAACTCATTCTACGAGGCCACCATCACCCTGATACCAAAACTGGACAAAGATGTCACAAAAAAAGAAAACTACAAGTCAATATCACTGATGAACATAGATGTGAAAATCCTCAACAAAATAATAGCAAACAGAATCCAACAGCACATTAAAAGGATCATACACCATGATCAAGTGGGGTTTATTGCAGGAATGCAAGGATTCTTCAATATACGCAAATCAATCAATGTGATACACCATATTAACAAACTGAAGGATAAAAACCATATGGTCATCTCAAGAGATGCAGAAAAAGCTTTCAACAAAATTCAACACCCATTTATGATTTAAAAAAACCTCCAGAAAGTAGGCATAGATGGAGCTTACCTCAACATAATAAAGGCCATATATGACAAACCCACAGCCAACACCGTTCTCAATGGTGAAAAACTGAAGCCATTTCCAATAAGAACAGGAAGAACACAAGGTTGCCCACTCTCACCACTATTATTCAACATAATTTTGGAAGTTTAGCCACAGCAATCAGAGAAGAAAAACAAATAAAAGGAATCCAAATTAGAAAAGAAGTTAAAACTTTCACTGTTTGCAGATGACATGATATTATACATAGCACATATGGTCACCTTATCTTTGATAAAGGAGGCAAGAATATACAATGGAGAAAAGGCAGCCTCTTCAATAAGTGGTGCTGGGAAAACCGGACAGCTATATGTAAAAGAATGAAATTTGAACACTCCCTAACACCATACACAATAAATTCAAAATGCATTAAAGACCTAAATGTAAGGCCAGACACTATAAAACTCTTAGAGGAAAACATAGGCAGAACACTCTGTGACATAATTTACAGCAAGATCCTCTTTAACCCACCTTCTAGAGAAATGAAAATAAAAACAAAAATAAACAAATGGGACCTAATGAAACTTAAATCTTTTGCACAGCAAAGGAAACCATAAACAAGATGAAAAGACAACCCTCAGGATGGGAGAAAATATTTGCAAATGAAGC
>NC_041222.1:22523844-22528896 GCF_002837175.3 Physeter macrocephalus
AAAAAATAAATAAATAAATAAATAAATAAACAAATGGGACCTAATGAAACTTAAAAGCTTTTGCACAGCAAAGGAAACCATAAACAAGACGAAAAAACCTTCAGAATGGGAGAAAATATTTGCAAATGAAGCAACTGACAAAGGATTCATCTACAAAATTTACAAGCAGCTCATGCAGCTCAATATCAAAAAAACAAACAACCCAATCCAAAAATGGGCAGAAGTCCTAAACAGACATTTCTCTAAAGATATACAGATTGCCAACAGACACATGAAAGAATGCTCAACCTTACTAATCATTAGAGAAATGCACATCAAAACTACAATGAGGTATCACCTCACTCCAGTCAGAATGGCCATCACCAAAAAATCTACAAACAATAAATGCTGGAGAGGGTGTGGAGAAAAGGGAACACTCTTGCACTGTTGGTGGGAATGTAAATTGATACAGCCACTCTGGAGAACAATATGGAGGTTCCTTAAAAAACTAAAAATAGAACTACCATATGACCCAGCAATCCCACTACTGGGCATATACCCTGAGAAAACCATAATTCAAAAAGAGTCATGTACCACAATGTTCACTGCAGCTCTATTTACAATAGCCAGGACATGGAAGCAACCTAAGTGTCCATCAACAGATGAATGGATAAAGAAGATGTGGCACACATATACAGTGGAATATTACTCAGCCATAAAAAGAAACAAAATTGAGTTATTTGTAGTGAGGTGGATAGACCTAGAGTCTGTCATACAGAGTGAAGTAAGTCAGAAAGAGAAAAACAAATACCATATGCTAACACATATATATGGAATCTAAAAAAAAAAAAGAAAAAGAAACGGTCCTGAAGAACCTACAGCCAGGACAGGAATAAAGACACAGACACAGAGAAGGGACTTGAGGACACTGGGAGGGGGAAGGGTAAGCTGGGATGAAGTGAGAGAGTGGCATAGACATATATACACTACCAAACGTAAAATAGATAGCTAGTGGGAAGCAGGGAGCATAGCACAGGGAGATCAGCTCGGTGCTTTGTGACCACCTAGAGTGGTGGGATATGGAGGGTGGGAGGGAAACGCAAGAGGGAGGAGATATGGGGATATATGTATAGGTATAGCTGATTCACTTTGTTATACAGCAGAAACTAACACAACAATGTAAACAATTATACTCCAATAAATATGTTAATAAAAGAAAAAAAAAAAGAAATGTGCTCCTAGGAATTGATGTCTTCAGCTCTTAGAGGCCATCTAAGCAGCCCCAACCTAAAAAAAGAGATTCCCAAGAGTTCCATCTACTGTTTTCTTAAAACTACTTGTCTGTTACATAAAATATTTTAAATTATAGAAAGTGTTTTCTTATTTTCATGTAAATAGTATCTATTTCTAGACCAAAAATTTGGCTATAGTTTTTTGATATCAGTCTTGGAATCTAAAAAAAATACTTATAAAATATTCCTATGGGACATGTGTTTGGATGAAAACCTATTGACTTAAAAAGTAAGATTTATGATCTGTATTTATACCCAATCCATCAGAAAATTGAGTCCTGGCTTATACGCATCTGTAACCATGATATTAGATAACTTACGATGACTGTAATAGCTCCATTTTTCTTCTTGGACATAATTGTTTCGCATGCTGGCTATACATTTAACACAATTAATAAAACTGTTAAGCGTTAAGAGTGTGAACATTTTGCGGTACGCAGGCCTCTCACTGTTGTGGCCTCTCCCGTTGCGGAGCACAGGCTCTGGACGCGGAGGCTCAGCGGCCATGGCTCACGGGCCCAGCCACTCAGCGGCATGTGGGATCTTCCTGGACCGGGGCACGAATCCATGTCCCCTGCATCGGCAGGCGGACTCTCAACCACTGCACCACCAGGGAAGCCCAAAAGTGTGAACATTTTTCACCCTTTCAGAGTTGAGATTCACTGGCTTCAAACAACCACTTTGAATCAGAAATAAAATTAAAGGCAAAAGGCTGTGCAGGACAGACCAATTTATGATTCACTATATGTTACAGCAGCCAAGGCAAGTTGGAATGCTTTTTTTTTTTCTGACAGGGTGTCGGAGGCAAGAAATAATCTTGTTGCTGGCTGCTCCTACAGATAACCCCAAGGGAGAGGGAATGGCCTGCTGTACAAATGAAATTCAAGAGGATAGTTTTATCCTCACTTAACTAAACTATTTTGCCAGAATAATTTACTTTACACTAAAAGTAATATATGTAACTTCTCACAGCCTCCCACCAACAATTCTGGGAAGCAAGCTCCGTGTTTCAAAGTGGGTGGGCTCTTGAAGCATGAGACCATGAAAGCAAGAATTTGTGAGTAATATATTTAATAGAGCATATATGGGTATGTCTCTGGAATAAAACTAGCACTAGTCACTATAGGCAATGCAGAAAATAGAGTAATGTAGACAGATGGAAGCAAGCACCCATTGCCTCATCATCCAGAGTCATTTACTCTTAGCCTTTTGGGTGGATAAAACCTGCAGCATTATTTTTATCCAGTGAGCTCTTCATCTGTGTCTATGGTCTAAAGAGTAGACCTGGGCATTCTTAGAACATTCTAGACATTGACATACAATCTGCTGAGGTATAAGAGATAAAATCACTTCATAAATCATAAGGTACACTGAAAAATAAAGCCCTGCCTCCCCTCACAGAGTTGAACTGACCCAGTTGAAAGGATACATGAGCAGTTAAAATGAACTATTTGCTGATTTTAATGCACTTTCTAGTTGTTTTTTTCCAGTTTCTCATATAAAATGCCCCTTTTAGCCCCGTGTCTCTAACATATAAAAAAAAGTCACCTCCTTAGAGGGATTAGGAGACTAATGTCATTTTTTGTACAGGCAAATGATGGTGCTGCTTTAGAAAGAGTCCTGGTGAACATTCAAGTAAATATTAAAAATTAAACAGTCCTGCCTATGAAGGCAAGAGAAAACTTTAATAAGAAATATTAAAGGACACTCACACAGCCCTAGTATGAAGTGATAAGCATTTCCCCAAATAATAAAAACCACCTTCATTGATCTTCATATAACAGCATGTGGCTGCCCAATAAAACATATGAATTCATATAATAAAAGCTGGCCTTAAAGAAGGGAGGGGTGCCAGAACTCTAGGTCAAACAAGACATTGAAAATGGAGTTTGAGGTGAGAGGGAAGAAAACTAAACTACACGATTTATTTGTTCTCCCTTTAATACATCCAATAACAGCAACTTTTGTTTCCAAAATAATAAAGTACCTGCCCCCATTAAATAGTCATAGAAATTAAGATAATCCAAGTAAAGCAACTTGCATAGTGTCTGACAACTAGGGGGCACAAAATAATAATAAAAATAGTTAAAAGTCTTGTCAGATTTTAATACCAATATTAATTATATTTATCTTGAACAATTAGTTTTCTCTCTCTCTCGCTCTCTCTCTTTCATTGCCAGTGTGAACTGGATAAATGGCAAGATTGTCTTTTTGAGCTCAGTTCTACGGAGCTCGGAGGCAAAATTCTTGTGCACTAATAGCAGATTTATTGTCATTGTGGTATGTATTTTAAACAACATTCCTGGCTTCATATAGTTTCTTTTTCTACTTCACCCTATTTTAATTTATGCTATCTTGTATTTTATGTGACCATTAAGCTGCCTTAAATCTTTCCAGGAAGAGAGGAATGTATACAATAAGTAATGTTAAAATCAAGTAATAAATAAAGAATATTAACAGCAATTCAGAAAAGAAACAAAATTGACCAATAATTTTTTAAAATATTAAATCTGACTTGTAATCAAAGAAACGCTAATTGAAACAGTAATGAAATGATGTTTTTACCTATCAAAATAGGCGTCTTCTATTGATAGTTCTAAATCTTGATGGAAGCACATTAAGACTAGAACCAGCATACACTGCTATTGTAAGTTGTTACAATATGTTCATAAATCAATTTGGCCATTTGTATCAAGAGCCTTAAAAGGGTTCATGCCCTTTCACCCTTGACTTTCACTTCTAGGAATCTGTCCAGAGAAAATAACTTATTAGATAACAGGTTATTGCAAAGATTCACTGCAACCTTTCTCAAAATGGCAAAAACTTGGAAACCACGTAAATGTCCAGCAACAGCACAGTTAATGCATTACAATGTTCCTATGTGCTATAAAAATGCATCCAGTAGAGATGATTTTGAAGAGCTTTTAAAATGTCAAAAAATCGGGCTTCCCTGGTGGTGCAGTGGTTGAGAGTCCGCCTGCCGATGCATGGGGCGCGGGTTTGTGCCCCGGTCCGGGAGGATCCCACGTGCCACGGAGCGGCTGGGCCCGTGAGCCATGGCCGCTGAGCCTGCGGGCCTGCGTACCGCAAAAAAAAAAAAAAAAAAAAAAAAAAAAGGCAAAAAATCAAAATATAATGTTAAGTGAGAAGTTGGGATACAAAACCATATATTATATTTCCAATTTTATAACATGCATATGTACAGGAAATATAACATGCATAGAAGGAAATATAACACAATGTTAACAGCACTGGTATCTGAGCAGTGTAATTACAGAAAATATTTATTTTATTATTTCCACTTCATATTTTCTACAATGTTCATGTATTATTTATGTTATGAGAAAGTGCATAATAAGCCAAGTAAGAATGAGAATAATTCAGACATAACAATAGTCACAACAGCAATATTTGCTACACATGCACTCCTGCTGTCTGCAGCCTTTCAAGTCCAGGTAGAATGAGTTCCTCACTGAGTAGCACTTCCACAGTAAAATCTTTACATCCTTAAGATGCTATGCTTTCACAGAGACTTGCGGAAGCATATTTTCATTCCCATCCAGTTTATTCCCTTCATAGGACTTAACACAAACTGAAATTGTCATGTTATCTATTTGTTTAGTTGTTAATTGTCCCACTGTGTCTTGCTCATCACTGGATCCTCACAGTGTTGAGGAAACAGTAAATATTTTACAAATGTTCTTCAATTAATAAATGAATGAGGGCTTCCCTGGTGGCGCAGTGGTTGAGAGTCCGCCTGCCGATGCAGGGGACACGGGTT
>NC_041222.1:22528944-22537190 GCF_002837175.3 Physeter macrocephalus
GTGAGCCATGGCCGCTGAGCCTGCGCGTCCGGAGCCTGTGCTCCGCAACGGGAGAGGCCACAACAGTGAGAGGCCCGTGTACCGCAAATAAATAAATAAATAATGAATGAATGAATGAATGAATGAAAAATGGCAGCATCATAGGAATAGGGCTATAGCATTATGCAGGGATTACTTTGTAATCGATCAATCAATCAATCAAATGCTTTTGATAAGATCACACAAAAACGTTCTCATACTAGATGCTATGGAATGAATAAAGCCCCCCCAGTAAGGGACAATGTACTGTGATACAAGGAGCAAAATCCTGGTGTTGGACAGATCTAAATTTGATGTATGTTTGTGTGGAGTTTGGCAGGTTACTTGCCATGGCCTCTGTATCCTCATTTGAGAGGATTACAGGAGATAATGGATGTAAAATATCTGTCTGAAGTTCTTATTCCATCCACCACTAGATTATAAACTCCATGACAGTAGAAATCAGATCTATCTTACGCACCTGTATTCCTAGAGCCTAAGCATATGTCAACCACTCATTCAGATAATGGACTTGGCCAAGAGCCCAAGCAGAGGTGACCAGCATGTGTCCAGTAGGAAAGAGGCAGAGGGCAGGAGCACCTCTCACTTGCAGCTGGAGAGTATACCCAAGTGAGTTTCAAATCCAAGAGTGACCCATAGTGTTTGAGCCATGAGATTGATATAAGCAGATTATCAAAGCAAAGAAAACCTAAGACCATGATGCCCATTGTGGAGCCAGGGGTCAGAGATATAGGATCCTTGAATGGGAACATGAGACAGATTAATGCTGCCACAGCCTAGGTGGTTCTGGGTCCCTGGCAGCAGATTGTGGAGTTAGGTCAGAAATATTTAATGGTCCAGTAAGGATCAGATACACAGTACATGACACTTAGTAGGAGTTTTGAAAAATGGATATTTCTCTTCCCTTCCTGAATATTCTTTAATTGAAGGAACTTTAAAAAAAATTAAGACTTTGCTAATTCAGGCTGATAAATGGAAAACTGAACAAATGAGCATGCAATCTGTTTACTTCCTTACCTACTACCAAAATAATTTTGAGACGGCATCTTTATAGAATTTTTAAAATAACTGCAGCTTTATTACTTTCAAATAGATACAGTAATTCATACTAACTGCAGCAAAATGTTTTCAATTAGACACCCTGCTGGGTTTTCTTTAATGAATGTCAAACATCATTTCTTTCATTTGAATACAAACAGAAAACATGCCAAATTTTTGCAAACCCTTCCCTTAAATTAGGGGAAAATTGGCCTATAACTTTGTTTACATTATTAATCTACTTCGCAAGCACTGTCTTTATACATAGATACTTTCTAAATCAATGAATATGTCCTAGGATATCTGTAAATATTCACATATATATTTTGTAGTTATAAACAATTATCCATATACATGTCTATGGACTGTATGTATGTTCACACACATACATTTATATTATATAAAAATTAAAACAGTTTAAATGGACACACACATTTG
Source organism: Physeter macrocephalus (assembly GCF_002837175.3). NCBI lineage: Eukaryota > Metazoa > Chordata > Mammalia > Artiodactyla > Physeteridae > Physeter > Physeter macrocephalus. The sequence continues at coordinate 22,530,460 of NC_041222.1, forward strand.
TAATTAGAAAGAACAATTACTCCAGGTCACTGCTGGACATAATGTGGAAATCACCTGGCTACACCCTTCAACTGCACGTAAGAGGTTCTCCCACCCTCTGTCTCCATCCTGCTGGACTCATCTTGACAACACTTCACTGCTTGGTCCCACAATCATTCAAAGCATTCAGACCATTCCATACTCAATGTTATGGAATGGATAGATGGAGAGCCCTGGTAGGGTGTGAGGTACTGTGATACAAAAGGCAAAGTCCTGATATTGAATAGATAGATGTTTGATGCTAAGTTTGATGGTTTGCCCTGTGAAAAATCTCATTTTCATCCTCCATAAATATCTATGTGGCAACCCCCAAAGGGACTCCTTTTATGTCTAAAATACATATTTTAGTTCCATTAATAATGTGAATTAAGGTGAATGCTGGATTTTTATGATTTAGTCTCAACTTGACATTTTGGCTCTTCATCAGATCAGAAGCTATGTGATCTAACCAGCAGTGTATCCAGTGGCATGTCAGGAGGTTTAACTGTGAGTTCATTTCTATTATGAACTCAGTCTGGGATATTCAGCCAGCTGGGGCTCATTTTTCCCAGTTGCAACTGCATATAAGCCTGCTCCAGCCAATTTGATTGCATTGTGTGTGTATGTGTATATATATATACAATATAGATTCAATTGCACTATATATATAATATTATATAATAATATATTATTATATAGTATATAATATAGATTCAGTTGCACTATATATATCATATATATATACATATAATATAGATGATGTTATGCATAGCTGAAGTTCAGACAGACATTTTGTCAGAATCCATTCATATTTTTCAAACTTGGAAGTGCACTTACCATCACATTTTATCAAAAAGCTGCTGCCTAAAAAATGCCAAAAGACAGTAAAACTTTAACAGTGCCAACCAAAACAGAACCTATCAATGTTTATTAAGTTATATTTGAACTAGGCTTTTTTCTCATGCATGATCTAAAGACGTAGAATTAATGGAAGTGAATCTTACTGCAAATAAGAATGTAAGTGAAAATAGGTATATAAATATGTGCATTTCCTGTGCTTTACGTGTTTAAAATGATGATCAATCAGCATCCTGAGGGTCATATATGAACTACTTAGCTTCATAATAAGACCACAGACATAACGTCAGGAATAGGAACTGAAAATATCATCAATAAATAATATACTATTTATTGGACTCCCACTATGTTCCAGGGACTATGCTAATTGCTTTACATGGATTTTTCTCATTTAAACTTTACTGCATCCATACAAATGAGGAAACAGGGCTAAAAGAAATTAGGTAAGTTATCCAAGGTCATATAGCTAATAAATGGTACAGGCAGGATTCATTTCCAATAATATCTGACTGTGAATTATTCCCACTCAGTGTTCATTTATACATGCAGTAAGAATGTCCTCCCCAACCTGATTTACTCCAACCAGCTCTTTCCCCACCCCTGGACTTAGTCTGGGAAAGCTGTTCATGTGCAAAGATGATTCAAGGGCAGAGATAGCTGCTGAGGCTGTGACATTTGAATTTGTGCACACATAGTATGGTATGTGACTCAGTATGTGATGACGAAGTGCGAGAGACACAGATCCAGGAAGGATTAACTCCCATCCCACCCTCACAATCAGCATCATCACAACCCTACCCAGAGAAGTGTTGCAGCAAGACTATGCCCTTCTGGGTACTTCATACACTAAGAAGCAGCAGCTATTTATCTGCAGAGTGTCTTCCATCTATCACCACTGTGGCATAAGGTCACAGTCTCAGATGCTGCCCTGCTCCCCTGCCTCTGCTTCCTATGAAATGGTCACTTAAGTTCTCCTCTTAGCCTGCAGTTGGAAAGCTCCAAATGAAGCTGTAGTGTCTGATTATGAACTCTGGTGCTAATTAATCTTCCCCCTGTTAAATCCCTCAAACTGGTACTCCACCCCACCTTCAGCACTGCTCAGGTCACATAAATTTTGTTCAAAGAGACTAAATCAGTCTCTATTCATCAAGCTATTGTTTATACTATTAAAGGCTAGACATAATTCATAGTCATTAAGAGGAGGTTGATACATAATGATGCCATTAACAAAAAATAATGAGCTAGATATATATCATCAAGTAAAAAAAGTAGATTATACAAAATATGTATATAAAATAAGATAGTAAAAACATTCTACTAACATTTTTAGTTTTACTGAATTGGCACTCATGTAAAAGGGTTGCTCACCCCTAGAAATAATGATATCAGAAGCACCTCAAATCTTTCTTCCTGCCACAGGTCCTGAAATTCTCCCATCAGCTATTTCTTTGTATTAAGAAAATTTCCTCCAAAAGGCCCCTATATATTCTGCATATATTTTGAGAAAAGACCTGTTCCCTGAAGGAGGGGAGAGACTTCTCTTGGTTTCTTATATGGGTTAATTTAGACTAGATAATTCTGCTTACATAGAGCAAGGAACATATGTACCACTGCACAGTTAGATGAATTTTAGGGAGAAGACACCAACCATCAGGTTTGTGGAACAGACCAAAGGAAAAGGCAGCCAGCATAGCTTCCTGCCAAGATCAGTTCTCTCTATCTCTACTTCTCATAGCTGAGGTCACTTCTCCCTCATGTTCAGGCACAGCCCTCTTTCTTATCTTTCCCCCAACCAGGTTCAGGAACTAATCCCAATTTCATTCAGGGAGAATTTAAGTTGTGCTATCTAAATCATTTCTCCTCAGAAGTGTGGTCCAAGTACCAACAGTTTTGGCATCTCCAGGAGCTTGTTAGAAATGCAGAATCTCAGCCCTACTCCATACCTACTAAATCAAAATCTGCATTTTTAACAAGATCCCTAGGTGTATCATTTGTACAATAAAATTGGAGAAGGATTTAATGTTGTATCTCCATGAGATGATGGATGGTCACTAAACTTATTGTGGTAATCATTTCACGATATACGTAAGTCAAATCATCATGCTATACACCTTAAACTTATACAGTTCTGTCAATTATATCTTAATAAAACTGGAAGAAAAAATTGGATAAATAGATAAATGTCTTTAAAAAGATTGAAGAAGCATCTCTGTAGGTCAGTTCTCACATGAGCGAGCATCAGGTCACTTTGCTCCTGGCCCTTTACCCTTGAATCATGACCTGTTCCAGGACTAAACTTTACCTCCATCTTATAAGTGATGCCTTGCCTATTAACAAGTTTAAGGTTTCAGTCACTTTCATACTGCGATCCTGTTTAGCTCTGGTCCTCTCCCAGCACTGGGGCAATGCTTTGACTCAGAGCCACAGCCTTAATTTTAGCCCAGCTGGTAGACATCTTGGATAATGGATCTATAACAGTTTTGTTCTTCATGGTCCACCCAGAATTCTCCCTTCCCCACTGTCAAACTGACCTATGCTGCTTCTGCACCTTCCAGCCAAACCAGTAGCACAAAAGTCCAGCTTCTAAAGAGTTTCGGAAAAGAACCCCTCGTCTGTCACTGGTTGACCCTCACTGCCAAGAAGCTCTTCCTTGTGTTGCTTTGTGAGCCTTTTCATGCTTGTTCTTTCCTCTGTGGAGACAGCAACCAGCTTATCAGCTTCTTCTTTGAACCATTATTAACCCATTTCTCACCCTGCTTTTCACATGTTATAAATCACTGGACAAATCATTGTTTCCAGCTAGCCTGGAGGAATGAAAGGAGATGCCCGTGTACTCACATAAGGTTGCCATCGGCACAGGCCTTCACTAGTTCTTATCTACAATTGAGTGCTGAAAGAAGAGAAAGTATTACATATAGGAAATACAAGCTTTTAGCCTGATCCAGTGATTTTCTTTTCATTTTTACATGGTTTTAGAAAATGACTGTTTTGCTTCACTACTATGACAAATAATAATCATACAAATGATTTTTAAAGCTCTCCATTGCTTCCCAAACGCTTTCACTCCAGCACCTCAATTTATCCCTTACGTCTTTGGGAGGCAGAAAAGACATTTAATAACAGAGAAGACTGAGGCTCGGAGAAGTTAAGTGATTTTTTGAAAGTTCAAGCTGCTACCTGAACCGAAGTTTCCTCATTTCAGATCCATCACAATTTTCAGTACAACATGCTGCCTCCTATTAAGCTATGTTCAAAACCTTCTTAAGGACTTCCCTGGTGGCATAGTGGTTGAGAATCCGCCTGCCAGTGCAGCGGACACAGATTCGAGCCCTGGTCCGGGAAGATCCCACATGCCACAGAGTAACTAAGCCCGTGCTCCACAGCTACTGAAGCTCACGCACCTAGAGCCCGTGCTCCGCAACAAGAGAAGCCACCCCGCAGTGCAAAGCCTGCGCACCACAACGAAAAGTAACCCACACTCGCCACAGCTAGAGGAAGCCCATGCGCAGCAATGAAGACCCAACGCAGCCAAAAATTAATTAATTTTTATAAAAAAAACTTCTGAAGCATGCAAGGGTAGGAAGGCTCACAGCTCCCAAAGCTCTGCTCAGCATTTCAGGAATGTAATTTGAGAAAAATAATTTTCAGAACAAATAAGAAATTCATAATATGTTCACTTAATTACTGCTTGAGGTACATCTAGTACTTGCGAATTACCTTAGATTTTTAGATGGATTATGCTTTCAGGGAGCTGAATATTTTGCAGGTCAAATATAAAATCGAGCAGCCAATATACTAACAGCCAAACTGAAGTCCGAGAATGCAGAATATATTTTGCTTTGTGTCATGTACCAAATGACTAATAGGCAGCAAGGGCTTTCAGGGTTATAATTTTACCCCAAGGTTCTGGTAACTACATGAAATCCTTGAGTGGTTTATGATATCATAAGGTGAAATTATAGTTCCCCATGGGCAAAAGTTGTTGAAATGCTTTCAGCCATTGAGTACCATAACTAGCCTGTCCTCTATAGCAATTATAGGAAAAACTATATTAAATGCCTAGTCATACTTTAAATATAGAAATTATTTTTTAAAATGAGAATGGCAGGCAGGCAATTCATTCATCCATCCATTCCATAAATATGTATGTCACCCTGTGTCTGCCACTGAGATAAGGCCTGGGGTTACAACAGCAGACAATTCAAATCCCAAAGCCTCCCCTTGGAGAACTTTCATTCTAGCAGGGGAATCAGACATAAATGACCATAATTATGAGACAAGCGTTATGATGATGAACAGAGTGCTATGCCAGTATATCACAGGAAGCTTACCAACTTGGGGGTTGGGGAAGCAGGAGACACAATCAGAGAAGGCCTCCTTGAGGAAGTAAACATAGAGCTAAATGAACTCTGAATGATGAAACAGAACTATGAAGGATAAGAGGAGAGGAAAGCTCATTCTTAAACAGATAATGAGAGTGAGAGAGAAAAAAGAGACCTTGAAAGGAGAACACAGAAATCTAACCTCCTCCCAGATGATGAGAATGGCTGTGTGGATATGCTACAGGAAAAAGGGGGAAAGAATCAGAAAATAATGTAGCCTAGACATTAGCAAGAAATATGCATATTATATTATATATATAATACACATATACATAAGAAATATGTATACACATATATAACATAATGATATATAGTATATAATATATATGTGTATACATATTTCTTATGTATATGTATATTCCATATGCTAATATATGATATATATCTTGTTATACATTTATAATATATATGTTATATGCTTATATATTGTATGTGTATATGTCATAATATATTGTGTATAATATTTGCATATTATATATGTGTATATAATGAGAAACATAGTATATATAGTACAGTCTATGATATATGTATATTTTATATATGTGTGTATGGATGCATATATGTGCATGTGTATGTACCAGAACAGAATCTGCAATGAGAAAACACCTAGCCATTTTCTATAAAATGCCTGATCTCCAGTCACAAAAGAAAAGAATAAGATTTAAAGACTATAGAGATAATATTCAAAGGGTAACTAATCAGGATGAAAAGCTCATAAAATATTGTATTGAATAGAATAAACGTACAAAATTCTAAAAGAGACCAAGAGGTTATTCAGTGTGAAATATTTACCTAATGAAGATGTCATTCATTTTGGACAAGAATGTAAAGATCGTCACCAAATGGAAAAGCCGAGAAAGAGCTACTGACCATACAAGACAGTTCTCAACAATATTTCAATATCATTGCAAACAATTAATTGTATTATTATAAGTGATAATACAATTTTCATTTGTATCAAACTTTACAATATACCTAATATTTTCTCAGCTTAGTGACTAGGTACATTGGCAGTATTTTAACATAGGTAAAACATAAGTAAATTATCTAAAGTCATACACATAAAACAAAAAATAGCCACAAAAAAGATTATGTTTCAGAATATCAAACTATACCAATAGTAGGTGGAAGGGAAAAACAAGTTAGAGACACAAACCAATAGAACAAAACACTTACTACATACGTGCTCCAAGTTCTAAATAGATATTCTCAGATATGGGAAGAATTGGTTTTGGTTTTATGATAATTATTAGTAATTCTGATCCCCAAAAGTTGGTTTCATTTTTTTTGTCTCAATACTGTGTCATTTACAAGAGACACACTTAAAACAGATCTAAGCTAAAGAATTAAAACCACGATTAATATAGTTCAAAAAGTATAGAAATTGGGCTTCCCTGGTGGCGCAGTGGTTGAGAGTCCGCCTGCCGATGCAGGGGACACGGGTTCGTGCCCCGGTCCGGGAAGATCCCACAT
>NC_041222.1:22537250-22557473 GCF_002837175.3 Physeter macrocephalus
AGTGAGAGGCCCGCGTACCGCAAAAAAAAAAAAAAAAAAAAAAATTTAAAAAAAATAATAAATAAATTTTAAAAGTATAGAAATTATTATTATTCCCGGACCGGGGCACGAACCCGTGTCCCCTGCATCGGCAGGCGGACTCTCAACCACTGCGCCACCAGGGAAGCCCTAGAAATTATTTTTAAATGTATTTTGTCACTTTAGAGTTCATTAAAAATTTGAAAGTAGTAAAAGTAACCTAAATATTTATTTCCACTGTGAAAAGCTGTGTGCTACCCAAGCACTACAGTGAAACTCTGAAAATAATGAAATATTTTAACCATTTTTGCACTAAATGCTATAATATGGTTATACAGAGAATCTAGCCTTTGGGAATTATAATTCTTTTACAGTTGTACTCAGATGTCATTCCTGAGACAAGTGGCATGTGATGACTGAAGTTTTAATAGCCATTCATACTTGGAATATTTTATGCATTAATACTTGGAGTAAAAATGAACAGCATTTTCCAAATACAATAACTCAAGAAATAAATGGAGGCATTTGTGCAAATGTTTCATTTTTGAAAATCACCTTGGGCTGAGTCAAACCATGGAAAATTTTAGCTCAAAGGAAAGTTCTACCTCCCCTTAATCCCCCCTAAAAAATCATAAGGATGTGAAAATAGGATTATAATGGAAGCTGTCTTGCAACATTAACTGCAATGTTCATTCCCCTAAAAGCCATAATTCATGGCTGTTCTACAGCCTTTTTCTTTCAGCAATTATGCATATTAGAGGAAAGTCTGAATACATAAAAACTAAATGCTCATAGAAAACCAAGCCTCATAAAAGAAAAGTTTACTTGACCAGTTTGCTTTGAAGGAAAATATGAAAGCCAGTTTGTCCCAGGTGTCGCCTGGTCCAAGGAGGTTGGAAAAAGCACATAAACCACAGTCACGGGGCATGACGCAAGGCTTACTGCCTGGGATCCCTGATCAACCCCTTGGCGGTCAGTTCTAGCCCTAGGGGACTGTGTCTTCGGTGGGAACAGAATATTGGGAACTGCTGGCTCTCCAGGGAATTCAATGCAAAAATTGCTCTTCTAAATTGACAGAATTAGACAGAACCCCTCAAACCCACTCTTTCCTTTTCTCTTCTCCCTCTCTTATTCGGAGGTTTATGGGGTGACATAAAAGCATCTCATGGGAATTGCCCCATGCCATTTTGATCATTTTTGTATACATAGCCTTGTACTTGATAAACATTTGCTGACAAAAATGAAAGACCTCTAAATCCTGTTTCAAGTCAGAAAACTTATATTTGAATCTTGTCTCTGGGAAATAACTGGGCTTCGTGATCCTGGGCAAGTTATTTAAACTCCAAGCCTCAGATTCCTCACCTAAGAAATAGACTTGAAAATAATACCTACTCAGAGCCCTGTCTTTACGCAATTATGAGATAATGTGTATAAAATTTCTGAAAACAGTGGCTGGCCAGTATCAGTGCTCTGTAATTATTTGTTAAATCTAAATTCTCCAGAGTTGTAGATGACCATAATCCCAGATGACCAGATGAATGAATAAGAATGGATTATATCTAATATAAGGGCTGAGGATCTACTCTAGCTATTTTTCTCATACCTCTAACATTAGGCCAAGAACAACTGCATCCTTGACTTCTCCAGGAAGAATTACAGCCAACAGTCATGGCATTCAGGATTTATGCTTTGACATACATCTTCAAAATAAAGCCTATGACCATTTCCAAATGGGAAATTTCAGAAGAAGCCCAGAAGTATTACCAAGGAATATGAAATTTATTTGTAGAATTTACAGACTTATAATAACCCTCCAAGCAAGTAGCATAAATTTCAAAATCTGAAGGGAAGACACCACACACACACACACACACACACACACACACACACACACATACACACACACACAATGAATTTAATAAATCAGGCAGCAAGCTATTCTCTGTGCCTAGAATCTATGTAAGATGTAAAGAACATTACACCCAATTTTTGTTCTCAGAAAATGTATAATCAAGTTAAGATTAAACCCTGCAGTAAAACCAGGAAAGGAGGCGTGTTCACCATTAAGTACCAAGTGAGGATGTCAATATCCCTGACCACCTCACCTGAATTTCTATCTCATCACACCATTTTTTTCCTTTCTTTCTTTAATGTGACACTATCTGTAATTACCTAGTTTGCCTTTTGTTAATTGTTTTTTTTCCATTGGAGTGCAGACCTCTCCTATGTTACTCACGGTAATGGTACACAGTATATATAATATATATGTGCTGAATTAATGGATTCTTTGTTCTTGAACCTTCACCTGACCTAGGGATCCTAACTTAGATAGCAGGCAAAACCAAATCAGAAATATGCTTAAAATCATTCAGCAAGAAATTATTCCTTTCTTCTATCATGTTCTTCTATCAATTACTATAATTCTAAAAATATTAATGAGGGCAATATGATGATTTCTAAAAGAGTTCAAAGAAAATCATATTCCCTTCAGAAATACATGCAAATAAACAACTAATTGCTCTGCAATGTGATTAATGAAATAATAAAAATATGCAAAAGGGAGAGGTGGCACCTACAAGGATAGTTAACTCTTTCTTGGGAAGATCAGAGAAGGCTTCTGAAAAGAGATGGCACCTAATCTAGATTTTAAAGGAAGAAAAGGAGGAACAGAAATAGGAATTCCACGCAAAAGTAATAGCATGTGTAAATGCAAAAAGGCAAAATTGGGCCAAATGACATGAGCATCAGGCTTAGAGCCAGAGTCCTAGTTAAATTTCTGGATTCTCATTTATAGTTATTACCACTGTATCAATTTCCTATTACTACAGTAATACCACATAACAAGCAGCCATAAACATCAGTGGCATACAACAAAAAAATTTATATAGCTCACAGTTTGCAAGGTTTGGCTGACCTAGTACAGGCTTACTTATGTATCTGGGGGCAGGTAGCTGTGGACTGATCTGGGGTGGCTTTAATATTTGCTGGGGTGACCTGGCTCTATTCCACATGTCTCATCATCCAGCAGGCAAACCAGGCATGTCCTTCTCGTGATGACAGCAGAGGGTTATAGCACAAGCAGAAAGGTACAAGCACTTTTCTGTTCTAACATCATGTCTGCTAACATTCCAATGAACAAAGTAAGTCACCTGCTCGGGACCAGAGTCCAAGAGGGAGGGCACTCACGGTGAAATGGCAAAGGAAGTGAATCAAAGAGGGGAGAAGAATTGGAGCCATTAATACAATCAATAGACTGCACCCACTTAAATCTCTCCAGAGTTTGGTTTCCTATTCTATAATGGAGAACACAACAATTCCTTCCTCCTGACACCCAGGATTGTTGGGAGGAAATGTATGGAAGGCTTTTTTGAAGTTCTTTAGCTGAAAATAAATAGACAAATACAAAAAAAAACTTACTATAGAAATCTAAGAGATTGGGGTCACTCTGTTTGTAGCTTGCATGCCAGCTAACTCCATATTTAGGCTTAAACTCCTATTTCATGTTTGTTAAAACAGTAGTCTCAAACAAGTTAGAACATTTTCCAGGCTGTAATCAGAAAAGGACATCTGAATACCAAATTCTGCCCCTTAGAGAGTGAGGTAAGCTCAAGAATATGCATGATGACAACTAAAATATCAGCAATGGCTACTTCTGGAGGAGGCTGTAGAATCAGGAAGGAAAAAGAGCTACTATAATGTTCTATGCTATAAAACTTCTGTTTGCATTTTACAGCGAGAATAGATTCATGTTCTGTTGTGGCATTAAGTAAATGAATGTTTTTTGCATAAAGTGAAACTAGTTAAGTTTTTCTATAATTTCCATTTCAACAGCTTAAACATTGATCTGGATATTCAAGGTTGTTTCTGTTCAATTTTCATCCTTAAATATTACCTATTTAGTCACGCTTTATTTTTATTAATATGACTCATGTTATCTCAAAAGTCCAGGAATCTAGGTTCTGGTCCCAACTTTGCCATAATCAAGTCTTTGACCTTGGGCAAGTCATTTAACCCTGATCAACTCTATTTCTTCATCTGCAAATTAAGGATTATGAATTAAATGGTTCTAAGATCACCTTGGGTCTAACATTCTATAGTTCTCAGAAGAAATGGTCTATTTTTTCAGATAAGCCCACTTATCTGAAAATTATCCTTCAGAATATGAACCCAAAAAAAGAGGAAGAGTTAATTCAGAGTTCAATAAGTGACCAAATTTTATAAATCATTATTTGTAGTTAAAAATATTTTACTACTTTTTAATGTACACTGATGTTAACAGATGATCTTAAAACAATCAAATAGCTTCCACTTACAATTACTTCTAAACTGATGAGATACATTTAACTTATCTTTTTAAACTCAGTGTAGATTAATTAACACCATGAATCTTTGGTTCTGAGCAAACTGTTTTTTCTTTCCACTCTGGACATATTCATTCATCAAACACTTAAAAGCATTTACTGCTACAGTCTAGACACTAGAAAAAGTTCCTGGACCTGCTTTTTCAGTTTGCATCAAGCCAGTTTCTGCATATGAACTATAAACTCCTCAATTCATGCTCCTAGTTTGTTTGTGAGAATTACTCAAGATAGTGGAATTTAGAACTTGCATTCAGGTTAAATTCTAGAGGCAGCACACAAGTTCAATCTGTTAAATGTGTATATGACATAGTCCCACTTAGCTATCTAATCTTGGTCAAATTGCTTAATCTTGCTGGTCCTCATTTTTCTCAACAGCAAACTAAATGAATCATTACATGTAATTTTTATTGCTGCATGAAAATTTTCTGAAATTTGCAAAAGGAGGAGAAAGAAAATGCCTCTTTAACTCAGCTGACTGCTACCCGCTGGTGCTTGGCTCACAAAGCAAAAACGCTACTTTAGTTGTGCTGCTCTTGTGATTCATTTAACAGGAGCAAGTGTGCTGAACAGAAGAGAAAGATAAGCAAACACCAGCTCACTCATAAACTGGGAGATGGTCTGAAATGGAAAAGCTGGCAGCAAGGCTACAGGCAGGCTGCCCTGGAGGAGGGGGAGTGAGGAGATATCTTCTGGATGCATATATTCAGGATAGATGCTTGAATCTTTGCGGGCCCCTCCATCATAATGGCTCAATCACTGATTCCCTGAGCACTCTAGAGCAAAGATAGATTGACTCTTCAGCCATGGCAAACAAAATTATTAAATACAGCCCAAGTCACCACCAAGGGCTAGCCTAAGGGAAAATTAAAGCAAGGGGAAAGCATTCCTCTTCTTTCTGTTATTCAGTAGTTTGTCTTTCTGCTTGTTTGATGCTTTGCTTTAGCAGATCTCTAAGAAGCTGGTTTCCTGGGGTCGATGCTGTGGGATTACTGACCTTTAGGCTAAACCTCCTACTGTACATTTGCATCCAGCCCACCCTGAATGAAGGCCCAATTGGACATACTTTAATATTTAATTATTCTGTTATATAATTAAATAAAAACTGGCATTAAAACAAGTCCCTGGGGCTTCCCTGGTCGCGCAGTGGTTGAGAGTCCACCTGCCGATGCAGGGGACACGGGTTTGTGCCCCGGTCCGGGAAGATCCCACATGCGGCAGAGCGGCTGGGCCCGTGAGCCATGGCCGCTGAGCCTGCGCGTCCGGAGCCCGTGCTCCGCAATGGGAGAGGCCACAACAGTGAGAGGCCCGCATACCGCAAAAAAAAAACAAAAAAAAAAACAACAAGTCCCTGTGCCACAAGGATTTGGGTAGAGTTGTGCCAAAAAGCTAACATCACTAGACTGCAGGTAAATTTATAGCTGTTTTCATTCATTTGCATTTAATCAGCCCAGAATTGCTGAGTCTAGGTTCAGCAAGCACCTTACTGCCTGCTCAGTCTGCAGGGTACAGTACTGCTGGTGATGCGCAATGACTCAAGTGAGAAGTTTGAGTTCCACAGTCCACAGGTCATTTTTCACCTTGAAGTTTGGCTGGATAGCAAGTCAATTACATAAACAAAAAGACAGGGCTGTTCTGATGCCATGAGCTGAATGGAATCCTCCCATTTTCTGTAAGAGGTGTCGGTTCTGGCCTCAGCTGACCTGGTTCAAACTTCAATTCTGTCACAGTGGAATTACATCTTTAGAGGAATTATGGTTCTAAAGCAATTGCACTGTGATCATCATTACCTTTGAAAATCCCATTAAGACAATAATTTTACCTGTAGCTGGGTTCTAGAGTCAGCTGATAAGTAGGTATAACAACAGCATGGGCTGAAGAGCCTGGGGAAAGTTATTTCAACTTTCTGAACTTGCCCACAACCATGAACTAGAGCTATTAACAGAACCTAGCTCATAGAGATATAGGAAGGCTGAAATGAGATTTTGAGTATGGAGCGCCATGCATGTAATCAACACAACAGATAGCTACTAGTATTAAGAAGTTGTTAGCGACTAATTAAGCTCCCCCATTGGCTGTTGGGCTACATGTACAATGGCTGAACTCTTTCAGTTAGCCGCTTTACATATAAGGGAACTGAGTCTCACAGCAATTAAGGGAATAGCTGGTAAAGCCAAAAACTTTTGTGCTATGTATAATGGTAGTCAAGAGCATAAATAATGGAGCCACACAGGCTGCCCAGTTCTGTCATTTACTGGCTCCATAAGCTTAGACAAGTTAGTTAGTTGCTCTGCACCTCAAGCTGCTCACCTATAAAATGGATATAATGATAGAATCAACCTCATATGATTGTTGTAAGGATTATAAAAGTTAATATGTCCAAAGTATTTAAACAATGCCCGGCACAGGGTGAGCTACATCATCATCATCACCACCAATGCAATTATTATTATTCTATGTCTCTGTATTTGGAAACACCAGTAGTGTTACAGTACCCGTAGTGAAATAATTAATCTGGCATATAAGGGAGAAATGGACATAGCTCCAAAAGATCACACAGCATAAAATGGAATTTGAAGGGGATTTTGAACAAATTGGAATGGTCTCAGTGAACTGAAAAGGGTAGCCTGCTCCAGATGAATAGAATGACACATTAGACCAGGGTCAGAGAAGAAGCAAAACAAAGTGAATTTCATCAAAGAAAGGGAACAGTCAACAAAGACAGAGCTTGAACATTTGTAGCAGAATAGTGATAATTCCCCTCTAGAAATCCTATAATATCTAGCTTTTAGACACTACAAAGACCATGATAATAGACCCTACCCTTGCATGACTATACATAAGACAGAGAAATACCAAGGACTTCCAAAGGCCTAGTAAATGAGTACCATAGTGCCATTTATGGATGTTGCTGAGCAAATTTAACTCAGGAAACTATTTTTTAGAGAAGGACATAAAGACTGGAAACTTGTGGTTTCATAAATAGTAGATGGGAAAGTGTTGTTGAACATAGCTTACTATAAAGAAGAAACAAAGAACAATTTTTTTTATCAGCCATACTCATTTGGGGAGGGGATTATACATTCAACAGGATTCTACTTGGGCCTGAGTTCAGGTTTTTCAAGCTCTCCTTTGCATTATTTGTGTGACCTGGAGCAAGTCTCTTGTTCACCTTTTTCATCAGAGCGTAAGTCTCCTTATCGTATAGATCAGGAAGTAGTACAGTGGAATGTTTACATACAAAGTCTCTGCAGTCCGACTAAGTTCAGAACCTTCCTATATTGGCTGAGCAATCTTGGGCAAGTTATTTAAACACATACCTTACTTCTTATGTGAAAGTTGGAGATGATAATAAATACCTCATAGGGTTGCTATGAGGCTTAAAATATACAATCCATGTTAAAGTTTTAGCACAATGCTTGACACATGGAAAGTTCTTAATAAATGCAAGATATATATATAAATGAATGGACTAAATGACCTCTACCATCTCCTGCAGCTACTCATCTTTCCTGTAGTCTGGACTCCTTATTTTTACAGCCTCCCTGACTTTGATACCTCTCTTCAAGTTCAGTCCCTAGCCCCCACCTGTAACCCAAGCAGAGTGGAAAAAAGAAGCTTTAAGATGGCCAGTGTGGCAGCAGAGATGTGTGTGAAGATGTGGTATGCCAGCAAGTGGAGGAAGGAGCACGGAGGGCTCAGTTCTCCTACGGCCACTCCCAAGACAGCTAGGTATTGAACACAAGTATTGGACCCCCAGGGATTCAAGGATGAATGTGCTTGTTTTAGGGAGCTTGGCCGATCCATCAAGCTTGTTTTAACCTTTTTTGAACAGAACACCCACAATAACCAAAAATGATATTAGCTGTTATTTTTTAATCATTATCATTATTATTACATATTCAAATAGATAGATTTGTTGGGTGGAACACAAAGGCATCCTTCCTATACAGAAGATATGCTTCAAGAGAAGGGATTTCCTTTTCACTGAAGACATTCAAGCGGAGACTTAACAGGCAAATAATAGTGACGTTATAAGTAAAGCCTTGCTACTTAACATCTGGTCCATGAACCAAGGTATCAGCATCACCTGGGAGCTTGTTACAAATGCAGATTCTCAGGCTCCAACCTAGACCTAATGAGTCAGAATCTACATTTTGAAGAAATTCCAAGTAATATATTTCACTTTGCTATCAAAGATTCAAGCATCAGTGAACAGAGTAGATGACTTTTAAAGCCCCTCCGAACTCTGAGACCACCCTCTATTATACAGTCCATAGGTTTTAACTGGACATTATATTGGCACGGGGAGGAACTATGGTCCCAGTACCTAGTATATCCCATTCCACTGATGAAATTAAGAATGGCCTTTTCCATCCACCTCCAAAGGACATTTTACCAGATCTAGTGACTACATTCCACTCATACTTAAGTAACAATCTCAGATAAATACAAATGTAGAGCTTAAATGAAAATACTCAATATTGAGATTGTTTTTGAATCTAAATCATCATATCTACCATGGACAGAGCAGCTTGATTATTTCTAGAGTTTGCTTCCATCTTGTTTTGAGCCACTTCTCTGCTTTCTGCAAAATGTCTATCTTATTATTCTACACACAGGTGCTCTGGGTAGAGTTCAGTATTCCATTAACACTGAACAATTCACATACAAATACATGGTTTAACCTTAGATATTTCTGCAAGGCCTGAAGAGGCTGACACAAATATAAACAGAATTGAAAGAGCTGGTGAAATATTTAGCTGAAATTTAAAGAAATTTTTCTCTCTCTGGAACTTCCTGGTAATGCTTGTAATGCAGCTCAACTGCTTCAGCTCTTTGTATACTTTTATCCTCCCTCCTGGATGCAGGCTTTCTGACATCCTTGGCTCTTTGAATTACACACCACATGGACACAAAGGGCAGACTATGCTAGTCCATCCAGTTGCATCAATAGCTTCTTAGATCCCTTTTCTGATTCTATTATTCTGTGACTGCTCAGTAGCTCATGTTTTTTTTTTTTATTGGAACTCACACATAGAAATAAAAAAGAACATACTGTTTTGACAGAATTAAGATAAGAATTAAAGGAAAAAATTTAATGTTTAAAAGGAAAGAAAGACAACATGAAGTGTGACAAAAGTATCTAATTTGTAATGTATCTAACCTAAGAGAATTTGTGTTAATAATGAAGACTTATTACACCAATACTTATGAAACATCTGCTCTATACCAAGCACTGTGTTTGCTGCATAATGATGATGATGATGATGATGATGAGAGTAATAGCAGCTAACATTTGCTGAGGACTTATGACTACACGAATGAGACAGGCATAGGCCCAACCCTCATGGAACCTTATAAGCTAGCAGGAAAAGCAGACATTGAACAAATAATCCCAAATGTTATTAATGCAATATGAAATTGCAGGGTACAATGGGAGGGTGTTACAGGTGGCCTAATCTAGTTTAGGGGTCAGTGAAGTCTTCTCTGAGGAAGTTACATTTTATTTTTTATTTTTTTTAACTTTTTATTTTATGTTGGAGTATAGTCAATTAACAATGTTGTGATAGTTTCAGGTGCACAGCAAAGTGACTCAGTTATACATATACATGTATCCATTCTCCCCCAGACTCCCCTCCCATCTAGGCTGCCATATGACATTAAGCTGAGCTCCCTGTGCTATACAGTAGGTCCTTGCTGGTTATCCTTATTAAGTATAGCAGTGTGTACCTGTCAATCCCAAACTCCTTAACTATCCCTTCCCTCTACCCTTCTCCAGGAAGTGACATTTTAGAGTTAGCTACACAAAGGGAAGTTAGGGTTGAGGAGATAGAGCATCCCAGGCAGAATGAAGGCTATGGGCAAGAGCTCTGATCAAGCAAAAAGTATATGTTGGAAGAACTGAGAGAACTGGCTAAAGCTTAGAGGCCAGGGGGAGAGTGGGGAGAAGAGGCTGGAGAGAAGAAGGCAGGAGAAGGATCATGCTGAGGCCACGTGAGGAATTTCGACTTCATCCCAAGGGCTATGGGGAGCCATTGATAGGTATTAAGCAAGTGAGTGACATGATCAGTTTTGGGCTCTAAGAAGATTACCCTGACTGGATTGGAGGGGAAGAGAGGGAATGTGCAGAGGGCAGAAACGATGGTGGCATGGACTGGAGAAGTGGCAGCAGTGTTTGCAATACATCTCCAGGTTAGAGTGGGGTTCCTGTCAGACTAACAAAATTCTTCCTCCCATAGAACCTAGTTATTTATGTTAATGTTGAAGGAACTTTCCATTCTCAAAACTGTTCCTTCACAGGCATGAGAGCCATGTCAGGGAGATATGGGAGCCCATGGGCAAAAGGCAGCGGGAAAACATGAAAAGGAGATAACACAAAGGGCTAGCTAGTCCTCCTCTGGAATTCCGAGCTTTGATCTGCTGGTTCACAACTCCCTCCAGTATCTTGGGAAGGAGTGCTGTATTGATGCACTCAGCAAAGAAAAGAGGTCCAGAGTTTGCCTAGAAATAATTCATGGGCCATAAAGATAGTGTCACAGCATAATGTGAGAAAATGGACTTCTAAAAAGGATTATTTTCATGTGTAAGACAAAAGTATTCTAATTACTGACCTAAGACCCTTTTACCTTAAAAGGAAGGTTTGTTTCAAAAGCTTGAGTTGTAAGCTATATCATTAGTCCCTTTTGTGCTTAGTGGGATGACAAAGCTCTCATCTCCCTGTGGGTTCAAAGAATCTGTCAGTCATTCATCAAGCATATTATTGAGCAACTACATGGGGAAAGGCATTGGAATACAACAGTTAATTAAATGTTTTACATAGACTTCCAGTCCAGTGAAGAAGCTGAAAGTCTAGACATTAAACTATTACACAATTAAATTTTAAAAGTGCAACTGTAATAAGTTCTACAAAAGAAAGGTATACGTGCTATGAGGGCTTAGGAAAGGAGCATCTGGCCTAGACAGCAAGTTAGGGATGTGATTACTGAGCTGAGAATAGAAGGATAAATAGAAGTTAAATGGGTGAAGAGAGGATAGAAGAATAGTGGTAAAATTAATTGATTTGACAAACATGTATAGAGCCCTTATCAGGTGCCAAGCATCATAATAGGTAACTGTGGTCCACAGATGAATGAAACCTGGTCTGCATGTTAGGGAAAAGAATAAGCTGAATCTTGCTAATGGCTAGCTATGAGAATTTGATTATTAATTTGCCTGAACCTCAGCATCTTAATATGTAAAATAAGAAAATAACATCTATCTTGCAGGATTAATGTGAGAATTCAAAATGTGCAAAGCCCTTAGCTCACTGCCTGTCATATAAGTAGCAAGTTTTGTAATGACCAGAACCAGAGTCAGTATGACATAGTGTCAGAAGCTCTGTTCATGGTGTTCAGAGCTCACTATTTTCCAGGTTCAAATTCCAGATGCAACGTTTACTAGCTCTATGACCTTGGGCAAATAACAAACTTTCTAGTCTTTAGTTTCTTTATCTATAAAAGGAAGATAATAGAAATACCTCATAAGTTTCTTGGGAGGCTCAAAGGAGATAGGCATGAAAAGTGTGAAAGATGGCTAAATAAGTACCTAGCCTACATATTCTGTATATTCAAGGTGCTGTATCAGCACAGATAAATAAGCAGTAAATTATTTTTGTTTTTGTTCTTCCTGGATAGGAGGGTGAAGCTAGTTAAGGCCAAAGACTTCATACAGAGAGTCTTGTTCTAGGTCTTAAAAAATGAATAGGTGTTGGACAAACAGAATGCTGATAAATTTGCCTGGCTCAAGCCGTAGGGCTGCAGTTTGCTATTGTGAGAGCAGCCTAGGCCTAAGGCTTAAGGAGAATATTTTAAAAGACTAGTGAGTTCATTCTAATAAACATCTTCTCTCCATTTGCTGCCATGAGCTGGAAGGCAGGGTGATGTGGTCGGTAACAGCGTGGGCTTTGAAGTCAAACAGACATGGGTTCTAATCCAGTCCCTTCTACTTATAGCTGTGTGATCTTATTACTTTTATTACTTACCCTTACTTATTACATACTATATTTCTCTGAGCTTCAGTTGATTAATCTTCAAAGAGGAAGTATTAATAGAGCCCTCTTCATAAAATTTTTATGAGGATTAATCAAGATAATGCAGGTAAACATCATATTTGGCATATAATATTCAATAAATGTTAGCTATTATTATTATTGATGCCTCATTAAGGTTATGCTGGCATAAAACATTAGAATTTGTTCAGTGTATGGAACACAAGGGTTTGCCATATCACCTGCTCAATAGTGGGATATCCAAAGAAATACCACAAACCAGGTTGTGAGTCCCTTTGTGGCAATGATTGCAGGTATTTACCTTTATGGGCCCAGTAACTTTGAAAATTATATAAAGTTGCCCCCCTCAAATGTTGAATAAATTAATGAGTGATTTATTTCACTGATTGTAAAGGTTTTTTTAACTTACAAACATGAGGCATGTTTCTATAAACAATCTATAAATAAATACACCTGTAGTTTCACCATCAATGGAACAACCATTGTTAATATCTTGATATATTTTTTCCAAGACGTGTGTGTGTGTGTGTGTGTGTGTGTGTGTGTGTGAGTGTGTGTGTGTGTGTGTACGTGTACATATATGATATCTGGGGGGGGGTGTCACAGCATTTAAAATAATTATATACATATTTAATTTTGATCAGACCATACAAAAGCTTTTTCTCAATTTGTCATATGAGCATTTGCTTTGTTTGATTAAATATGCTTCACAAACATGATTTATACATTAGATAATATTCTATAAGGATGTAGCATATAATTTATTTAACTATTGCCATATTGTTAGACCTTTGGTGTGTGTCAAAACTAATTAATCTTCAAATATAAGTTATTTGTTACCAAATTCAGTGATTTCTTAACCTGTAGGGGCTATAAACAACTTGAAAACCTAATTATTTAAAAAAATATGAAACTCTGTACTATCTTCCTTATAGAAGAAAATTACAAACACATATTTACATAAAATATTGCCTAGAATTTCAGAAGACTTATAAACTTCATGAAGCCCATCAGTGAATTCCTGTCCCCGGGGCTTCAGTCAGAACCAATGATATCAAATATGTTAACACAAAGCAGAACAAAAAAGTTAAAGAACTTTAACATAACAATTGTGGAGAAGTATAGTCTCTAATATACTGCTTACTACAGTACATTCGACTATTTTCATAATACAGCCCGATCCCAGTTCATTCTTATATTTTAAATAAGTCTAGATTCTATATTAACACTTCTGTACAACTTCCATGAACTATATACTGCCTCATGTGCTGTATTCTTATTATCCTTAGTGACAGAAAGCTTCTACAGGACTCCCAGTACACTGCCCCTCCTCACTGTGAGGTCTTACATTCTGGAGAACTGTGCCATTACTGGATCTATTCCTGCTACCCTCCTCCTCTGTTGCTCCTAACTGTCTTACATACCATTCCATTTGAACAAATACACAGCATGACTGGTAACATAGTTATTTAAAGGAAAGAGATCATTTTGTAATTACACCAAAAACAAACTCAAAAAACTTAAAATATACTGCAGCATAAAGACCAATAAACATAAAAGAGATGTATTCACTCTTTGGGGTCATGTATATTTCAATCTCAGGATGCAAGGTTTTAACTTGGCCTTTGTGTAGTTCTAACCAAGGAAAGGCACAATCTTTAATTTATTATCTTAACTTTATGCTTTGTCCGATAAGCAATTTTTAATACCAAGTTTGATTCTACACACCATTTTACAGTTTCTAAAGAATTCTGACAGGCTCTCAATATAAAGGAGAAAGCTGTTTTGTACTTTGTGCTTGTTGTTTTCATCTGTTTGCTTCTGAAGACAGAACAATTATTTATGTGAAGATAGAACAGTTACTTATGTGAAAGCTTGTATGAAAGAGCATGTACACATGGCACATGGAAATTTGTTTATGACTGTGTGCATCTGAAAAATCCTAAGTCATTATTAGATTCCAAAGAATGATGGAAAAGAAAATTTTTAAAACAACTCTAAGAATAATTTATATTAGACACTTCTTTTTCTGCCTCATAGCTACATCATCCCTCTCACGGTTTCCGCTTTGGAACTGTCCGGGAAAGCAGTGCTGAAGATTATGTGAGGCAAAGCTTCCCAGAGATGCATGAGTATATGAGAAGATACAATGTACCAGTCACACCCGATGGAGTGGAGTATCTGAAGTGAGTGTCAACCTCTTGCACACAAAAAGTTCTCAATGCAGAAGAAGTCTTGCTATTGATGTAGTGTTTGTCGGGTTTTTAAAATGATAGCTAAATATATCCATTGTGTGTTCAGTAATATCTCACACCATGTGAGATCCAGGAGGCGGTATGGAATAAGTGTGCATTTAACTATGTGACCTAGTTTACTAGTTCCTGCACAGTCCCAAGTTGGCCGTAGCTTTGATCAAAGTGCCAGTGCAGTCATTAGTGTAGCAGATGGTGGGGGAAGTAAATGTTGGTTCGACATCACTTGGGAAAACAATGGTGCTGAAATGATCAAACACTCAGGGAATGTGGCCAGAGGATAAAGTGCCCCAAAGCAACCCTTTCCTTCACAGTGAATCTCTAAGCATGTGGACTGTCTCCTCTTATCACAAGGAAGTGGACTTTATCTTAGAGCTTTCCTGTTAAAAGAAAATAAGATAAAAGGCAATGATTCCCATGCCTGCATCCTTCTCATCGGCATTTATGAGAAGTAATCAAGAGCAATCACATTACCATGGCAGATTATCAGAGCCTGTAATTCAGTGAAGCTGAATGCAAAAGAGGTTGGTGCAGTTATGGGTCTGCTCATCTAGTCTGCCTGGGAGAAGGGGATGAATGGCTCCTGATAAGCACCACAGCATGCAGGTAAGCAGTCCTCTCCCTCCTGCCTGATGGTCTCAGGACAATGACATACATTCAAACTCCAGTCCCTAGAATTGTGCAGCACCAGGAAACTGGTTTCTCTGTTGTCAAACACAATAATCTCCCCAAAGGACAACAAGACTTGGCACCTCAAATTTTTTTTAAGAAAGGGAAATAAATAATTTTATGGGACATAGGGGCTCTGTGTTTCTCAAGAGCTCTAGTAATCAGCCCCTAAAACAATTTTATGGACTAAGCTAGAGTCTAGAAAGGAAGCCTTGTGTTCTCAGATTTGCAGAGTTATATATAGTGTTGAAGCACTATGAAATGGCACTTTCAATTTTGCAAGAACATTAAAACATTAGAGTCCCTCTCTGACACAGAGTTTAGTGCTCCTTTGCCTCCCAGCTCCTCCTCTTTATCCTCTCCTTTAGGGAAATTCATGGCTGAGAAAAAGAATAAGATATCAGGGAGACAGCGATGGCTCCCCACTAGTTAGCAAAGGCTGACAAACTGGGCCCTTATGGCAGTGTGAAAGGGTGAGATAAACCACTGCTGCAGTCCCCAGTTCCATTCCACTCAGGGTATTCATTTATTCTGGAGGCTTTACCTAGAAGGCCCAAGTGCTCAGAGCTGGCCCTCCTCTAGCCTGGGGAGAAGAAATTGTTAGGTAGGAAAACAGACACAGATGAAGGAGCTGAGTTCCAAAAGAAGCA
This sequence comes from Physeter macrocephalus, assembly GCF_002837175.3. NCBI lineage: Eukaryota > Metazoa > Chordata > Mammalia > Artiodactyla > Physeteridae > Physeter > Physeter macrocephalus. The sequence continues at coordinate 22,553,248 of NC_041222.1, forward strand.
ATTTGTCCATGGAAATACAGCTAGCAAGTGGCAGGGTCAGGACTAGAACCAGGTCTCTAGAATTCAACCACTGCTGCAGGCTAGTCTGGAAACCAAAACCGGAAAGTAGGTCCTTGGTGTTCAAAAAACAGTCCATGTTTCAGCAGCATCCGTGTACCAGATAGCATTTGGCTGCATGTGAGAAATGCAAGCTCTCAGGCCCTGTCCCAGAATCTGCATTTTAAAAAGCTCCCCAGGTGACTCATAGATTGAGGTGAAAAAGAGCTTATCATCAATGCCCTCTGCCTTCTTCTCTCTGGGCTTCTCTCTCCACTTTTGGCCCAGATAAAGCCTATGCTCTTAGCCACCACTCCAAACAACCAGTCTCCAAGTTACCCCCTGACATCCCAGTGCCCTGACCTGCAAGCTCAACCCTTGGAGTCGCCTATAAAGACAGGTTCCTGGGTTAAACCTGTCCCTCCCCTCTCCCATCAGAATTCCCCTGGGCTTCATCCTACTCACTTAGGGCCCTGCTTTCTGAGGTGACAGTATTCCAATAAATTTATCCCTAGTAAAGTATTAATTACTTTTAGTATGTTTATATCTGACTGGTTTTTGTGGTATATGTGTTATTAAATGAATGCTCAAAAAGACAGCATGATTTTATAATGGGAGAAACAAGTGTAGGCCATGGCCATGCCAACTATAAGGATGATTCAACAACCAGTCTAGAAGGTCCTTATACCTGGGGATCAAACACTGCCACTTCCTCACCAGTGACTCAGGGCCCCATGGGTGTCTGTGACCTAATTACTTCTTGCCTTGCTATGCAATACAGACCTGCCATAGATAACTTCACTTTGCAATTCAAAATCATGAGGAGTTATTTAGGGATACCATTGAGATGGACCTCAGGAAATACTGGTTAGAAAAACTGAGCCCTAATTTTTTGTATCGTTATTGCTGCCACAAATATTTGCAGAGTATTAGTAAATGGTAACTTGTTCCTGTGTAGCTCACAAGGTACATTCTGGTACTGTGAGAGTCAAGATTTGACTGCAGAAGCATCTTTCAGCTTGATTTTTATCTTACTGCCAGGATTCCATTAATGTTCCTCATCTTCAGCTTCCAGGAGACAGTTCTTATCCCCAGCCCTTTTAGAAGCTTCCCACAGCTCTAGACCTGGGAGATGCTTTTCATTTTGGCTAAAGTTAAACATAGGCCTCACTGTAACTTAAATTCAATATCCCTGGAAAAGGGATTTATTTTGAAGTGGCTATTTTACCTCCTAAAAGAGTAGAGAGAGGAAGCAATGGTCATTGGCACCAAGAAGGGATGTTGACCTACTTAATGTGTGTCCATGTGTGGCTCAGACAAAGCCATCAAAAAGGTACTTGCTGCTCAATGATGAATCTTAGAGATGTCTAAGGGTGTCTTTCTCTTTTAGATTTTTGATGGGCCCTAGCCATGTTCTCCTCTGAGTTTAGAAGCTACTCCTATGTATTGAATTCCAACAGCCTCAATTTTGGCTCTAAGAGAGGAATGACTGGACCCAGATGGGACAGAGAAGAGTTGTTCTCTTTACCAAGCTGCTTGGACAGCACTGAGGGTCAGAAAGCCTTTATTAAATGGATGTATGTCCTATATCTTTGCAAAAAAAGTTTGAGGTAGCTGAAAACAAGAGTCATTGCATACACCTTAAACATTTCCCTTTGAAACTCATCCTCCCTTGCCACCTTTGTAAGTGGAGCTCAGCCAGTGCTGACTGCCTTCCTTGGGACCATCTCTGTGCCTATGTCCAAAGACTGGGGAGAACACATGAAGGATGCACAAGGCTGTCTGCTGGCACCTTGAGCCCAGCCCACAGCTGACTCACTGATATAGTCCAGAAACAACTGCCTTTAAATGATTTTTGCCTGAACTGCCTCCTGGGATGGGAGTGAAACATGAATCTCTGGAGATATATTAATAAATCAGATTACAAAGATCTATTACATATGCTTCCCATTCCATTTATTGAACATCAGCCTATGGACTTTAAAGAGACCTGAACTCCCTTTTCCCCAAGAGTGCTGGATCTCTTATTTGCACTTCCTTAATATGTACTCCCAAATATGAAATAATGCCTGATCTCTGAAGAATATGATAGTGATCATGACATAAAGAATTAAGAATTTTCACACACTGATTAATGAGACCCCCAGCTCCAACACTTACTGGCTATGTAGACTGGATTAAGTTACTTTGACTCTTTGAGCCTGAATTTTTCCTCTGTTAAAATGGGATACTACCACCCCCCTCAAGGTTATTATAAGGGGTAAAATGTATGGAGAACAATAAATACAATACTTACACAAAGAAGTCATTCAGTTATTGTAAGAGAAATGAACCTTGACTATTTACCTTCCCGTTCAATTCATAGTCACTCTGGTTTTGTTGTTGGATTTAGAAGTAATGAAAGAAACTGGTAGATGAATCCACTGGAAAGATGTCATGCTCTCCTATAAGAGTGTCTGTTTCCCCTGGTCTATTCTCTGCAGGTCAGTGAGATGTCAGCAAGGCAGAGCCAGCAGCTGCCCAGCTTGTACTGCCCTTTATTGTCCAGGTTTCTGTTCCCTAAACAAAAGCCAGCTGTCAGCCTTAGTGTTTCCTGTCTATTAATGAAACATTTTTCACTTTTCTTCTCTTCATCTTAAACATAGGAATGATCCAGAGAAACTAGATGCCTTCATCATGGACAAAGCCCTTCTGGATTATGAAGTGTCAGTAGATGCTGACTGCAAACTTCTAACTGTGGGGAAGCCATTTGCCATGGAAGGTATTAATCAGTCATTCTTGATTCACTTTTACTCGGAATGTGCTCAGTTTGCCAACCTAGCAAGTCACAAATGCCAATGTCAGAGGCAAACAGCTATTCATCTTCCCTTGTTTTCATTTTCAGCTCTTAAGCACTCAGCTATTAAGTTGCTGAAGTCAGGTATTTATTTTCTACCTACTCCACAAACATACTGTTATCCAATTGTTAGAAAAACAACAACCAAAACGCCATTGTTATCCAAACAATGTTGCTTTAGATATCTGGGAGTGGTGACAGTGTAATAAATAGGGAGTCCAGTTTTAATTTAATCTGTATTTTCTAATATCCAAATCCCGTAATGAATCTGATGCTAAAACTAGAATGATTGCTAACTGGAAGGACCCCAGTGTTGATTTAATCCAGTCTACTCAGTTTTATCCACAAGAAAACCCAGAGACATTTTATCACTTTCTCATAATCACACAATTAGATGATAATACTGGAATTACAATCCAAATCTCATGGTCCTTAAATAAATGTTTCCACTAATTGAAAAATAAGTAGAAAAAAATCAACTTTTGTGGTTTAGTAACCTCTAAGGGTTCTAAACAAAACCTAGTTTGGGACCTTGAGTTTGTCTTTCTTCCCACTGGCAGCAAATTTTTGCTTTCAATTTGGTCAACCAATCGATCAAACTTCAGGACCAAAGAAAGACTGCTTTGTCAGTAGCTCCTTGCATTCTGGACAACAGTTGATATATGGAGCTGGTAGTTTGAACCAGCAAATTTCACATCTCCCAGTTCCCAGCTTCCTTCCTCTGACAGTACATGCTGGCTCCCAAAACAAGCCATACTCACTTGTCAGAAAGCACTTTGACTTGAAACAATCCCACGGGGGTGCCCAAGTCCTATTTCCAGAAAACTATACTTTCCTGTATGTAAACTAGTATATCGAGACTATTCAGATTCCAATTCCCCAACCACAGTTGGTCCCTGTCTCCCCTAAACACATCGGCAAATTTTTTACTTCAGTCTTCGTTTTTGTGATGAATGAGAATGTAACAGCTGATGCTGTTTCTTCGAGGCTTCTCCTAAGAGAAATCAATCCCCTCTCCAGGCAAAGCTACCTCCACCTGAACCAGGAATAGAACTCAGGAAGAGAGAGATTTAGTGGTAGGCATCTTCTATTAAGATGACAGTCTGACACAAGAGAGAGGAGATATGGGGATATATGTATATGTATAGCTGATTCACTATGTTATAAAGCAGAAACTAATACACCATTGTAAAGCAATTATACTCCAATAAAGATGTTTAAAAAAATTACCATACAACCCAGCAATCCCACTACTGGGCATATACCCTGAGAAAACCATAATTCAAGAAGAGTCATGTACCAAAATGTTCATTGCAGCTCTATTTACAATAGCCAGGACATGGAAGCAACCTAA
>NC_041222.1:22557593-22692301 GCF_002837175.3 Physeter macrocephalus
GTGGACATATATACACTACCAAACGTAAAATAGATAGCTAGTGGGAAGCAGCCGCATAGCACAGGGAGATCAGCTCGGTGGTTTGTGACCACCTAGAGGGGTGGGATAGGGAGGGTGGGGGGGAGGGAGATGCAAGAGGGAAGAGATATGGGAACATATATATATGTATAACTGATTCGCCTTGTTATAAAGCAGAAACTAACACACCATTGTAAAGCAATTATACTCCAATAAAGATGTTAAAAAAAAAAAGATGACAGTCTGATGTAGCAGGGCACAAAAAGAAAAGAAAAGCCAAAGAAAAACTAGAAAACCAAAGAACATTCATTATATAACCTCATTTTGATGTAACAATGGGAAAATTCCCATTTTTTGTGGCATCTAGGGATATGGAAGAGATGTTACTATTTTTTCTGTCCTAGATGCACTGGGTAATTGAGGTCCCTTTTGCCATTAGCAGCTGTTAACAATGAATTATTTGTAGTGGGCAAAAGAATGAAGGACTCTATTTTCCACCTTTGTCTTAGGGGGCAACTCTATCTTGTCAAAAGGCAGTGGTGCTCCCCGGCCCATTATTTGGTGGCATTTTGGTGGCGAAGTTGCCCCTCTACCCCCCTTCCCCATTTGTAAATATTCTGTGGAGAAAAGGGGACTTCAGGGAATAAAGAAGCCACGGTTAAAAAAAAAAAAAAAAAAGGCAGTGGTGAGATGGCTTGTTTGCCTCTGCTAGACCCCAGTGCCAGATGCCACACAATTAACTCCCCACTGGTTTCCTGTTCACATTTCCATCTGTGCTCCTGAGACTTGGTGTCTTGCAGTTCCCATCATCTCCAGATACCACGTTGTTTTCAAAGGGGATAAATACAAAATGGCGCAAGGAAGTGCTCTCTCTGCAAGAGAGCAGAGAGACTACAGATTTGAATACAGAGAACGGTCTCATCATTGTTGGCTTATTCTAAAAAAACCATTGCAGGTTTATTCTGGGTGAGGTGCAAATCAGAAATCTTAATTCAATACTGCCTCTGTGAACAAGTTTACAACCTAAAAACAGAACTTTGTAAAACACAAAGGGAGGACACATAAGTTAAAAACAACATGATAGAGATACTAGTAAACGTTTTGATTGCTGCTTTTAACAAAAAAGTTAATCTCATAGATTTTTATGGAATATTTCTCTCTTCATGAAATTTTTTAGAAATATATGCTTTCCTTTAGCAACATTTAGGATTTGTGAACTTATGAAAATGTGGACTTTATTATTAATTAATTAGATTTCATAGGCATAAATATATCATAAAAGCAATTTATGAACAATTTTTACCCATTTAGCTTACAGAAATGTTTCATATGTCTATCTGTATCCTGTCATAGGACCTAGTGTAATGCAAAGCATATAACAGTTATGTAATAAATGATGTATTACGTATTACATAACTCATTAGGTTGTATTTGAAATAAGTACCTAATTCACTTATTATTGTAGGTAATCAAAAACACCCTGAAGGTCTGCATACACTTTCCAAAGTGCTTAAATGACTTTGGGAACTTAGGAAAGAAAACGGAGTCCATTGATTCCTTCATGCTGAATGTACATTCGCTCTCTGTAGTAACGACATTATACCAATTCGGTGTGACTACTGAATACCCCTCCCAACTTCACCATCCTGCATTTATTTAAGGCTTAAAGGTCAAGTGGGACAAATGAAAGATAATAGTCCACATTGAGTTTGAAACCTTTTCATAAGTCTTCAGTGCAGCAAACCAAAACTATTAAGAATTCAAGAGCATATGGAAAACCTCTGGTCATATTAAAAACCATACACCAGGGACAAAAAGACATATTGTGTGCTTTGGAAAAAAAGAAAGTGTTGAGATAAATGAATTCATGTCCCAAATTTATGCATTGGAGTTAGCTGACAGTAAAGGTCAAATGAGAAGAAAGAGTAATGGAACTGCACAGTACTGATTTGTGACCTTTCTGCTGAAGACTGCGCGTTTTTGAGTTTGTTCTGTTACTTGCTTTCCACTAATTATTTAATACAGTGCTTGGAGCACTAGCTCTGGAGTCTGAGTACTTGGGTTAGAATAGAGTTTCTGTTACTAACAGTGCTACATTGGGCAAGTCACTTAATCTGTTCTTTAGCTTCTTCATCTGCATTATGGGTTTGTGAATAGTACATCTATGACAGAGTTGTCGTGAAGAGTAAGTAAAATAATATATGTTAAGCATGTACAAGCACACAGTAAGTGCCCAATAAATTATTATTATTATTCATTATATTGAATTAATAGATTGAGACCAATTCATTATAAATTATCCTAGGATAGATAGCATTCATATATCTCAGCTTCTTACACATACTTCTCTCTCCACTTTGATGTGCTGGGGGTAAGGGAAACCCATTTTTAAAGTCTCCTTTAAGGTTAGGACTATTCCGATATGTTCTCAACCACTGCCCTGCAGTAGCTATATATGGTATTCCAAGGCCAGACCATAAAACGAAATTAATTTTTCTTCCTGAAGTCTTTTTAACCCTATCTAAGATCTTATTTTAAAATATCTATTTTCCAACCATATTTCAGGAAGATTTTTGAAGTCTATGAATTTCTAACTATACATTTGCTAGCCAAAATATATTTCCACCACTCTTAGCTGAGTAAAGCTGATTTATCCATGGGGAAAAGATCAGAATTCTATTCTGAAAATTGTTCTCTTGGGCTATTAAGCTGTATCCAATTTCAAGGGTGCCTGAAGCCGTCATCTCTAGGGTTGAAGGATTCCATTTTGCTTCATCTATCAACCACAAAATAGTCAACCTCGTCTTTATTGCAAAGCCACGTTTCTAATGATAATGAAAGCAACTCAGGCTGCTAAGTTGAGTCAGCAATTTAAAAATAAGAATTCTTTGACCAATGAACACAATCAAATTTGAAAAGCAGCTGATAAAGAGGACAAAAATGGTTTTACTATTTTATGTTTCTGAATAAAATTGATTTTTATGTCTTTTAACACATACCTCTTCTAATTGTGACATAACTTTGTTTTCCTGTTTCTCCCCTTGTTCCATATGCATAGTTTGTTTTAATTAGATAATAATAATTATTTATGCCAATAATTATTAAAATATCAATATTTAATATATGCATTAACATAGAAAATTTTAAAGAACAGGAATCTATTTTTAGTGGTCAATTACAAATTAACCTTGACATGACAGAATGGAGTGATTTAATATTTATTATCTCCTATGTAGCAATTTTTTATAAATGTCTCTGCAACTTCAACATAGCTTTTTCCCTAAGGCAATTTTTATACTTTTGTTGTAGTGCCAAAATTCTATTCTTAAAATATGTAAATTTATCGTAAATATTAATTTCCAATTTTTAAACTTTCTTATCATGCATTTTGGTCTCATCTATCCAAAATACCACTATCAAGAATCACTCCAAGATGCCTTCTCTCATCCTTTCATCTGGTAGCAATCTCTCTCCTCCTAACAACAGAGTTTTCTTCATCCTCTTCGTTGCATCTTTGTCATTATATTTTATGTTTATTGAATTTACGACTGACCTCTCTTTTTTTCTCAAGAAAAGTCCTATAACATCCTACCATGCTGTGTAGTTATTTATGGATGCCTCATCTCCCCCGTGCCACCATGAGCTTCATATGGACAGACTTGGTGTCTAATTTAACTTGGTAAATTCCATAGCACTTGGCAGAGTGTCTGGGACAGAATAGCATTCAACCCCTATTTGTGGAATTAATGAATAGATGAATGCAATAAATGCTTATCAAATGAAAAATAAAAACAATTCTGCCATGATTACAGTAACCTGTGCTGGAATTACTGGCTTTAAGGGGATTTTTAGGAGAAACAATATAGTCAGGGAGGGTCCTTGCTAGTTAATTTCCTCATTTATGTACAATCATATACCAATTGGGGCTGTACTTACACTATATTTACAAAACTTATTGAAAAGTTTATGACAAAATCTGCCCATGAATAATATATGTTTGTGTCTGCTGGATTCAAACCACCAGTTTAGATGATTGTAGTTTTTTATTGCATTGCCTGTAAATCATATACCAATATGATTGTAGTGATAGGGCCTGTTTGAAGGGGAGGAATAGGTCAAGTATTCCTTTGCCTTGGTCACATGCTATAATGGATACAGTGGAGGGAGCATTGGTTTTAGACTCAAACAGACCTAATTTCAAATGCTAGCTTTGCCATCTATGAGTTGTGTGAACTTGGGCTGTATATTTATTCAATCTTAAAGTCTCTATTCTGCATGGGTTCACATAGGGGTTAGACACATGTGGAATGGTATCTGGCACACAGTAGGGCTCAGTATGTTCTAGTTCTCATTATTAGAATCCCAGAGTGATTTAACTGACCTGTATGCCACACTCTAGTATGCAATCTTAGACTAGTGCATGATCTACAAAGTGGGGTAAGACATGTAAAATGTTTTTTATAGAGCAGTAGTTGGTGTATAGTAAGCCCTCTATAGGTATTAAAAATTGTTGTTGTTGACAATTATTGCCTCCAGGGGAAAAAATATAAAATATTCAGCAAACCTGGCCTAATGATCCTGACCATCAACCCATACCCACCAGATAGTTCCAAGATCTTCTACTATTTGTTTGTATAAGTCCCAGTTCCTCTCCCTCAAGCTGGTACAAGCTGGGATGTCTCAGTTGTAATGAAATAATCATTATGCAGTGCATTGTTTAATATCTGTCTCCCTATGACAGTGTACACTCCATGACAGCAGGGACCATATTTACCTTGCTCACTGCTAAATCCCAACCACTTAACACAGTGCCTATTCACTCATAAATATTCGTTGAATGGATGAATGAGTGAATGAATAAATGTGTGAATTAGTCAGTGAATATTATCATACACCTGACTAGTATTGTGCCTGACATGTAAATAGGTACTGAATGAAAATCTGTGCAACTGAATTTGTCAATAGTATTCATTATAATAAAAGTTTCTAAAGAAAATCGGTTACTTCCTTATAGTTACCCATTACTTTAAAAAAATGTTATTTCATGGTAGAATCAGCAGAAGAACAGACTGCCTGTGTAAAGTCTTTTATTGTCAGTCTTGCCTTTCAAACCAAAACTGCTAGGCACAAAATAGGTACTCAAAATAGCTCTTTGAATGGAAAATTCTAAAAATGCTCTTGACATTGTCATCATTTCCTTGACTCGCCATTGTTAAGGAACAAACAAAATTACCAGGGGGAAAAAACATATAGCTCTTTAAAACCCAAAAATTTTTTCTGTATTACTTATTTCCTCTCTTTTATTAGGTATACACAAACCTCAAGGCCTATATTTTTTAAAAAAGGATTTGTGTATCTGCAATTTTAAAAAAAGAGCAAAAACTAATGTCCTTGGAAATAAATTGTAAGATGGAATCATGTTTCCATGAAGTATCTTTGGATTCTTGACAGCCTTTTGGTCTTTATATGTGAAAAAAGGAGCTAGCTATAGTTTCAGTTTGTCTTCCTCAATCATCTTGAGGGCAATACATCTTTTTTCGACTATGCTATCCAATAGTTACAGACAAAATGTAGGTAATTAGCTCTTTCACATGGCCCTTCAAAGAGATTAACAGTTTGGAAAGCAAGTAAAGCCCCATACTAAGTGAGGATACAGAGTCCAAGCTAATTAATAAAACTCTGACAACAATTACATCTTCTTTATGCTCATCCTTCATCCTTTCCCCTTCCTTTCTTGCCTTGAATAACCATTGTCACAGATATTTGGTTTATCAATTCCTTGATTTTTTTCTGAATATACTTTTATCACATACATATGAATTCTTAAAATTACAGTGTTTTGGGCTTCCCTGGTGGCGCAGTGGTTGAGAGTCCGCCTGCCGATGCAGGGGACACGGGTTCGTGCCCCGGTCTGGGAAGATCCCACATGCCGCGGAGCGGCTGGGCCCGTGAGCCATGGCAGCTGAGCCTGCGCGTCCGGAGCCTGTGCTCCGCAACAGGAGAGGCCACAACAGTGAGAGTCCCGCGTACCAAAAAAAAAAAAAAAAAAAAATACAGTGTTTTGTTTTGAATGTTTTTACATTTACACAATGGATTCAGGCTATAATCTTCTGGGATTGATCTTTTTCATTCAGTGTTGCTAAGAGTCATCCATATTATTCCATGTCATTCTAGTTCATATGTTTCACACTATACAATATTCCATTGTGTAAACATTCCACGATTTATTTACCCATTCTCTTGTCAACATTTGGGTTGTTTCCAATTTTTGCTATTATGAACAATGCCTCTAAGAACATTCTTGTACTTATCTCCTGGTGTGGTTATGGAGGAGTTCTTTAGGAATGTACTTAAAGTTGCTTGTCTTAGAGCTTATAAATCTTCAACTATACAAAGTAATAGCAAACGGTTTTCCAAAGCGGGTACATCAATTTGCATTCCCACAAGCAATGAATAAGTGATTTTATTGATCTACATTTGTACCAACACTTGGTTTTATCAGACTCCCTTTTTTTTGACAACAAGTTTTTGTTGATGTTTTAGTACTTATGCTATACTGTATACTCACATGGTCTCATTCTATTATTAAGAAATAAAATAAAAGTAAAAGAGGGTCATGCATGACCAATGATAAGAGTATTTCATAAACCAGGGATTGTAATTCATCTAATTTTGTGTATTTAAGGTCCAGGGGAGGGGTTCTGAGAGAAGTAGATATAATCCTAGCCCTGGTAAAGACCTCAAAGATGGCTTCTAAAGAATATCTTGAAGGGAAGGGCAGAAAGCCTTGGAATACAATGTGCCCCAGTACACAGTACACAACTCATTCCTCTCCTTTCCAGACTCATCTCTTTTACTCAGAGAGGTAGCAGATCCAAGGTAATCATACCTTGGACATTTTTTTAACATCTTTATTGGAGTATAATTGCTTTACAATGGTGTATTAGTTTCTGCTGTATCACAAAATGAATCAGCTATAGGTATACATATATCCCCTTATCCCCTCCCTCTTGCGTCTCCCTCCAACCCTCCCTATCCCACCCCTCTAGGTGGTCACAAAGCACCGAGCTGATCTCCCCGTGCTATGCGGCTGCTTCCCACTAGCTATCTATTTTACGTTTGGTAGTGTATGTATGTCCATGCCACCCTCTCACTTCGTCCCAGCTTACCCTTCCCCCTCCCCGTATACCTTGGACATTTTTGAGTCCTTTGAAGGAAAGATGGTGAAAGCTCACTATGCCCTTGTTACCAGGCCTGACAGCAATATCACGCAAGCGTGGTGGCAACATCTCACGAACCTCTCAGGTGAAACACTCATCTGAGATTATATTTTCTCCTAGGATACGGCATTGGTCTCCCTCCCAACTCTCCTTTGACCTCCAATATATCCGAGCTAATCAGTCAATACAAGTCACATGGGTTTATGGATATGCTACATGACAAGTGGTACAAGGTGGTTCCCTGTGGCAAGAGAAGTTTCGCTGTCACTGAGGTAAGGGAAAAACTGCTGATAATGTTGATGCTTTTGTACAGCTTTACCTTGAAAAATATGAGGAAATGCTGTCATATGTGGCCAATAATCCAGGCTATTACATCTCCTAAGACTCACCATGGTATTTAGATTACTCCTAATTTCACTTGAAGGATGCCTATTCAATAGGAATTTTCCATAAGACAAGTTTGTCTTGGATTTAACTGTGATGCTATTTTGATGAGTAAATGTCTGAATTTCTATTTTTTGCCTATACATTATATCCACAAGTGCAGAAGAAATGCTGTTCTGCATTACAGCAATAGTATCTGAGATTGACATTAACAGTGTTTGGTTTAACTGTTAATTGCTGGTCACAATGTGGACTTCAAAATATTCTCAACATCTAACTTCCCAGTGGTCCAGTGATGAATCCTGCTTAGAGAAATAGATATTAACTTATAACTGGTAATTCTTAGATAATCCTAGATTTTTTAAACTGAAAATCCTAGATTTTTTAAACCAATTCCCTTCTTTTAGTGATGGAAAACTAATATCCAGAGATCCTAAGTGATTTGCCCAAGGCACACAAACAGTCAGAATCTACATCTTTTTATTGCAATGCTCTGCCTTTATGATGTAATTAGAAAGAAACCTGCAAAGTGAGCCAGAAATTGGATGATTAAGATAGGAGACTAAAAGGTGTAACAAGAGCCACAGGCTCCAGTATTTAAAAGAGAAGCCAAATAAAGCAGTACGAGGTCTGCCTGACATTAAAAAAAAAAAATCTAAAGCCAACAATAATGACTCCAAATAGACTCTCTTCGCCAACAACTTTCACATTTGTATTTCAACACCAACTCTTCTTCTGGGCTCCAGCACCATATATCTACCTTCCTATTTGACATTTCCACTTGAATATCTTACAGGCATCTGACATTTAACTTGTCAGAACTGAACCCTGCTCTTCTCTCCTAAATCTGCTTTTCTCCCTGTGTGTCACATCTTGGATAATGGCACCTCTGTCCATCGAGTATCTCATTCCAGAAACTGGCAGGGATCCTTAATGCCTCCCACATCTCACCTTCTGCATCCATCAACAAGCCATATCTTTTCCTCTATAAAATATCTCAAATATGCCCATTTATTGTCATCTCCACTGTCATCACTCTAGTCCAAGCCATCATCCCTCACCTGGACCACTGCAAAAGTCTCCTAACTGGTCTCTCTGTTTTCATTCCTGCCGTTCTCCAATTTGTTTTCCACACGGCAGATCACTCTCCTACTGAGAAGCCTGCGATGGCTTCCCATGTTAATTAGGGAACAATCTGAAATGCTGAACATGGCCTGCAATGCCCTGCGGGACTTGACCCTGACTATTTCTTCAGCCTCATCTCATGCAACTTTCCTCCTGGCTCATTACACCCCACCACAATGGTCATTCCAGATGGAGATACACCAGTGGCTTTCCTGCCTTGGAATCTTGGCATATGCTGTTGCATCATCCTTCCCAGATACTCTTCCTCTCCCCATCCCCTGACATTTACCTAGCTAATGCCTTCTCATTATAAACTCCCAGCTGAAATCTCCCTTCTTCAGAGCCTGCCCATAGTCCCTGATGCAATCTGAATCATATCTCCCTTTATAATCTCATATTATATCTTATTTAGAAGATGGTCATTGAGCAAAGATTTAAAGGAAGCAAAGAGGAAAATAAGGAATTAGGGAACTAGCATGCTCTATTTCTTACCACATGACAAAAACTGTATTAGGGACATTAGCTCATTGGTTCTCACTACAACCCTGTAAGGCAAGCATTTTTATATTTTTTTGGAGATATTTTCATGGCTTTTCCTAAAAGAAATAAAATAGGGCTTACACTGGTCAGCTGAATTAATTCAGCCAAGAAAATTAACAAACCAATTGCTTAAACTGTGCAAAGAAAGCAACAATCATTTCGTGTTTCCTACCATTTGTTGTGACCATGGATAACTCAAGCCAAAATCTCCAAGTGATTCAAAGTTGACAGCAAGACATTAGACAAGACGAAGGGAGCCTCCCCGTCATGCCCCCAAAGCCAGCAATACAGAATGACTGGCACCTCGCTGATCACAAGCATACGTCTAGGCTGTGCCATTTCAGAGGACCATCAGACCAAGACATCAGCTGGATGGACTGACTCCCAGGGCAAGCCTCTGAGGGTGCAGGGCTCTTCAGGCTCAGAACCTAACTCCACCTGGGCACATACAGGGGAACATAATTTTGGAGACTAACAAGCACTAACATAAATCTATTGATTCTAGTGTGAAAATATCTAACACAAAGCATGATAAATTTGAAGCCATACATTTCTGGACTTGCATCCTGGCTCTACCAATTAACAACTGAGTGACTTAACTGCTCTTAAGTCTGAATTTCTTCATCCATGAATGGATACGATAAAACCTGCCTTGTCATTTTGTTCTGAAAATAAGAGATCATTTATGGAGAGACCGAGTAAAAAACCTGGCATAGTAAATAATAGAAATATTAATACTTCCTCTCCTTCCATCAGGAGAACTTGCTGGGTTTCACAGATATCTTCAGGTATCTTTCTGCAGCTTTATTTAGAAGTAAGGAAACCTTCCCAGAAATTCTCCAGTAGATTTCCTCATATTCATTGGCCAAAATTATGTCATCTGTCCATGTCTAAAGCCAATCAGTGGTGAGGGGAATGAGATCACCATGATAGATTAGCCAGTCATGACTCATCCTCCAGGACTTATTAGCTGCTCCAGGGGCAGCTTCCCTTGAAATACATGGCCCGGTAGAGAATGAGGTTCTCTAAATGAAATGAAACAAAAGCAGGGTTCCCTCAGGAAGGAGACAGGAGAATGAATGCTAAATAGGCAACCAACCACCTCTTCTACACTCTCTCCCATCCTACCCACTTCTAGTCATCATTACAATGAGGTATTTGGATTTAATCATATGCAAGAGCCCTCCCACCTTTGATACAGTGATTACAGTCTTTCCTTTACATCATCCTGAGATAAGAATATTTAATATATTTACAGTATAGCATAATGGTTGAAAGCATGGGCTTTGGAAACAGTTCTAGGTTTGAACACCACCACCTGTGTGATACAAGACATGTTACTTGTCCATTCTGAGCCTCAGCTTCTGCAAATTGGGGTGATAATGTCTACTTTATAGGATTGCGGTGAAAATTAAGGCAGATAATTAATGCTTATAAAATACTGAGCCTAGGGGCTTCCCTGGTGGCGCAGTGGTTGAGAGTCCGCCTGCCGATGCACGAGACACGGGTTCGTGCCCCGATCTGGGAGGATCCCACATGCCGCGGAGCGGCTGGGCCCGTGAGCCGTGGCCGCCGGGCCCGCGCGTCCGGAGCCTGTGCGCCGCAACGGGAGGGGCCACAGCAGTGAGAGGCCCGCGTACCACAAAAAAAATAAATTAAAAAAAAAAAAATACTGACCTATACCCAAATATGATAACCACAAAGTAACTTATATCCTTAAGGTTGATGAGGTTTCAACTGTTCCAGGGCTGTATGGATTTATCAGTAATTTCAAACAAAACCAAATTAAGTGTGGACAAAAAAGGCAGATTTTGAAAAACAAACAAATAATCAGCAAAAGCCATTAACTGTTCAGATGATATGTGCAAAACACACCACATCTTATTTCAACCATGGTTTTTAACGGGACAAATTCAGGAGAGAGGCATTTGGGAAATTCTGGATGTAGTGAGCTGGAAGCACCTGGATAAGAGGCTGATATCAGGATCAAGTTATGGTTGTTAAGACAACCCTGGGCCCATTTTCCAGGTCAGCTGAATTTGGAAGGGGGCGAGAGGTAGGAATGAGGAGAATGGAAGAGAGGTGTACCCTTAATTGGAACTTCAGAGACAGAAATAAAGATTATGATAACATCCATGTGTGTGTAGAGATGGGGGTGCTACCCCCAGCTTCAGGGAATGTTAAGAACATGTATGGAGCACTTCTCAGTGATGGTGGCCTGCACTACTGCATATTCTGGTCTGTGCAGTAACAATCTGCTTTGCAATGTTGCTCACCTGTGTGCATTTAAACGGAGTGCATATCCTTGCGCACTGACTGACATGTTTGCCTTGAACAACCTAAGACAGAATTTCAGGATGTCACCCTCACAGAACGTAAAGGTACAATGTAATTAAATGAAACCCATCTTCAGCTCATTGGCTGAGCTTAGCCTCCTCTGTGAAGGCCCTGTGCCTGCTGGATTTTCTATCACTCAATCCATGAGTCTCTACCTGCTGTTTGGGTGGGGGATTTAGCTTTCTCCCAGAAAAGGTCAGAAGAAGGAAGCATGCTTGTCAGTACTTTGCTTGCCATCCCTTTTGCCTCAAATGTCATACATTGCTGGGCTATTAGTGTGAAGAAAGTAGGACTGGATTTGAAATCAGAGAAGCCATATTTGAAGCCTGCCTCTACCATCCACTTGACTTGGGAAAAATCACTAACCCACCTCAGTCTCAGCTTCTTCATCTTTTCTGTAACTTCTTGTGAAGAGTTAATAAAATGGTAGTTTAATGAACACATCCCCCCAGGGGGAAGGGTGCAGAGCACAGCACAGCAGAAGCAGGTATGTTCTGGAGGGTACCTCTCCCAACAGGTGCTCTTGAGAGAGACTTTCCTCTGACCTCCCATTTTCCAGGTACAGTCCTAGTCCATGTATGTTGTCACAAAGTAATTAAACAATTTCACCCTGAAAAAAATATCCTCATTTGCCTAATGAATAATATATGGTCACCTAGTAACATGACATGAAAGATGCTTTTTTCCACCTGTTTCTCACAGTTGGACATTAATACTTGGTCCCCTGTCAGAACCTTGATCTATTCACCTCCCATCTCTTGGCAACACCAGAGCTGTCTAGCTGCAATCTCTCTGGAGGATAAACTCATTTTTTTTAATTGTAGGGCTTTATCTGCTCCCAGAGTCACCTAGAAAATTGCAGGTCCAATTCTGCAGGCCAGACCCAGCAATTTTCAGAGAGGAATTTTAAACTGACCTCAGATGTTTCTTCACGATCCTCCTAGTATAGCTGTGCCTCTGCCCACACTGGACTCGTGGGTCGATTCCACAGGGGAACATGTATGGCAGGCTTTACATTGCCTTCATTTCCCTCTGACTCAGCAAAAAAATGTAATTTTTTTTTTTTAGTCACTGACTGAATTTAAGAGTTCCAGGGCAACAGTTTTGTGAAATCTGTTATTTACACACCAGGAAAAGGAAGGTAGCAGATCACTGCTTAGGAAACTCCCAAAATTCTTCAAGGAATTATTAAGATATATGATGATACCTCTTTTTGAAAGTCTCCTTTAAATATTGGGTTGAATAATGTGCCTTTTAACCAACTGGGAATAGTCAAGAAGGAAGAGGAAACAGTTTGGGCAGGGAATGGATAGCATACTCAGTCTAAGGAGAGCTTTCAAGAAACTCTTGGCAGAGGTATGGTTTAAGGAAACCAACAGAAATAGTGCAATCTCTCAGGACAGGTGAAGTGAAGGAGCCATTACCACACCTTAGCTCAAAGGGAAAAATGGAGAGAGCCAGTCCTAGAACCCAGGGAGGCACAGGAGAGGGCATTCTAATAGGATCTTCAGCCTTTGGTTAGGGACATAGCCATGCCACAGTGACCTGGCTGAGAGAGAGCCAGGAAGTAAATACCTGACTTTAGTCTCCTCTGGCCCTCCAATCTTCCACCACTGCCTTAAGCCAAGGAAGCCTGTCAATGTGGTCCATATAGGACCTCCCCAGGGCACAAAGCAGGATGGGAAGAGGTGGAAAGTGGATCTGGAAGGGCAAAAGAATGTCCAGAACAGCCCCTCATGGCAGATGAAGGTGGGGATGCGGCCAGCTGAGGAAAGCGCTGGAAGCCTGACCATCTATGAATGTGCAGCTTCTGCAACTGCAGAGGTCCAACCTGCAGGGAGGGAGATCATGCCTTGCACTGATCAGGAAGAAGGGAGAAGGACAACCAGGCCACTGGAATGACCTTGGTCTTGGGAGTCACCCTTGCTCCATCATTACTGTGAGGAGGCAGTTTTATGTCCTCGGGAAAGTTACTGAATCTCTGTGAGCCTCAGTTGAATCCATATCTTCCTGGGTTTTTACAAGGTTTTCTGCCTCTGAATCCATGGGTCTCCTTGTGTTGTCACTGAGTATTTAGGGAAACAAATACGTACTAAGCAAGAAGTGGAACACTGCACTGGAGAGAGCTCTATTTCAGGAATCCAGAAACCTCAATTACATAGGGTAGGGAAAAGGAAAAGGAAATGTTGAAATAGTCTAAAAATAAATCACTAATCATTTCAGTGTTTTTTTATTATTAAGGAAAGTGCACATTAAGAAACTCTGCCCCATTCCACCCATGACCTCATCTTCAACTTGACCCTCACCCCATCCCTGAACTTACTCAGTCCTTGACCTCACCCCATTCCTGGCACCCAACCCCAACCTGACCTTTAATTCATTCTTAATCTTACCCATCCTTGGCATCCCCCATTCCTGAACTTCATCCAGTAAGGGATGAGGCCATGGAACAGGGGTGGAGTGAAGATGTTTGTGAAGCTCATTATTAGGTAATTTTTTTAAGGTGAAGTGTAAATGGGCTATCTTTAGGACCACGGTAGAGGTGCAAATGCAAAAACAACCACGGTGTCAAAATATCCACATGTAAAAGGTACATCAAAACATCATGAACACAAATTACTTAACCTCTCTGAGTTTCCTCCTATGCAAAATGGAGAGAAGAATATTTGATGATTCGGCTTGGTGTAAGGAACAGAGATAATGTACATAAAAGTGTCTGACATGTGGTAGGTGCTGAATGAATGGTAGTTACCATATTTGTCCTGACTCTGCCATGAACCAACTGAGTGACCTTCAGCAAATCACTTAAGTTCTCTGAAGCCTGTTTCCTGCCCTTAAGATTGAGCCGAGAAGCATGTCCAGTTTAAGAGAATGCTGTGGTTCTCAAGCAGGTGCGTTTAGTGGAATCCCAACCTAACTAGCTGAAGATCTGGATCCTGGGACACAGAGGAGGACAATGAACTGACTGGCCTCCAGTGTGGGCTCTCCATCCCTGACCACTGCCCCAGACCACCAAAACGTGCATCTAGTGCGAAACCTATTAATATCTGTTCACTGAGAAAATGGAGCTTTCTCAAGGCAGACCCATTCTTCCCTCTGTTAATTTTTTGTGGGGAAGAGTAATGGGTTAGTCAACTATACACTGAAATCTGAAGAGATCACACAGTCCCATCAAGAAGCTTCAATGCCTGTCAATTTTCTTTGCAGTTTATTTTTAAAGACCCAAACGGAATGGTATGGGAGTAGGGGAGGGGAGAGTCTTAATGCATTCCTTTTTTGCTCTTGACAACTAGGTCACATCTCAACAGTCTCCTGCACCTCTCTCATCCCTACTCCTTCCTTTTTCAATTTAAAATGTCACTGTCTGCTCTTCAACCTGGTGAAAGTTATGGCGAGGCAGGGAGAGTTAATGACTGTAGATTGCTTTAAATTGAAAACCTGTGTACGTCAAGAACCACCTTGACAGCTGAGTGCTTCCCTTGGACTAGCCTAAGTAATTAAGTTTAGTATTTAAGCCAAGCATAAGGTCAGATGGAACCTATCCAGGTAGCGCTTTCTGGAAACCTGAAGAAACACAAAGCTGTACCTATGTCCTTTTATGATATGGAGTGGAATCGTGCATGAAGAAAGGCAGCCCAGTCTCAGAAAGGCCTCACCTTCTCTTACTCCACTACCAGAACAAATTCACTCATTCATTCATTCATTCATTCATCTGTCAGCAAACATGTCTTGAATCCCTGTGTGCCAGCTCCAAGCCAGGTGCAGCTGATGCAGAGATGAATACAGAGCTCACAGGCAGGTAGAGACAGACTTGTGAAGAAACCCCCTGGACCAGCGGTCCCCAACCTTTTTGTCACCAGGGACTGGTTTTGTGGAAGACAGTTTTTACACGGACTGGGTGCCGGTGGGGGGGGATGGTTCTGGCGATAATGTTAGCAATGGGGAGCGATGGGGAGTGGCAGATGAAGCTTCGCTGGCTCGCCTGCCGCTCACCACCTGCTGTGCACCCCGGTTTCTAACAGGCCACGGACCAGTACCAGTACCAGTCTGTGGCCTGGGGGGTGGGGACCCCTGCCCTAGACCACACCCCACAGGGGCAGCAGTAGAAGAAGATGCAAGGTGGAACAGTGACACAGGCAAGCCCATGGTTCACTCACAGGAAAGCAAGAAGGAATCAGAGAAGGCTTTCTGGAGGAGGGAAGACCCTGTAGAGTGAAGAACCCTCTGGTCAGAGCGTGAGCAAGACACCAAGGCACGAAATTAAAAGCAATGCAATTTGGCCCCACCCTCCAGAGACACTGCACCAAACCACACTGGATGCACAGGACTCCACATGCTTTTAGTGTTGCCCTCCTCAGGGATTCTAAAATTACAGGTGGCCACCTTCCCTGGCCCACTTGTTATGCAGCCACAGCTAGACCCAGGAATAAATTATAGGTCTTTGACTTTTCCTGTGTTCTGCCTTGGAGCCCACCATTATCTCCATGAGGGCAGGGACATCCTTTCTAGTATGGAAGGCAGTCTGGAATAATGGAAAGAATTTCAGTTCTGGAAGTGGACATCCTAGGGTTTGACTCCTGGCTCCATCACTCTGTCTGTGCAAGCTGTGAAACTTCTAAAACTTCACATCCTCACCACAAAACTGGGAATAATAATAGAGTCTGCTTGTAAGTAATAAAATGTATTTAATGAGATAGTTTATGGACAACACCTAGCTTAGCAAATGTTCCTCTCTCCTTCCCTGAGTATAGAGCTATGCACATAGAAGAAAAAATATTTGATAAATAATAAACACATGCAAAAAATTACTCCTGGACCCATCTCCAAAAAAGCAGAAGCACCTTATAATTCCAACATAAATGTTCTTTTATATTATTACATGTTCTAGAACTGAAGACTTTTGGGGGGAGGACTTGTGAAATACATGATTCTGGAATTTTCTGTTCTGAAATGTGCTGGATTAACCAGCATTTACAGTATCATGTTATTCCTTTTCTCCAACTCAGCTTCTAGGTTAGTGGGAAAACATGAAGGTGGCTTATACAAACCATTAGCCTGAACTTAAAACAGATCTTTAAAGAAACAACAGTAACTACTTTCTTTAAATGTGGTCAATGGTATTTCAAAGTCCAGTTGCTGGGTGCACAAGTTGGAGACCTACAATTGTCTAGTCTTGTTTTCTGCTCACCCCATATCATCACAAAGCTAGGTCTGCTTCTCTGTTGCTCTCTGGTTACTATAAATGACAGAAGTTTTAATTCTGATACAGTGAAAACTAATTCCAGCAAGTGTCCTGCTTTACCCATGCTAATGAGCAATTAAACAGATAACATGGAATAAGGGTCTCCTCTTTTATATACCAGAGATGCTTGAGCATCCGTTATACCCATGATCGCATACTGTTAATAGTCCTTGTTTTTCCCCTGGTTGAATTCAATGAACTCGTGAATATTTATGAAATGTTATTTACTATGCAACTAAAAGGTGTGAACAGTGCTCTGACTGATTAGGACTATTGTGAGAGACAGTCTTCCTTCCACTTTTTTAGATTTCCATACACTGAAATCTGTGGGAGAATCACATGAAACGGGACTCCTCCCTAATTATTGCCAGTGCTAAACAGTTAACTCTCCAGGCTCTGAAGATTCCAGCTTGAAAAAATAAAGGAAGGAAATGTGTGAAGATCATCACCTAGTGGCTATAATGTGAAGTGTCACAAAATATCAGAAAACCATCTTTTTTGTATCTCACAGATGGTATTAACCAAGTCTAAGAATGTGAGAAATTGCCCCGACATTTCCTCTGAAGACACTTCCTCCCATGTGGCTGTGGGAGTTGGATAAGAAGCCAGTATCATCAGGGGGTGCGGGGCAGGGAGCCCTGGAGCCCTTACACACACCGTGTGAGCCCTTCATCACACAGTAGAGGTGGCTTCCCGCAACATCCAAGCCCAGGGCTGGTCAGCCAGGGAAGCCAGTGCAGTCACATTTGGAGTCTCACCTTTGCTTCCTCCCTCTGTCCTTCTGTCCAGTAAGACACCGGGCCTAGTGTTATGGGTCTAATTGTACCCCCAAAAAAGATAGGTTTAAGTCCTAAGGAGCTAACGCCTTGGTACCTCAGAATAGGGCCCGGTTTGAAAATAGGGTCATCAAAGATGAGATTAAACAGTCACACTGTAGTAGAGAGAGTCCCTAATCTAACATGACTGGTGTCCCTATAGGAAGACAACTAGCATGCAAAGACAGACACACAGGGAGAACACCATGTGACCACGAAGGCAGAGGGTGGATTTATGCAGCTTCAAGCCAAGGAACACCAAAGATTGCTGGCAAACTATCAGAAACTAGGAATAAGCAAGGAAGGATTCCTCTACAGGTTTCAGGAGGAACACGGCCCTGCCAACATCCTGATTTCAAATTTCTAGTTTCCAGAACTGGGAGACAATAAATTTCTGTTGAAAGCACCATCCAGTTTCTGGTACTTGTCATGGCAGCCCTAGCAAATGAATACACCTCACCTTTCACCTCTAGTGCCTCTTTCATCCTAGCTCAGGCTCTCATATTCCAGACAAACATGCATAGTTGTCATCGTTTGCTGGCCACTCTCCCAACTGCCAGGCACTCCCCCTGTTCAGCTCACCCTTAACAATGCCAGATTGATCTTTTTAGAATAAAATTCTGATTTGGTCACTCATCTGTGCTTTCCCTGTCATACGGAAACCAAGTGTCTTCAGCCAAACATTCAAAACTCCCCTTGATCTGTTTCCTTCCAGCTAACCTTCTCATATTTTGCTCAAGTATTTCAGCCGCATTAAACTAGTTGCTGGTATCTATGCCTACTCCCTTTCCTACTTCTATGATTATGGTATTTGTCACCCTTTTCTTCATCAGGATCAAACAATACTTCTTGGGAAAAAAAATCTTCCTCCATTTGTCCCCAGCAAGAATTCTAGGAAGTTCTCAACAATTTCTCAGTTCTCTGAATTCTTATAGCTCTTTGCCCTTACCTCTCTGATGACATCTTTCTTTTTCCATCTTGTGCGGTAATTAATCACAATCCCTAATGCCTCAGTTCACTCAGCAGTAGGTAAGTTTCTGAGTAGGGACCATCTCTGAATGCCCTCAATGCTTTATATGTCAAAACATAATTGGATAAATGATGCCCTGTAAAGGAATGATTGAATAAATGCTGCCCTTTCTTCAGTGTCTAAGGCATGGTCAGATCATCTCTTCACTTGATCTAATACCATGCTCTCCCTTGACCTTCCTGTTCTGGCCACACTGGCCTTTAAGTTTGTCCTACTTGATACGCTCTTCCTGCTCCAGTGCCTCTGCACATGGAAGTCCTTCTTCCTGGAACACGCATCCCTGCCTAAACATCCGGTTAACTTCTCCCTGAGATTTCAGCTCAATCATCACTTCCCCAATTAAAGTTCTGTTAATCTTTCTGACTAGATTAAGATTAAATTCCTATTGTGTTACTTCTCATCTGTGACACTCACCACAGGTGCCCCTATACATTTATGGGCATGATAATTTGGTTCATGTGCATCTTCCCTACAAACGGTAAGCTCCATGAGGACAGAGACAGCTGGGAAAGTATCTGCCTTAGGTCACTACCATATGCCTCTCATATTGCAGATGCTCCATAGATATTTGTGTAGAAAACAAATGAGTACTTGAGTATATTTGCATGTGTATATATACAATCTACTAGAATTAGAATTTTCTAGACAAGTCTCCAGTAGGCAATAATTGTAATATCTACCATATTTGTACCTACTATGTGCTAGGCACTGAGTCTAATACTTTATGCATTTTATCTAATTCTGAAAATGATGCTATAAGTTAGCAATTGTATCCTTGTTTTACACATGAGCAAATAGTGGCTCAGATAAGTAACTCTGCCCAAGATCACAGAGTTGTTAAATATCAAAACTATGATTGAAAAACCATATATTCCAAAGCTCAAATTAAACACCATCCCAGAATTACAAAAGAAAATCAAGCATATTACTCTTGATCCTTTTGAATATACATGATAAACATAAAAGACTGAGCAAATAGTGATACATCCTTAAAGCCATACCACTTACTAAACTGTAGATTTCTCAAGGGACTGTGTCTTGTTCACAACAGAAAATTCCATTACCTGGCACAGGGCCTGGCTGGCACATAGTAGGTGCTCAATATATATGTGTTAAATGGATTGTTTTATTATTGAAGTAGAGTTGACTTGCAATATTAGTTTCAGGTGTACAATACAGGGATTCACTATTTTTATAGATCATATTCTGTATAAAGATATTATAAAATATTGCCCATATTTTCCCTGCGCTGTACATTACATCCTTAAATCTTACTAATTTTATACCTAGTAGTACCTCTAAATCCCCTTATCTTCCCTTGACCCTCCCCCCATCCCTCTCCTCAACGGGAGCCAACTAGTTTGTTCTCTGTGTCTGTGAGTCAGTTTCTGTATTATAATATTCATTCGTTTTATTTTTTAGATTCCACATATAAGTGAAAACTGTATTTGTCTTTCTCGCTCTGACTTATTTCACTTAGCATAATACCTTCTAGGTCCATCCATGTTGTTAAAATATTTGTTAAATGGATTTAAACTTCAAACAAGGTTTGTCACATCCAAGGAAAACACATAGAGCCAGAGTCAAATTTCTGCTTTGGAGAAAGCAAATAAAGGAGTAGGAAAGGGAAAAGTAAGGAGACAAGGTATAAAATTTCTTGAGCCCCTAATGTGCGCTGGTGTGCTCTTTTAGTGGTGTTGTGGTGTTTTTTTTAATTTTTAGATGTTATCCCACTTAAACCTATAATAACATTATATGACACCATTATAGTATTTCTGAGTTGCAGGTGAGAACTCTGATAAACTCACGGCGATGTGGTTCCACAGTCTACACAGTGGCTACCTCAATACAAATAGATGTTAAAGATGGTGCCCAGCAAAATCACAGAAAGGTGAGGGCTTCCAACTGTAAAGCTCCCAGAGTGACTGTGTGAATTACTCAGAAATTTGTTCTGCTGAATAACTTGGAAGAGGAAGCTTTATATGAGCCTCAGTTCTCATTACTTCTGTTTCTATTTTATTTTCCAGTGTCAGTTGTATTTGCATGTAACCCCTCACAGTCCTTTTCCTGAAAACTCTTGAGGAAAAAAAAATGGCTTACTGAAATGGAAGTGGTGTCAGGATCCTGATTTTTTCCAAAACAATCAGCCAGTCCTTTTAATGTTCTTCCTGCAGTGAATGTCCAGCAATCCAAATCCCGCTACAGTGATAAATGGAAAGAGTGACAAATAGTGTTTTCCATGGAAATGACTAAGAATAATGGCTAGAGAAAACTGAAACAATGGCATTGAGTCCCATAATAATGCTGAACTACAAAGTTTATAAAATGTGGAACAATGGGGAACTCGACTTCACACTGACTAAAATTTCAGATCCAGCATCACATTACCTCCTCTACAAGGGAGGAGTAAAGCAATTCTGATTATGCACCATTTTATTTCAAAGAAGTGGTACCATCTTCCTGGTAATGTCTGTTTCACCATTAAATTAGTTAACTCCTGGGACGATATTTCTCCTTCTACATAATATTTCCATATGTAATCCCTCACCTCACTCTTAGAATATATAAAGCAGGTGATTATTATCACCACTTTACAGATGAGGACACTGAGGCTGGGACAGTAACAGCTCCTCTAAGAGCTCACAGCTCATGGGGCAGAGCAGGGACTGGAACCTGGTCTATTTAATTCCTATGCTCTCACCACTGCCCCTCGCTACCTCCTAATAACACACCGTATAGAGGAAGACACTTAAGAGTTTCCACACTGATGACTCCTTCCTAAAGGACAATTATCAAGGCATTACTCAGGAGAAAATCATGAGGACTCCATAAGAGTACGAGCAAGGTCCGTCACTGCATTCCTCAAGCCTGCGATGGAAAATCTGCCATCAGCCCCCAAAGAACAGTGCCCTGGAGGAGCTGAAGTTAATGCTGGCAAAGGGCTTAGAGCAGCGATTGGCATATTGTACACGGTACACAAGGAGTGTTCATTAAATGAATGCACATACACTTAAGTGCCCAGGCTGCCAAGTATTCTTTCTTTAAGCCTTCATCTCCACCAGCAGGGTAAATAGTAATAAAATTAGTAATAATAACAACAATAATGATGCTTTATCATATTGGCTAGTAACAGCTTTAGTCCTCATACAACTGTTTAAAATATATTATTAGCCCCATTTTACAGATGGGGAAAACTGACATTAAGCAAATTCTCCAAGTTGTTTACTGCTATTAAGTGGACAGTTAAGATTTGATTGCCCTATTGTTACAGAATGCAAGTCCGTGTGCCCCATGGGCAGTGAGGCCAAACAATCCCAAGACATCGGAGTTTGGAACAGAGAAAGGTTGATTACAGGGCCATGCAAGGAGACGGGTGCTCATACCTTGAAAACGCCGAACTCCCAGAAAGCTTTCAGCAAAGCCCTTTTATAGGAAAGGTGAGGGAGGGGCGTGGTTAGTTGATGCAGACTTCTTGGTGTCAGATCCGTTGTTCTTGAGGTCATGATGTTCCTGTAAACCTCACCAAAATAAATGTTATTCTCTGTTCTGACAAGAAAGGGAAGGGAAGGCATTTCAATCTGTCTCCATACCTCCTTGCGGCTCTTAACACTTAACAAATTCTGTAAGCAAAGCGACATCATTACCCCTCATTTTACTTGTTCAAGGTCCCAAGGCTCGACTTTCGCCCTCTGAGGCCCAGGCCCTGGCTAAGGGGAAGGGGTCCCTGCGGGGGCCGGTTACCCTGCCCGGGAGCGTTAGTCCAGCACTCAGTCTGGGTCCTCCCGCCAGTGCCCAGCCCGACTGAAGAGGCAGAGCTCAGCTGGCAGCACCCTCAGGGCCAGGTCCCCAGATCCTGCGCAGCCGTCATCACTGAGGTAGCCAAGCGCCCAGGACCCAGCCGGCCCTCAGGCTTCTCAGACCCCCCAGACGAGGGCCGGGTCCCACGGACGGTGACCCACGGTGACTGCCGCCGCCACTACGTGGCGGAGGTGGGGATGGGGCAGAGGTTCGCTGCTGCCTCAAGGCCTGCGCCCGGCCAGTAGGGGGCCATGGCGAGGGCTCTGGAGCTCTGCAGGACACAGCTCTCAGCCTGTCCGCGGGCCCCCCGGCTCACCCACCAGCCCGAGGCCAGAGGGCCTGGAAGGGAGAGCCCCTGAGAGAAGACCGCGATCCGCCTCTCACCACACTTTCTGTCATGGGGACCACAGCCCAGCTGACTGTCTGCAGAGAGAGACCGCTAACCGCAGAAAACTAACGGTCTCGAGGTCTCGAGGTCTCGCGCTAACCATCTCGGTCTCGCGCTAACAGCCGCCGCCCCGCCCCTATTACACTATTCTAAATTCTTTCCACTCTACCACGCTTCTTTAAGATCTAGTTAATTCAGTCAGGATAATAATTCAGTCATCAAATGTTTTAGCCTCTAAACCTTTCCTTTTCTTTTAAACTGTGTAGATCTAATGGTAAGGTATTCCATGGCTTTGCTGTGCCAGTTTCAGCATGGTTACCTATAGGCTGATATTTTGGCTGAACTAAAGCACAGAAAAGGTGGAGGCCTTTTTTTAAATGAGAGAGGGTTTGGCCCCTTCAGTTTGATTTAGTGTCCTGGGAGTCCCCCAAGTCCCTTAGAGCTGCATTGTTCTTGAACCAAATGTACTTCGTATGCATTTGGAGTAACTGATGTCTTCCTAAAGGAAGAAGGAATATGGGAGGCAGGGGTGAGATTCATCTTCAACAAAAAAGGACAAATCCACCTGAAGCAACGAGGGAAAGAGTGAGACAGCCTAGGGACAACTTTTACTCTCAAAATATGGCAGAGGCTGCTCAGGACACATTACAGCCATTCCCCAAAGTGGTCTGCAGGACAGCCGCCAGGCACTAGCCCAACAAAGATAAGGATTGGGTATAAGAGGATGGATTTGAAGTATTGTAATGGGGTGACAGAGGCTATGGTCTTGGGACCTGTGTCTTCTTGAAAAGGGCCCTGAATTCAGCATTGTGTATATTCCTCAAGAATGTGTTACTGCCTGTAGATTATCCATGTGAGAAATTTTGTGTAATATCTGGGTGGTCTCTTACAAAGACCCTGAACCCCATGTTCTGAAAAAGGTCATTGGCCACTGTACCAGAAGGATGTCAATCCTGGCTTTCCCTCCCAGAGAATTTAGGAAAAACTGTTGACCCTTGAACAATGCCAGGGTGTTAGGGGTGTCAACCCACTGCTCAGTGGAAAATCCTTGTATAATTTCTAGTCAGCCCTGGCTATCCTTTCTCAGTATCCCCGGTTCTGTCTCAGAGGATTCAACCATCTGCTGACCTCGTAGTACTGTAGTATTTACTATTGAAAAGTATCTGCATATAAGTGGACCCACACAGTTGAAACCCATGTTGTTCAACGGTCAGCTATTGATGTATACATAACATCAACGCTTCGATGTATTATCTCATCTAGTCCTTACACTAGGCCTGCAAATAAGCATCAAGAGTCCCTGCTTGCAGTTTACACATTCATTCAACATATATTAAGCACATACTGCATTTCAGACACTATGCTGGGGATACCGCGGTGATTAATACAGCTGCGGCCCCGACCCCTTGGAGTTTAATTTCCAAGGAAAGAAAGAAAAGTGACACGAGAAGGTTTTTAAAAATAGCAAGAGGGTTAAGGTACCGAGAGAAGGAAGAAAGCGGGTATCGCTGCTCTGAGCCTGTCCCGGGCATTCCCCCAGCTCCCCTCTCCTACTTATCTTCCTATCTTCCCCCCTGCGAACTCCCCCCTCCGACCCCCTCTTCTCCACCTCCCCTCACCCACTCCCCCGCCTGGCCCCCAGAGCTGCCCATTTTCTTGCCTAGTCGTGCGAACGAGTAGGGAGGGGTGAGAGGAGACGGTGCGGGGGGAGAGGGCCCACGAGCCCGCCCCCCCCAGCCCCCCCACCCCACCTGGCAGCGTAACAGTCCTTCTCCAGCCCTGCGTGCGCCCACCTCCCCTGCTCCCTCCCCCGACCCTATGAGCAGTCTGGCTCCACAGTGGGAAATGAGTCCAGTTATCCAACAAAATGTGCCCCCACTTTGACCAAGACGAAATTAAACGGCTGGGCAAGCGGTTTCCGGAGCTGGACTCGGACAGTTCGGGCGCTCTGAGCGTGGAGGAGTTCATGTCCCTGCCGGAGCTACAGGAGAACCCATGGGTGCAGCGAGTGACAGACGTCTTCAACACAGACGGCAATAGAGAGGTGGACTTCGGGGAATTCATCCTGGGGACCTCCCAGTTCAGTGTCAAGGGAGACAAGGAGCAGAAGCTGAGGTTTGCTTTCAGCATCTACGACATGGACAAGACGGCTACACTTCCAACGGGGTGCTCTTCCAGGTGCTGACGATGATGGTGGGGGACAACCTGAAAGGCTGGCAGTTACAGCAGCTCGTGGACAAAACCATCATGTCCTGGGCAAGGATCGCGATGGGAAAATATCCTTCCAGGAATTCAGTGCTGCGGTCGGTTGGAAGCCTGGAGAGCCACAAGAAGTTGCTGACAATCGTGTGAGCTTTTATAAGAGCACCACCCAACAACGACGTTTTCTTTCTTCTCAAAGATCAGCTCAAGAGGCCCAGCAACCGTCTCTCTGACCTGCTGGGAAGTATTTCTCTTTGTGAAGCAACATTTTCTAACACCAACCTCTTGCCCACCTCAGTGTTATTTATTCTCCTGGGAACACCCTAAGTCAGGGAGAACATAATGAAGGAGCATGCGGGGGGGGCGGGGGGGGGAGGAAAGGAAATGGCTTGCCCACCTCAGTGTTATTTATTCTCCTGGGAACACCCTAAGTCAGGGAGAACATAATGAAGGAGCATGCGGGGGGGGGGGGGAAGAAAAGGAAATGGCTTTTCTGAACGTATTTTCTTCTTTGTTTTGATTCAGAGGCCAAACTATAAAGAGTGAAGAAGAACTTTTAAAGTTCAAAAATAAGAAAATATACATATTTTCCTTTACTTCTCATGGTTTCATATGTGGGGAAAAATTCCAAAAAGGTGTTAGGTGAACTATTTTCATTTACTGTGGTGTTCAGGCATCTTTCGACAGATTGTTATCTACTTCTTGTAGCAACAGGGATGAATATATTCCTCTTGGCTGAGCTTCTTTTAATCACCTCTCTCTGGGCCACGAAAACCCATCTTTCCCTTCTGAAAGCCGTAGCCCACTCCCCATGGCACATCCAGAAATCCCCGAGCATGTCTTGAGGGTTAGGAATCCAGCTGGGCTCCTCCTGTCTCATTGCTCCAGCTCCGGAACAGTTTCTGTTCAGAGCAGAAACTCAGGCCTCTTGTCAGAAATGCTAAGACTGGACTAAATGCCCAGTCTAGCTATCAGTCTCAGTGAAGGTGGGTTTTCAGGGTTGGCTGCCCACTCCAGTATTAAGTTCAGTTAATGGGGCTTCCGCTCAAACAGGGCAGAGAACTTCGTAGGAAGCTCTCTTACCTCCAATACTCAGCCTCACTCCAGTTGGAGAGAATAGGCCACATTCAGAGACATTCTTCCCACAAGCAGAGGCAGTGAAGATTCCAGCTGCAGTGGACTCTCCCCAGGATGCTGAAGCGGTGTTGCTCCTGGCACTCAAAAGATGCAGAGATGAGCAAGTACACCTCTGCAGCAGCGGTGGACGCTGTCTACACTAACAAAGCTTAATTTTTAAAATCAGACCTGGGCCTGGCAGGGAAGGCAAGAGCTCTCTCATGGTGGAAAGCCTTTTCTCTAATGTAACAGTCAGCCCAGTGTCCCTCACACCCTAATAAACCTGCAGCCAAGGGGTGTGCTGGAGCCTATTCATACTGGGTGAGAATCAAAGTGTGCACGTCCCTCCCCAACCCCGTGTTCAGTGATGTCATGTCGATCGCTTGAAATCAGCCATAGTGAGAGTAGTAAGTACCCCACAGAAAAAAGCAAAAAGTTTTAGTTGTTTTGCTTCTGCTTGTTTTGGAGAGCCAGTGTACCAGTAAGTACACTGCTGCCTGCACCCTAGATGTTACCAGCTCTCTGTGGTCTCACTTACTACTGTCAGATCCCGGAGAACAAGCTGTCCTCAGAAGAGCCGGGACAGGACTGTTCCCAACGTCTGCCACTTCACATCAGGCCTGTTTCTCACAGTGGTCCAATCCCTGTAGAAGGTGCTTAAGGCTCTCAAAATACCAGGACAATGAGACGTACTCTCCCTACACGTACATGGCCAAGGGACAAAACCCAGGTGATTTTTCTCCAGACAAAAAAGATCTGTTTCAAGATTTATTATCCTTATATTTCGAAGAGGCTGGTAGCTAGTCTTCCCTGCCCCCATCCCCCTGCAAAAAAAAAATCCCAAAAGTGGGACAAGTAAATCCACAAATTGAATTACTGTCAGAGCACCCATCTACCAAGGCACCCTGCCATACTTTTTATTTAAGAAATTACTTATGAACCACAAAGAATAGGTATCCAGCCCCTTAACTTCCTGCGCAGTCCTAAAAAAAATGTATTAATGATCAGTAAATGATCCCAATCCTGTAGTTATATGAGTCTTACCCCCATTTCAGGGTAACAAAGTTCAAAGACTCAGACTGGGTTTGGATGCAGTTAGAACTGGGTTTTTATCACAGTCACTTCTTATTAGTTGTGCAAGCACGAGCATGTTACCTAAACTCTTTGTGTCATTTCTCCTAATTAAAATGAAGATCCATCCCCAGGTTATTTTGAGGATTCAAGAAGATTAAACATGTAAAGTGCTAGAGCACAACACTTTCACGCTACTCATGTCCTTCCCTTCCCCCTTTCGTCCTCTTCTACTAGATCAGTATACAAGGGAGAAGGAGGCCTCTTGGTTCCTTTTGAACGCTCACTTAGTACTTAGCCACACCCACTCTCAGATTAGCTGGACATTTGTGTGATCCTAATCCAGAAAGGAAACAATGGAAATAATGTCAAGATCCTCCCCACCCCTGCGTTTGCAGAGGGGATAACAGATGTCTTGACTGGAGAAAATTTAAAAGAGTGAGACTCTCATTCTAGCCCAACCTATTAGACTTTGTGGAGGAAACCCTGCATGAGAAAAGTGAGCTTGTGTAATGCCAGCGAAGAGGATTTCCGAAAGAGAGACATTATTTGTATACTCTGCAATGTGCACGTTAAGATATGGAAATTTAAAATTAGGACTGAGAATTTGAAACATGTTGGATTACATGTTCAGATTTAACAAGAGGAGGAAAACTATTTCAGCTTCTAGAGTGGCTGGAATTCACAAGCTAATTGCTTGATCAGTCTACCTAATATAGTTACCCAAGGCTTTGTGGCAGTGACCTTGAACTGTGAGCCTGTTTCTAGCTTCAGCAACTAGAAAGATCTGACTGTATGAATATTTAGGAAGAGAGATCACATTTACTTCCAAATTAGAATGCTTTGATTCTTCTCTTTGTTAATTGCCAGTTGCCAACAAATCAAGTCCTGTACAGTTCCTTGGGGTAATAATAGTAGTTAATGCATATTGAACAGCTGTTCCAGGTCCCGTTACATTTGTTATATCATTTAATCATCATAACAACACTGTGGGGTGGGTGCTATCATCTCAGTTTTACAGATGATGCTATGGAGAGATCTAGAATCTTCTCCAAGATATCCCAGCTGGTAAGTGGCAAAGTGAGGACTTGAACCAGGCTCTGTGACCCCAGATGCTGAGCTTTTTTCACCTCACCCCACAGCTTCCTATTTTTATGGTTTTTGTATTTACCTGCCTCAAATTATTCCTGATAGTCTTATTAATATAATCAAACCAAGCCTCAGTTTTTACAAAGAGGTGAATTTCTTGTCAAGGAGCAAGCAGCTTCTACCTCTTTGGTTCTATACAGTGCAAAAAATTAAAAATTAAAAGTATTAGGCAAGGCAGTCTTACATAATCATCCACCTCCATCTCATCTTGAGAAATAAGTGACAGCATTTAGATTAAGCTGGTAACAGCAACCAGGATGTTTTGAGGCTGTAGACATCAGTAACACTACGTTGTTGTGAATCGTATATTAATGGATTGTGTCTACTCTCTACCATATGTTGCAATCCCCAAACCACTAGACACTTCTTTTTTTTTTGAAACATAGGAAAAAATATGGCCTTAGCATAGTTGGTTTATTCTCTAAATCTATCTTGCTTTAGAGGAATTCTCGAGGAAAAACCTTCAGGAATTTATTTAAATTTTTTTTTAATTTTTAATTTTTAAAACACAGTCTGGCTACTGTGTTTTATCTATTTTGCATGCCTTGAAAAGGGAGAGGCTTGGATGTTTTTTAAGACAAGGTGGCATCATGATAAAGGAGTCAGGTCGCTAGACTGAGAATCGGAACTGGACCTCTCTCCTTTCGTACTGGCTGCCCTAGCTCTTCCACTGGCTGGTGACTGTGTAAATAGCAACAAACCATGTGTCAGCTTTAAAGCACTAGCTGATTCATAGTGAAAAACCATAACACTGAAGGGACATGAGCAGCAATCAAAGCTGTGTAGATAAAGGATACAATCTGACAGCTCTTAGACTAAATCTGACACACAAATAAATCGTTTTGTTGTTAATTTTACATGGTGTTTGTTCTCACAATGTTTTGTGTATGTGTGTGTGCATGTTGCCAATATTTTTTTTTTAAATAGGATTTTAGGTAAAAATCAAAATTAGCATAAAGGAATGCAGACCACCCCGGGATGGGAGTGGCCCTTTTCTGGCTAAGGTACCTCTGCAGCATGGGGCTGAAATCAAAAGTCTCAATAAAGAGAAAGCAATATGTTCCACTCTTGTTAAAAAAGCTCAGGATGGACTGAAGTGTTCATTATTTTTCAGAAATAAAGCAATTGGTCATAAAACATCCCAACAACTGCTATTTCTAATGACTGAACAACAGAAGAGTTTCCAATAATCAAAACAAATAGAGCCATATAAACCTGTATAATAAAATCTAACAAAACAAAGCTAACAGGAAAACTTAAAAATTGAGACACATATGTAATGTGTTAGGAAAGGGGTTAATAGCTTTTTTCAGTAAAAATCCATGCCTTTTCTGAAATGCATAATTGGGCAAATCATATAAATATATAATACATACCTGGGGCAACAGGAAAAACAAACATGAAAAAGTAGCCAGAAAAATTGAATAAATACAAATCAGAAT
This sequence comes from Physeter macrocephalus, assembly GCF_002837175.3. Taxonomy (NCBI): domain Eukaryota; kingdom Metazoa; phylum Chordata; class Mammalia; order Artiodactyla; family Physeteridae; genus Physeter; species Physeter macrocephalus. The sequence goes on from NC_041222.1 coordinate 22,587,471, forward strand.
ACCTAAAACAGGAAAAAATGATTAGTTGCAAAACAGGGTTGGAGAGGATGTGAGCATCCTGTGCAATGGGGCATCTTGGGAATCATTGGGAATGGTTTTCACACTCTTGAGGACCATTTCACACATCACAAGGCATCAGAGCGGTTATATGATCTTACCTGGTAATCCCACCCATTGCAATATATATCTCAAAGAAAGGATCAAAAATTATTTTTAAATGCTATATGCAAAAGATTTTTTATTGCGGCAATATTTATTATATATATATAATAAGTAATATTAAATACCTGACAGTTTGGGAGTAAAGTCAATTATGATAAAATAATAGTTATTGATAATATTAAGCTATTAAAATTAATAAATAAAATAACTGTATAAATCCATAAATTTTTAGATTAAGTTTTTAAAAAAGCATAATTGTTATATCAACATATAACAGAGTTTACAACTCTGGAAAATATATGTGCATATATTTTGGCAGAGACCAATCAGAACCTTTGATAGTACAGGCATCACCCTTTATCTGAATCTAGTCTGTTCCTGGAAATATGTTGGCTGGTAAATTTCCAGATGGTAGGAGTCCTTTCCATTATCTTGTATGAGATGAAGAATAAAGCATTCCCACCTCATCCAAAAAGCCCAACCAGTTTCCCTAAATATCACTAAAACATTCTAAGACATTTATTAGTGTTTAAAATCTAATGCACAATGCATGGATTGTTATATATGACAATCCACCAATGATTTCTGCATAATATGAAGCATTTAAAACACCGGTTCTTTAATGCTTAATCAGTGGTTATTCATGTGTGCATAATACAGAGTATGCTTTCCCACCACAGTACAGTGGATATATATTAATGTAAATGAACAACAGAATAAAATGTTAAAGAAATATAACAAGTATAAATAACATTTAGCAAAATAAAATAAGCAAGCAAGACAATTTTTTGAGTGGTTACATATTGATTAAAGAGTTAACGGAGTGAGATTGGATGGGCTAGGGTGAGCCTGTGAAGGACTAAGTGAAGCCATAAATGCCTGAGATTTGCCTGTGGCTAAATCCTGGGACAGTCTTCTCTCCTTGGCTCTTGAGACTCCAGAAGTGTGTGGCTGTGAGCTATCAAATGGGATAAAGTAATGGGATGAAGAGGATAAAAAACTTATGTCTGTTTGCATTTCTTTGCTTTCATTAATACAGCTCTTGACAACATGAGACTGGGCTGTGATTGCATTTCTGAATGTGATGTTTCTACTCCTGTCACTTGCACCTGCAGTCATTATTTTGTCTGCATCACTTAAATTTATTTTAAAGATTGACATTGAATATTCATTGCTCCTCTTCTTCTTCCTCTGACCAACGATAAATGTCAAGTTGAGCAAGTTCCACTCTATCAGACAAAAAGTTTTCACTTGATAACGTGGGGCCAATGCACATATGTAATGCATAGCACATTGAAGTAGTGTGGTCCTTGGGGAAGGACAGCTGAATTACAACCGCAGCGGTACATCTTATCACTGAGAACCAGACACAGTATAAACATTTTCATTGGTGCCCAAAGGCAGATTATAGTGGATTTTCTATTCAGATGGTGAGTTCTGAATAAAATTTTTTGCAAGTTGTAACAGAGAATAGTAAGAGTTCAGATAGCAAGGGGTACCTGTGAATGGTGTTCGCTTGAAGGCAGTGCGGGCTTTGGCATCAGACAATCCTGGATCCATAGCCTGGCTTCCCCATTTATTAGCTTGCATGATCTTGGGTATGGTAGTTAATGAGCCTCAGTTTCCTCAAATGTAAAATAGGGATAATAATACTTAACTTACAATGTTATTATTATAAGATCATAATATGCATATATGGTGTCTGGCACACAGATTTCCAATTAAAACACAGCAACTACTTCTATTAGCCTATTAGCATGTGGATGTAAACAACAGAAATTTAAAGAAAGAAATGTATAAAATAAACTGAATACAGCCTCTATGTTATTGGGATAATAAGAGGAAAATGAGACTAATTACTGTTATGCACAAAGAAACAGAGGGAACACCATGCTTTTAAAAGCAGGATGATTCACTGTAAGTTACATCTTTCTTCTTCATCTTGGCAGCACCTTATAAGAAAGCAACAACAGTCTGTTCAGTGTTTTGCTGAGTGTTAGATGCTGTTAGTGTTAAAGTCCAAAATTAATTCCCCCAGTTCGTTCTTCATCCACAGCAGTAGTAATTGAATCCTTCTGTAATAGCCGTATCCTGTACACATTACAACAGGCCTAGGCCAATGGAGGTTTTCCAACACATTTGTGTATACTTTCTGGAGGTCAGGTTGGTCACCACTTGTACAGAGATGTCCCAGGAAAAGCCCTCGTACCCGAGTAGCCTTCAGGGTCCGATACACCTCTCACATTTCCTAGACCAGCATTTCTTGTTCCCTAAGGCTGGGCTTCCTCCTTCATTCTCAGGTGTCTGCTAGTTTTCCTGCCTGTGTCCCAGTCTCCTAAACCTGGTGCATACACTATGCCCCTGCTCACCTCTAGTCTTTACTTCTTCAGGGATCCTGGCACCCATCTTTTGTCCAGAGCCACTGCCAGAAGTAGTGTCATGGAGGAAAAGAGATTCCATGACCCAGGCTCCCCCAAAGACTGAAATCTCCAAACTCTGACTCTGAGTCTGGGCCCCCAGATAGCCTTCCTGGTGTACCACGAAGGTCTAGCCATGTCTGAGCCATCCCGAATGGCCGCTTCTCCAGGACTGGGGGTAGAAGTGGGGAGAATGAAAGAAAGGAAGACCCATCAGGAGGATGAGAGGATCACTCATGTCAGTCAAATGAGGTGATTAAGAGTGTAGGCTCTGGAGCCAGACTACCTGGGTGTGAACTCCGGCTCTGACCTTTACTAGTTATGTGACCTTGGACAAGTCACTTAATTCTTTTCTTCCTAAGTTTCCTCACCTGTAAAATGGAGGTAGTAACAGTACCTCTCTCATAGGTCGTTAGGAAGATTAAGCAAGTTGCTACATTGATAAAGAGCTCAGAACTGTGCCTTCCACATATTAAGTGCTAAATAATTGTCAATGATGATGGTGACCAAAAGCCTCCAGCAAAGGAATGACACCTAGGCTCCTTAGCATTGGCTTGTATGATCTTGGGTGAGGTGCTTAATCTAGGCTTGCCTAGTGCGGGCCTGTTTTCTCCCTCAGGACACAGGCCTTCTGCACCCTACCCCTGAACACAACTCTCTATTTCACAAGCCCCCAGATCACTGTGCTGGAAGTTCATGTCTTTGTTACATTCTTTGTTTCTGCTTCCCTCAGCTTAGAGTGCTACTTTCCCACCAGAGCCTCCACATTCTACCTCCCTTACTTTAAGTCTTATCTCATGAGCCAGCTTCTCTGCAAAACCCAGGAGGCGTGGATCAATTTATCATGGGGTATAAATGTTTGCTTCCTCCCTAGATTCGAGCTGATTGAAGGCAGGGACATAACCCTCCTATCTTCACCCCCCGGTACTTGGGAGAGTGCCTGGCACATAGTAGGCACTCAAGGTATCAAATGTCTTTCTTTCTGCAGGACTGACTGGTCATCGATGTCAGTGACTGGATGATACATATTTCATAAGGACTTCGTGTAAATCATTTAGCAAAGTGCCTGTCACAAGTGTTAAAGTTATTATATTTATGGCTGTTGCTGCTCTTTTGTTGTAGAGTAGAAAGAGCCCAGGTTTTGGAGCTAAACAAACATTGACTTATAGACCAGCTTTGTCACTTAAATGCTGCAGGAACTTCAGTTTCCTCAACTATAAATTGCAGTTATCATATCTATCTCGGCGCAAAAAAAAAAAGTAAGCAATCAACAAATAGGTCCCTTCTCTTTCTCCTCTGTGGCTGTCTAATTTTGTGACCTGGCTCAATTTCCTTCACTTCTCTGGCCCAGGTTCCTCATCTTTAAAATGAGGACATTCAACTAGATGATCTCCATGTTCCCTGGCAGATCTAAATGTCAAAATTATTGAACTCATCATCTTTTCCCCTTAAATCTACTCATTCTCTGTCCCTGAGAGAGGTTCTTTCCTTGAAAACTATTTAATGTTTTGATATATTAAATTGTTTCAATTTTCAGTCTCTCTCGATGTCTATCTCTCTGTGTCTCTCTTGAGACCATAGGGTAGTCCAGAGGCAGGGCCTCTGCACGACTCCAGAAACCATTCATACAATAGGACTGTATGTGAGTAGCACCCCAGGAGTTGTGCCCTGCAGCAGCCCTCAGTCCTGGATGGATTCCCTTCACAGTGTAGTTTAGTGAGGTCTGCGGAGCACGCAGAGGAACGGTCTCCAGCTTTCCTTGGGTCCAGCAAAAAAGAATCTGCATCTAAGAGTGAACAATCGTGGGACCAGATGGAGCATCACATTCATGGCCTTTCCTTTCCTGTTCTGCCACAGACTTTGCAAATGGGCATCAAACACTTCTCTGGACTCTTTGTGCTGCTGTGCATTGGATTTGGTCTCTCCATCTTGACCACCATTGGTGAGCACATAGTGTACAGGCTGCTGCTCCCACGCATCAAGAACAAATCTAGGCTGCAATACTGGCTCCACACCAGTCAGGTGAGTGCCACAGGCATCTTCCTCCAATATTCCTAAACGTCAGAATTCCCAGTAATGGGAGAATCCAGGGCCCCAAGTCAGACTGACAAATGACAGGTTACCAAGAGAACCAGGGTTGTGTAGACACTCTCAATGTACAAGATGGAGTTCCCTCTATCCCATTAATTCACTTGCCCCTTAAATTAAGCTATCCCATAATGCTCATGCCTTTCATATAACCCTCCATTGTTGTTCACAGTGGAAGCAATAGCATCGCTTTTCACCTGGCTTCTCTTAGTGACAGTCTGAAGCGATGGTGTGAAAGATTTGTTTCCTATAGACTCTTTTCTTGCCAAAATTGACACCCATTAAATGAGCTTGAAGTCCATTTCCCTTTAGATGAAACTACCAGCTCCTGTTCTCACTGCATTTCAATGGTCCAGAGCTTTGAAGTCCACTGGTGCCAAGGCCAAGCTCATAGGATCAAAGTTCCTTCATGTAATCCAGACACCTACACACTCACTTACAGAGAGAACTGAAAATGTCAGGCAGGCCACCATTCAAGCGTATTCCTTTGCACATCTCACCCTGATGGAAACCGGCACTGAGAGCCAAAATGTACTCCGAAGGCTTCTTACTGATGAAGGAGCTCTAGCAAAGGCAGCAGTTCCCCCCTGAGCGCGGTGTGGAGCGAGGCCGGAGGAGACATCCTGACCTCCCGACGGACTCCCTCCTACTTCCCAGTGCATCGCAGCCTCTCAGTAGTGAGGCTGCCAGTTCTGCCACCTTTGCCCCCCTGCATTGTTATGCTGACTCGCTGCTTTGTTAACACAGTACTTTTTTTCTAGATAGGTCACTATCATTGGTTTGGTTACATGTGAACCCTGTTGTTCCTACTTTCATCCTAGGACCTATTTGGTCTCCTAAGGAGGACTCTGCAGACAACTGATCCTCTCCATTGTATGTTAGCATGATTAATTTAATTAATCAGGAGTTCTTACCTTCTTTGTTTTGACTGTTAAGAAGTCACACTTAAGTTTTTGACTCACCTTTAGCGATTGTACCAGGCCCTTTGCCACGTGTTGGTTATGGTAACTCTTCTTTATATCACATACCTTTTTACAACTCAGAGTATTTCTAAGCTTCCCATCAAATTACTTTTCTTTCCTCCGGGTAGAATAATAACTTATAATTGGAATTTTTGCGCTCTTGAGATTTGGGACTGAATATTGATCTTTTTTCCGGCATCATTGTTAAGTTGTTTAAAGAGGCCTAGGTTTGTAGTGAAGAGATTAAATCTCAGGGGGTACTTTTTCCCCTTGTTGTGTGTTTCTAACAGTCTCTGTGTGTGAACCTGTTCTTTCTGCCAGAGATTACATAGAGCACTAAATACATCATTCGTAGAGGAAAAGCGGCAGCGTTTCAAGACTAAGCGTGTGGAAAAGAGGTAAGACGAGGCCGGTTCCAGGTGTCATTTATTTTTGTTAAAAGTTTAGAGATATAACTGAGACTTCATGCTCAAAAGGGAAATTATGTATAATGAATCAAATCAGGACCAAGTTGTTGATAAACACCATCAGTAAAAATACGTGGTCTCAAATAGAAGTAGAACAGACAAAATAAAAACATATCTGTACACAGATGGACACTGAAATGCAGTAGAGGCAAAATATGTTGTGGTTAAAGTGCTGGTGTGATCTCTAAGGTCAAGCATCTGGATCCAAATACTGACTCTGACACTTACAATATGTGTGGTCTTGAGCAAGTCCTTTATTTAACCTCTCTATGCCCCAATTTCCTCATTCGTGAAAATGAGATAAAGAGAGTACCTACTTTCTAGAGATGCTATAAGAATTCAATGAGATAACACATCTAAAGCCCTGAAAACAAAGCTATTTTAGCTATTATTGTGTACAAAATACAAGTTAGACTTAATTCATAAGTACCACAGGCAATTTCATGCAATATTGCCCTTTTGGCATGTTTCCACTCCCCACTCCTTTCCAGCACTCCTAGGAATATTTGAAATATGCAACAGACGTGTTCTGTTTAACCCATTTCCCAGCACTGTTACTACAAAGTCCCCAGAAAAGAGCATCTCATTAATAGGAAGTAACAAGCATTAAATGCAGAGTTGACATTTTAAAATTTAAACTCTGCACCTTCCCCACATCCAGCCTGTGGAAGACTATTGCCTCATTCATGGTGGCTAAAGATGTTAGAAGTATTTGGGTCTAGTACCTGGCTGGCCTCTGTTTCATGCTGCCTCAGACAGCCTCCTGGTTCTTTCTTATGTCCAGAGGCCTCGGTTTACAGCATTTCCTCCAAGCAACTCTGTCATCTATGGCATATCCTCAGCTCCAAGCTTGGCTTTCTGGGTAATTTTAAAACCTGACACACTTCTTATTCACAACAGAGGACAAGGAAAAGGGGGTGGAAAACATGATTCTTTTTCATTGTTTTTACCTCCTCGGGGACTGCTTCAGTCCCCTTCTCTGCAATTTGCATCAAGCTTGTCAGAGTCATTTCCGTTATCTCTTAAAGCCTCTCTTTCCAGGCAGCGAGCACACCCCCCTCTCCCTCAGGGTCTGTGGTGTTCCTATATCACACTGTGGCCCCATCAGCAACAAGCTGCAGACTAATCAGGTCACAGCTGTTCTATGTCGTGTTACATATTTTTTTTCTATAATTATTATTAACATAAATTTTTAACGAGAGAGGAACACAAGAAGACAGAGCAGCAAAGACACCATCTCATAATAAAGCATTTGTTTTCCAGCCATAATAGAAACAGGGAACTGCCAGCAATCCCATTTCTAACTGTAAGATGACTCCTATTCACATTTCTCTCACCTAAATTCAGAACCACATGCGTCTTTCACTCAGCTTAGCCATTTTTGTTGGCAGATTCCCTTCTGAAATCCCTTATTTCGAGAAGGAGCTAAGGCAACACACCCTCATGGCTTATTGGGCCCATGTTTCCTGTGGTACCTCCCTACAACCCAACACCCACCTATAACCTTTCAAACGCAGTGAGTGTTTGAGGGCTCACAGCTGTCACATCTCTTCTGAATGGTCTAGTGGAGTATTGAACCTCAGCGTTACAAAATTGTCCTGTGAAGGCTTTTTAGTGTTAAATTCAGTTAACTCACTGGTTGCCTTACACTCTAAGGCTGAGGAAAGCTTGCAAACCACACTCAAAACACTGTACAGGCCAACAATATAACACATTCATTTCTTCCAATTAGACACCATATCTGGCATTCAGCACCTATCACCTTGCATTCATAGGTGGCTCAGAGCCGCATGTCAATCATCAGAGCACTTGTGATGCTACCACCTAGAGTATGTCATGGAAGCCAGTTTTTGCTTATTCTTCTATATTATATTCCCAGATATATGTACAAAGCTCTGGAGAAAACCAGACTGGCTATTTCTATTTGCCTCATTTCTGAGGTTGCCTGGACATTCCAGGAAAATGTGTTGATGCCTAACTCCCAGGTTTTCCCCACTATGAATCATTCCATGATCCTAGAGTTAGGTCCGTTGGCTCAAAAACTCTCTCTTTTTTCTTTGGAAGAATATCTATGCAAATACCTTTATCTGCTGCAACTTGACATCCCTCCCCAATGTTTCATATTTATTGAGTGAATAAAATAATAGATAAATGAATGAATTACTAACATACGGGTTTGAGGAAAGGCCTGGGGAAATTATGGGCCATGGTATGAAAAGATTTTGCTCCTTTTTTATTTAAAGCAGAGGAAAACAGTAGATATTGCAAAAGACTATATATATAGTCCTTAGTTTATTCAACATGTGATTTCATGTAAATTTTGGTCTGTCCTTCACTCCACTGGGTTTCCAATACACCTCCTCTTTTCTCTTTCCTCTCACCTCAAGATATACAAAAATTGTAAACCATATATATACAAATAACACATGCCACAAACAAGATTGTTTTGAAATTATTCAAACTCAATAGTAAAAGATTTGAAGGAAGAATTAAAGGGAACTGCAAGGCTAGAAGGAAAATTATAACCACACCTTTGACCCAGTGTAAAGACAATGGAGCTGTAAGTGAGCTCATTATAGAACTTTTACCCAGCCCAGGACACAGGAAAGCTGGGCTGTGGTGCTCCCTGCTCATTTATATGGGACTTAAACCATGAGAAATGTAAGAACTGCAGAGTGGTTTGGAATGTGTTTGTGTGTTTTAATGGCTCGGAGCATGTATCAATCAGTTTTTGCTGTGTGAGAAATCATCTCAGTTCGTAATGTTTTAAACAACAGCGAGTTGCTTATGAATCTATGTGTCAGCTGTGCAGGCTACTGATTTGGGCCAAACTTGGCTGATGGTGGTCACATTTGCTCCTGTGTCTACAGCCAGCTTGGGGAAAGGAGGGAGAAGCAGAGGGCTGACTGGTCTAGGATGGCCTCAGCTGGTCAACCGGGAAGACTGGGGACTCTCTCCAATGGTCTGTTATCAACCAACAGACTAGTCTGGACTGGTTCCACTGTAGCAGCAGGGTTCTGAGAGAGGCAGTGGAAGTGTGCAAGACTTGGAACCACCACCTGCCACTTCTGCCACTTTCTATTGGCCAGAACAAGTCATGAGACCAGGCCAAATTCAAGGGGGAGGGAAAGAAGACTTTCCCCTGGAATCCCCCTTGATAAGGGTGAATTGCTAAGTCACACTGCAGAGGGATATGGATGAAAGGAGGAACGAAGGATTATGACCACTTTTGCAATCTACCACAGGGCAAAATGAAACAGGATCACCCTAGTTAAGTCCTTGTGTTTTTGTTCTTATCCATGTAACTGAATCAACACTTAATTATCTCTCCCTTTTCCCCTCCCCTGCAGGTCTTTCCCTTCTCCTCCTGGTTAGTAAGAGTCCAGGAATAAAGTCTTGATTCAGTTACATGGATGGGAACAAAGACACAGGGACTTAATAGAGTGCTTCTATTTTGTTTTGCCCTGTGGTAGATTGCGAGAGAGAAAGTGGTCATAATCCTCCTCCGCCTCTGCCTCCGCCTCCTCCTTCTCCTTCAACAAGGCTAGAAGAAATTAGCCATGTGCTTAGGGCTCTAATCTGGTCTTATAGAAAGAAGCTCTTCTCAATGTATCTGTCAAAGCGTATTTCAGAAACCAGACTCCCTCTTCCTGGGCCTGGTCAACAATAACTCTTTTGCTGTCTACAGCCATCTCAGGGATGGTGGTAGGTGGCTCGACACGAGCCTGAAATAGGATTATGAATCTATTTTAATTTGACTTTCATTATTCCAGCAAGAACTTGGGGCTTTCTTGGGTCTTTTGTTTTTAAGCTTCAGACCTCAGCTGTCATTCTCAACTCACAAAGTCATCCCTATAATGGGACACTTTGGGCTGAAACCTGCAGCTTGTATGCTTTTATGCTCCTCAAACTCAACTAGTAAACATCAGGGTTGTCCTGTGGGGCTAAGGATGAGTCATATTAGAGTATCTACCAGCAGGACCATGCTTAGAGTCCAACAGCTGAATAAACAGAATCTCATTTCTACCAAAGCATCATCTTCATAGCCATAGACTGTTTCAAGTCAGTGTGGCTTTCTGAGGCTTACTGGCAGGAAGAGAATAGAAAAGCATCTAAGGTTCTTCATAAAAGAATGTGCCATACCCTGGTCCATCAGCCCTCCAGGTGAAACACCCATTCCAGTTTCAGGACAGCATGAGACTTGATGAAACATTGAACTTCAGTTGAAAAGAATTGCATTGGCTCCTTTTATTCCCCTGACACTCCAGCAGGCAGTCTGTCCATGGTTTTGTGACTCCATCTCTATCTGCGTACCCAGTTCCATATTACTCACAAGGAAGTAGTTAAAAGATGGGGAGAGCTGCGGAGTAGAAAGTCAATCTAAAGTGTCTCTTGGTTTCCTAGGTCCAATGTGGGACCCTGTCAGCTCACTGTGTGGAATACGTCCAATCTGAGTCATGACAATCGACGAAAATACATCTTCAGTGATGAGGGGGGACAAAACCAGCTGAGCCTCCGGACCCACCAAGACATCCCTCTCCCACCAAGAAGAAGAGAGCTTCCTGCCTCGCTGACCACCAATGGGAAAGCAGACTCCCTAAATGGGGCTCAGAACTCAGTGATGCAGGAGCTCTCAGAGCTGGAGAAGCAGATTCAGGTGATCCAGCAAGAGCTGCAGCTGGCTGTGAGCAGGAAAACAGAGCTGGAAGAGTACCAAAGGACAAATCGGACTTGTGAGCCCTAAGTGGCCACGCTGCTCTCTTGTCTCAGTTCCTGGCCTTCCTCTGAGACCTTAAGACACTTTGTAATGCTCTTTTGTAACTACTGACCAAGGTGGGGGGAAGCTGAGGTCTGGGTCTTCTTAGAGGTCAGGTCTGCTCTCCCTAGCCTGCAAAGCAGTAAGCAGTCTTCTCAAGCTCATTCCTAGGTCTCGAGGGTAGGAGTCTTTTTCAGAGCAGGAATCTTACATTAGTCAGAAGTAAACACCGTGTGAGGGATCTGTGAATAACCAGACAACCCCAGCTCCTGTTAATCTTTTCACCTGGTGCCACAGTAACATTTCTGGTTTTTAGCCCTTTCTCTGCACTATCAACAGGAGATAAAATTGTTATTCATACCTGTGTCTTACTGGGTTGTTGGTTTTAATCTTAGTATAGAGCGGGATTATTGAGGGTTGTGACTTTTGATATAACTTCCCAGTGTAGATTTGTTCCTACAGTTTGAATGGGAAGCCAGGGAAGAGCTAGAGAAACTTAGGACAGGAAGGTGAGTACTTAGAAAAATTAACTGAACTCATTCACATCATAGCAGTCCAAGGATTGATTGGATCAGGCAAGAGCCATGTTTCTGAAAGGGTCCTGGATCTCCAACAGCATCCTGACTAACATTTAGTAGGAACATGTTTACATGCCACTATGAAAGGGAACAGGGGTGTGGTGAGTGGAAAGAGCACAGGCAGAAGAGGCATTAAAACGTATACCATGCTTTTCAAACAAAAGCTTTGGGCCAGAAAAGCAATTTGGCTAAGGAATGAATAGGCCCATACTTCTAATCAAGCATCTCCACTATAGTGTGTGCCTTTCATAAAGGAAAGAGAGAGAAGCAAGGCAAGGATGCGGCCTTAGGATGAAACTGGAATATTCCTGCTAATTGCCTGCACAGGACATGTGAGCTGGCACTGTGAGTTAAGGGAAGATGTTCTGCAAGCCATACATTTGGCTATTTTCAGATCAGCAGTCACCTGTGTCTTAGCTAGAGGAATCCCAGAAGTGAACTTCAAGCCTGTGAACGCCACAAGCTTAAACATTCAGAAATGTGCCCTGTGCTTTTCATGTCTATATGGATCACTAGCAAGTCGGTCTTGCAGCCTCACACCCCCTCATCTGTGAGAAACTGTGAACAGGCACTGGCCCCTCTGACTCTCCCCCAAACCCCATCTAATGCCCCCAAGAGACTGATATGAGTAAGCTGTTTCCCCTCTGCCTAGGCATCCCTTTTCCAGTGTGCAAAGGCTTGGACACGCAGAAAGGGAAAGGAATACGTGAACTATAGAACTTCAGTTCTCAGTCACCTAGGAACTCATCAGGATGCTGACTGCTAGGGCTCTTCTCCCAAAGGATGAGATGGGAAAGGGGGTGGATGTGGGCTGAGAAACCTGTTACCAACACTCCCAGGTGGCTGACATGTGGTCTAAAAATTACTCTTCAAGAAACATTGTTCTAGAAATTTGGCTGCTCCAGGCATGGGGAGAATTGAGAAGACCCTTTGTGAGAGTTCCTCAAAAGGCTTCAGCACACATCTGATGATTCACTGTCCACACAGCCACGCCCACCCCAGGACACCATGTAGGACTAGACTTCCTTGTCTATCAATTAATTGCTTTATCTTCTCAGTTGCTTATCACCTTTGCTCCGCCCCAATCAGTTTGAAGGCCTACAAAGAGTTCTCAGCACTGTGCCAAGCACTGTGCTCTGTAAGCTGCAGAGCATTGGGAAGCCTCCTCAATCACAAAATTTCTTCCCCTACTTTTGGATGCAGTCCCTGCATTCCACCAAGAACTGCCCAGTCCCCCAAGGAAAGATAACACTTGAAGCTGCAATTAGATAACACTCTAGCAATTAGCTGTCTGAGAAAACCCTGGAGTGGATATAGGCTTAGAGATGCTGATGAGGGAGGTGGACGGGTTCTAAAGTTAGACTTCATCAACCTCACAGATGAAACAGTTCAACAATGAGGGAACAGTGATCCCTGGAAACAGCAACGACAGCTCTGCTTTGAAACGCCTATCCTCCCGTGTTCTCACCCCAGACACAGAAGTAGGTTTGCAACTGCCTTTGGAAGATTATGCCCCTTAGCCATCCCCACCCATCTGCAACAGCTAAGGATGCTCCAGAGACTCTGCCGTCATGCTCTGCACCCCTAACCTCTGCGCAGCCTGGAAGGCTGACGTATAGGTGTACCTCAGCTCACGTAACAGCCATGCTCCTAATGTTGTACCTGGACATTTTTTATAACTCAGCTCAGATTCTGACTGTACTTGAGAAGTTGGCTATTTGAAGGAACCCAGAGGTGAATTCTTTTGTAAAGAATCCTTTTGTAATGCAATTAATTATCCCTTAATGTATTTGTTTTGTAAGTTTGGACTTTTGTATATCAGGTTTACCTTAAGCTTCTCTACTGAGGCATTCTGAGCAGTGGTGATAACATGCCAGACCACCCTGCCTATCCACAAAAAAGTAGATGACCAGGGCATGGCTCCTCGAATATCTTCTGAGGAACTACTTGGCCAAAACTGCGGCCAGGATGTGGCCAGGAGCAGCAGGAGCTGAAGCAGGCTTACTGCCGTCAGCATTGCTTGAAATGCCTCCGTGCTCTGGACAAAAAAAAACAAAGCATAATCGCTTGTGCTGAAATGATGCAGTCTTCATGTTAAGTAGGAATGGTAATTGAACAGTGTTTTGCAATTTGTGAAACAGTGTGCTGTGTTTTGTAAAAAGATTTCATGAAATGGTGGGTCCTTTGAAAACCTTCCTTCCTGTTGTGCTCCACCTCTGTTCTCTCAACTCCCCTCAGGCTCAAGAAACACAAGGATCAGAAGTCTTCAGGTGGAGGGTGGTTTTCTGGTAAAGAAGAAAGAGATAAGGGATGCTACCTTGCCTCCTATTGTGGGCTTCTCTTCCATGAGATCAGGAAGACCTCCATTTTTTTTTTTTTTTTAATTTTTATTTTTGGCTGCGTTGGGTCTTCGTTGCTGTGCGCAGGCTTTCTCTAGTTGCGGTGTGCTGGTTTGTCATTGTGGTGGCTTCTCTTGTTGTGGAGCACGGGCTCTAGGCGCACGGACTTCAGTAGTTGTGGCTCGTGGGCTCAGTATTTGTGGCTCGCGGGCTCTACAGCGCAGGCTCAGTAGTTATGGCGCACGGGCTTAGTTGCTCTGTGGCATGTGAGATCTTCCCGGACCAGGGCTAGAACCCATGTCCCCTGCATTGGCAGGCGGATTCTTAACCACTGAGCCACCAGGGAAGCCCAAGACCTCCATTTTTTTTTTTTTTTTTTGTGGTATGCGGGCCTCCCTCTTCTGTGGCCTCTCCCGTTGCGGAGCACAGGCTCCGGACGCGCAGGCCCAGCGGCCACGGCTCACGGGCCCAGCCGCTCCGCGGCATGTGGGATCCTCCCAGACGAGGGCGCGAACCCGGTTCCCCTGCATCGGCAGGCGGATGCGCAACCACTGCGCCACCAGGGAAGCCCCTAAGACCTCCATTTTTTCCCAAGCTCTGATGCTAGGAAATCAGGTGCACGACAAGTCCACTATCACACCCCCCAACGCTGTCTTCCAAGGGGGAATTCCCGGCATAGGAAGTATATAATAAAGTAGGACTGGACAAGTTGGAACAGATAGGGCTATTGGTTCATGTAAATAATGAAAATAAGGGCCCCAGAGTGTGGATGCCCAAGGCGGAGGAGCAGGGGGATCCCTCCAACAATTGAAGACAAGTTGGAAGAATGACTGGGACACACAAGTGAGGCAGCCACAGGGACCCAATCAGTCGAGGTCTTTAAGGTGCCTGGAGGTGACTCTCCATTATCCACGGATCTTGCTGTTACATAAACCTTATATGGGAACTGCTGCTTCTGTGCCGACCAGATAAGCTGTAAGTGGAGCAGCTGCTGAGCAGGACAGAGCTGTGTCATCTGGGAGACAGACTTCGCAGTGATGGTGCTGGGTCTGTTAGAGCCTTGGAGCTAGTGACCACTTCCTCGGTATGGATAAAGACTTACGGGGAAAGAAACTACTAGCCTCTCTTCCTCCCAACTCATATATTTGATAGGAAAACCAGAAAATCCATCCAGTCTTCAGAAGGAACTGCTTTCTAGTCATCAAAATCACTTCACTCTGCACTGTTTACTTATTCCTTTCTTCACCCACCCACACCCATCTAATCCAGGATTCCCTCATTCTTTAAGCTTAGTTCCTAATCGTTTTATGAAAATAACATACCTATAAGTATCTTCTTAAGGTCTGTAAAGAGTGTTTGCATTGTGTCTTCACTTTAATGTGTTTGCAATCGCTCTGCTCCAGGAAGAACTGAAATGCTGTCTTGTGAGCATGAGGTGAACAGGCTGTTTTGCTCCAGCCACTTTTCTTGTACAACCACATGGATGGACTAGATGTCCTCAGGCCTTTTCCATTTTCAGTTTCTATGACTGTGGAATAAATGTTGAGATAAAAACTTCACTTCCAAATGTACTGCTGGCATTGTCTTTGGGGACTCAAATGTTGACATGATACCAGCCCCTTCCTAACAGGAGACCCAGTGATGCTGTGACTTATGCTTATTTCTTTGGTATAGTCCCAAGTGACACAAAATGTGCTGAGCAAACTCAGAGCCCTGGCATCATGCAGTTAAACTGAAATAGCTTCGTCTGAGACATTCTAGGAAAAGCCACACTATTAAGAGATCTCTAAAAAGCTCTGCTCCAACCACCCTCATTTAGTAATTCAACAAACATTTGTTAAAGAATTTATATTTATGTGCCAAGTGCTGGAGACCATCATAAGATGGGCATGGTCTTTAACCTCAGGGACCTTCTCATCTGTCCTTTCCACAACCTGTAAACTGATAATACTATATATAATAGCTGACATTTATTGAGCATCTATTTTAGTAACGGTGACCTCATTTAATCTCCATTAAAATTCCGTGAGATTGGTACTCTAGACCTAGTCTAGAGTAGATAAACTGGACCTCTAGTTTACAGATGGAAAGACTAAGGGTCAGGGAATTATGTGAGCTGCCCACAGTCCCACAGCTAATAAGAGTAGTGGCAGAGATTCATACGCAAGCAGTGCAATTCCAGAACAACCATACTATGTTGTCAGAATACTGATTATTTCTTTACAACTTCCCCTTCTTCCTCTAACCCTCCCCCTCTCTAGTCTTTCTGCCGTACTGCCTCCTGCCCATGCCTCAGCCTGGTCCCCAGCTCCACAGAAAGCTCACGTGGTAACTGCACCTGCCATGGTCCACTGAACTCCACACTGTAGCCCTTGAGTAGCACAGAAATACTGTTTCAGGCATCTCTTTGCTTTCTAGTCTAACCAAGAACTGCTGCAAACATAGCTGCAAATCACTCAGCAGTCCTGCAGTCTCAGGCATTTTGTGATTAGCTGCTGGCAAACTTGCTGTCATGAATCTGCTAACTGGATGGATGCATTCTTCCACACAATCTTTTGGCATATACCCAAATCAAATCTTAAAAAAATATAGACCTACTATATAACTAGTTCAACCACCAACTTACCCAAGTCTGTTGTGCATCATTCAGTCATTCATTTTTTAGATGCTTATTCTGAGCCAGGCATTGGGTTGGCTGCTGGAGATAGAAAGACATAAAGCAGATTCTGATCCCATGGAGCTCAGTCTAGTGGGGAGACACAAACTGGGAAAACAATGTGGCATGTACTCTGATAAAGAAATGCACATCGGGTACTACGGGAGCAAAGAAGACACTTTTTCCTGTGTGTGTGCGTGTAATGTGCAATGGAGAAATCGAGTGGAGGGTAATAGGCATCCCAGGTTAAAAAAAAAAAACCAGCACGTGCAGTTCTGGAGTTGGGAAACTATGGCAATCAAGGCACTTAGGAACATCAAATAGTTCAATATGCCAGAAACATAAAGCACAAGGTGGGTAGCAAGCTATCAGGCCCGGAAAGAGAATAGCAGAGGCAAGATCACTGTGCTAAATTGGATTTGTATCCCAAAAACTATAGGAACCATTCAAGGATTTTAAGCTGAAAACGGATTTGTGAAAAGATCGGGATCCTCACCACTAGGTGGACCTGGCTGTCATTCACATGCATTTGTTTATAGGGCAGTAAGCAAATGAAGTTAACCTTTTGATGTTCTGGAATGACTTGGCCATGGCATCATTTAACAGGGACAGGTGGACTTAGAGACAGACAGACACAGATAAACACACATGGCCAGGATTCCAAAGAAAATGCCAGTCTTGTTTTTCCTAGAAACAGAAAGAAAACGTAAAAGAAAGAAAAATTGACCTCACAATTTCTTTATTTGCAAAATGCTGTCTTGAGCATTTACTAGGTGCCAAGCACTGGGCTAAATGTTTTGTATATATTGTCTCATTTCACCCTCAAAACAATCCTACAAAGTAATTATTTTATAGATAAAGAATCTGAAACAAAGAGAGCTGAAGTAACTTGCTAAGCAGCTGGGCCATACTCACCCAAGTCTGACTTCGTGAGAAATACGTTTAGCATAGTGCCTGGAATCACAATAAGCACTCCACAAATGCATAAACGGGTTGGGTGAGCAAGAAGAAATCTAAGATCCTTTTGGTTCAATTCTACGCCAGAACAAAATGCTATGGGAACTCTCATTAAACAAGGGAATAAAACGTAGTCCTAGGGACTTCCCTGGTGGTGCAGTGGATAAGACTCCACGCTCCCAATGCAGGGGACCCGGGTTTGATTCCTGGTCAGGGAACTAGATCCCACATGCATGCCGCAACCAAGAACCCTCATGCCACAACTAAGACCCGACACAGCCAAGTAAATAAATAAATATTTTTTTTTAAAAAAAGAACAAACCAAGAAATCCCACTGTAAATTCATATGAGAATGCAATCGCTAGCAGAAACAGCCAAAGACCTTTGAAAAAGATCCCTAGAGTAGGTAAGAAGGTAAAAGCTAAGCCATGCAGTTAAGATATATGCCTTAGAGCACATCAACCCTGATTTTCGTCCAAATTGCCAAGATAATTTCCAAGGTAACAACTAAAGAAAAAAGAATGAGAGACCATCTCAACAAGACCTGAAATGTTTAAAAAAAAAGAGAGAGAAAGAGAGACTCTAGTACTTCTACGATAATCTTTGAAACTGGCATTTATAGGCATTACTTTAAAGAAATCCTCAAAAAAATCTCTTATGGATCTAGGGCAGTGATTCTTAACTTTTTTGGTATTTGTTAAGTTTCAAAATTCCTTTAAGAAAGTTTGATTCTTTAAGGATCTGAAAAAAGCTATGACTAACGTAAGCACACACAAACAAAATTTCGTATACCATTTGTGGGTATTCCTGAAGCCCATTCATTGACCTCTTCTCTAATGAGAAGCCGGAGTGCACCAAGTCACCACCGTTTTTGGTCGTTATCTAAAAATGACTTTAAGAGCTCCTCCTGTATTGCCTGGACCTGAAGCTAGTTGGGACTAGGGGCTCCCTGCTCGCTCCAGCTAGAGGAACTTCCCCTAAATCCAGCTTCCCATTGGACTCCTGGTTTCTTCCACAACATTCCACAGGCTCCAGGGTCCCCTGATGCTGGGCAGCTGGCTTTCCTAGCCAAGTGTCATAAACAATTAATATCCAAACCCAAACCACTAGCTGCCCAAATAGTCTGTTTGCCCTCACAACAAACTTATGCTCATGCTTGCCTTATAAGAAGAGAACAGTAAGGGGAAAGTGCCCTATTAATGAATGCAAAGGCACCGTGAATCCTGAAGCAGGGCCAGACCCCCTTATGGCTCTGTGTGTGTGTTGGGTAGGGGGGTGGGGGATCGAGAGGCCCATGACCTCTTTGATGACACTGTAAGGTTTCTCACTTAGACTCATTAACCCATTCCACATGACTCTGTAGAACCCATTCCAAGTCCTTCTAATTACAGGTAGTGACCACAAAAGGACACGCAATTTGTCCTTACCCATCTTCTAGGACAGGTAGTGATCAAGAAGGGATCCATTTTACACAACCCCTTACCAGAGATATAGAAAACCTCTGGTTTTCTGGTTACTATAAATCTTATACTTCAAGAACTCTAAAACTAAAGTGCCAGGCAGTCTGATACCCTCTGGAAAACAAATCACAATCTCTTACCCCCATAGCGAACTATGAGAGAGAACTAAATAGTCAAATAAACCATTATATTTTAGGCATAATCTCTCCCCAGAACAGATTCAATAAAACAACTGGGAGAAAAGTGCTTCAATTAATCAGAGAAATAAATACCTTAAACAGAGTTAGCCCCTTAATCTAAGTTGATTATTTCTGTTCAAGAGAATTCAATTCTAGGGCTTCCCTGGTGGCGCAGTGGTTGAGAGTTCACCTGCCGATGCAGGGGACACGGGTTCGTGCCCCGGTCTGGGAAGATCCCACATGCCGCGGAGCGGCTGGGCCCGTGAGCCATGGCCGCTGAGCCTGCGCGTCCGGAGCCTGTGCTCCTCAACGGGAGAGGCCACAACAGTGAGAAGCCCACGTATCGCAAAAAAAAAAAAAAAAAAAAAAAAGAGAGAGAATTCAATTCTAAAACAGCAGGTATAAAATCAACTAATACTGACAAATAGAAAAATTTCAAAGGAAAACGTGAACACAAAAGCAAACTGAATCCTGCTTTAATTGAAGCTTGTGGAGTATATAAATTGAAGCTTGTGGAGAAATATTACAGAGAATCTTTTGGAAAACAGGAGTCACAACAACCCCTGTGGAGAGGCAGATGAGAGTAATTCATAGCTCACCAAGGCCTCCCTGTATCGAGATCCCAGAGTACCCAGAAGATCTCTTCACCATCTCAGTCCTGTGCCCCATCCTCTCCAATCTTGATTTCGTTATAAGATAAAAGGGGCTATAGTATTTGAAATTATTCTGGTCTCGAGAAATTTAAAGGCATCAATGAGTAGAACATTCAAAACTTAAATAACTGTAACAAGGAGGCCAGCTGACCTTAACAAATTACTTAGCTAGTGAACAGGAAATGGATTGAATCATCCTGGACATAAATTTCATTAAGGCTTCAAACTATCCAGGAATAAGTAGCATGATGATACCATTTTATAATCCAAGTTTACAAAAAGTTTACTGCCCAAATCAAGTACTGTTTATGCCTGCAGACAGCTTACTTCTAAAAGATCACCGCCCACTGCAAGTAGCCATGTGTCTCTACTCTTCGTTTCTTTCTCTGTGTCAAAAATACCATTTTGACTTCTTCAGGAGGAACGGACAATCCAAGATTATACAGTAAGCCTGAAGATGTTGAAAAGTCTAAAAGCAGGAAATACACAAAGCTGGTAGGGAAGACAAATAAAAGTTGTTTCTAATTCATTCTAAAACCCAAGACTTGCATTACCAGTCCTTTCCTCCCGAAGTCACCTAGGTATTAGTGAGGAGAACCTGGACGTAAAGTCTGTGAAGGGAAGGGGATTGGTTGATGGACAAACTGCCCTGTGGGTGACAGTCAAGGAGAGAAGAGGTAGAGGTTTGGTGGTTAATGACTAAGTGCCTGTCCAGCCTGCCTCTCTTCTTCTCTTGGCTTGGATTAACCAATGTAGATGCGATGGAAATCATTGGCACCAAAAGCAGCATTACACTTGGGACATTTGCGCTGGCGGGTGTCATAGCGGGTCTTCACACACTCAAAGCAGAAAACATGAAAACACTTGGTAAGTACAGCATCCTTTTTACGCATGTTGCAACACGGACAGGTCAGGCGTGCCTAGAAAAAAAAGAAATCAGAGTCAGAGCAACCATAAAGGTTTATGACCCAAATGGCTCTTATATATAAGCAAAAAATCCACTAAGCACTAAGACAGTAATAGCACCGCACACCCCCCCCACACACACACATAATAAACCATTCTCTGTTACCTTCAAGTAAAGAGGTTCAGTATTTATTATCCTAATCTGTTAGTAGGCCACTGTAGGCCAAAACAAAAAAACACACACAAATCACTGAGGCAGTTTTTCTAACCTTGTAATCCTTAATCTCCTCCATCAGGATCTCATCACATTTGGGTACATTGTCTGGTTTCTTTGTGGTCTCCAGCTTCCTTCGAAGTCTAGAGATGTCCTCCTGTGGTGGGATAGCATACCCATTACACACTCCCCCAGATCTGTCATTTCTGAGAAAAATTAATTGCTCCAACCTGAACTTTCTGTTGCAGAAAGAAAGGACTTTCTGTCCTTTCATGCCTAACTATATTTTAGGAATGTAGAGAATTGCAAATGACAAGCTATTTTCTTTTTTTTCGGAACAGGCAACCATAATCATATCACCAAACTTCAGTTGCATCTAACTACTGTCAGTTCAGTTCTGCGAAACTCCAGTCTAAGTTTAGAGGGATTAAATTTTAAAAAAAGAAAAAAGATGAAAACTTGACAGGCCACCTTATTTTAAGGCAATTAGTTTTTAAGCTGAAGACAGATTGGATCAAAATTTACAGATTTATAGATAAGTATAGAAAGGCATCATGAGAAACAGTTGGCGTGCAAAAAATAGAAAAATTGTAGAAGAATTTAAAGAAGAACTTTAAAATTCTCTAGTGTTTTTTTTGCTGCTACTTCTTTACGATTTCACTAACTCATTCATTTAAATAAATAAGTATTTATTTCATGCCCATTAGGTGGCAGGCACCATGATAGGCTTTGGGGATAGTTTTCAGTGAAGAAAACAGACTCCATTTCTTCACTCAAGGAACTTACAGTTAAATAGGAAATGACATACTGATACGATAGATCAATGACTCTTTTGTAACATAGGTCATCTTAGAGCTCAAAAAAATACCTAAAAGGCAAAAAGTGAAGAAAAAACAACTGACCTGGGCCCGTTTGAAATTGAACATATCTTTTTCTTTGGTGACACTGTTCTCCACAATCTCATCCTGAAAATCATGTAGCTTCTTCTGAGCCAACTCCAACTGTGCTTTGAGGTCATCTGCAAGCTGGGCTGCCTCCATTGCCTATGAAGGATGTATGAACAACATTATCTTATCACCACTTATTTCCAGTGAGACAAAATGTTACCAAGCCCAAGGAATAAAGTGAACGTGTAATTTCATCAGTGTTAAACTTATTTGTTCCTCTGAAGACTAACTGTCACTTTAGACCACAGAGTAATTGATCATACCTTGCGTTTATTCATCTCTAAGGCTTGGGTCCTAAGACCCAGCTCCTTCTCCCCTGTGCCAATGTTGCTTTGTAACAGATGCTCCTTCTCTTCCAGTTTCCTCACTACCTGTAACTGGGCATCAACCTTAGAAGAAGGAAATCACATTTTAACACAAACAGGAAGGAAAAAAACAAAAAACTGACTAGGCTCTGTTAATCCACAGGCCCACAAAAGAGAATCTGTTAGAAAACTCGAACTATTACTGATTTTATCCATGAACCCTTCAAATTACATGCAAGACTATGGTTATTCTCTCATCCCAACGTTCAGACGTAATCAGGTAACCACTCTTACAGCTTCTCATGCAGGCTTCCAGAAATTTTTAAGATACACAGCACGTGCACACAAAGATATATACATTTTTAACACAAAAGGGATAAACAGATGAATCCCTTAATGATATATTTAAACATTTTTCCTTATTAGCAGATCCACTTTTGTTTAAACAGCTGCACTGTACTCCTCTGTAGGGATGTATAATTTATTTACCAGTACCCTAATCACGTACATTAGTTTTGGGGAGATTTTCCTATTACAAAAAATGCCACAATAATCATTTTTTTACTTGTATCTTCATGTAGAAAGCACCCTATTTCAACAGGATTCTGGAAAGCTTTTTTCATTCTAGTTACCTGAGTCTTCAGAGTCAAAACCTGGTCTGCCAGCTCCTCCTTCTCTTCTTTCAGCAGCTTATGGATCTGATTGGACTTGATACGTTCTGACATGAGCTTGAAATTTGCATCATCCTTCTCCCTCAACTGCTGCATCAAACGGATATTTTGCTCCTGCATGTCCTCAAAGGCCTGGCCTGTGACGTCCATCTCAGAGAGGAGAGCTTCTTCCTCCTAAAATAAGAAAGAAGAACCTTCATTTTAATAGAATCTTCTAACTCCAAAGAAATGCACACAGAAACTAAACTTTCCTACTGTTGTTATGGAAATAACCTAGTGACAGAGAAGACAGTTTTAAGAAGATTAGTTTTGTCACTAGGTTAGCCCTAGGAATCTGAAGCCATTGGCATTGATTGTTGGTCTGATGCTCATTAATTGATCCATATTTGAGGTCAGCTAAAGCAGACTAAAATTATACACACCATAATCTAGCAAACTGATCAAGTAGGAGTTGGTTAAGAAAATTTCTATCATAAAACCTCACATTTTCTCATACTTTTCCACAATTATAATACTGACTTGAATCTACAGACTTTTCAACTCTGAAAACATCTGTTTCATAACAATCTGATAGGTGAAAAAGTGAATGTCAAAATAGTTTTAATTTACATTTGTCTTATTATAAATTACACTGAGCATCTTTTCATACGTTTAAGAGCCATTTGTCTTTCTATGAATTATTAACATCTTTTGTCTATTCTTCTATTGGGCTTTTGAGTTTTCTTCCCTATCATTTTTTGGGGATTTTTTAATATATATTAGAAAGATAAGCCCTTTCATGATAAGAGTTAGAAATATTTTTTCCAGGTTTCTCATTTACCCTTTGGCTTTGCTGCCATGTAGAAGTTTTGTGTGGTTTTTTTCATAAGTCAAAATTATCAATCTTATCTTTCATATTTTTTAGACTTTTATTAATAGTTAGAAAGGTCTTCTCCACTTCAAATTTAAAAAGAAATTTATCTGTTTTCTTCTGGTTCTTTTACGGATTTCTTTAAAATTATACATATGTTCCATTTGGAAATTATCTTAGTGTAGAGGGTTCAAATATATCTCTAACTTTTTTCCAAAATTATTTTGTTTTTGCCCACCACATTTAATCGTCTTCCTTTTTCTTGCTGATTTAAAACTATATCTTTTGCACATATTAAATACCCATGTGTACTTTACTTTATTTATGTACCTATATGGTTTTTCCAACCATTTTTGGTATCTTTATTATCAAAAGTTAATAAAATTCATTGGGACTTAAAAATAAAGAAATATATGTTCCTTATGAGAAGGGGACAAGTCTCTATAGTTCTATGATCCAGAAACCACTACAGTTGACATATTGGTTATTTATTTGTAACCTATTTGGGGAACATGTTTTTCTTGGTTTCATGTATTTATAATCATAATGTGTATAAAATTTTATATCTTTTTATAAAATTTTATATTCATTACATTCCTGATTGCAGATCAGCAGAGAAATGATACATCCCTCAAGAAACAGTTTTTGAATAACTGGCTATCCATTTGAAAATAGAAGTAAATTTCCTTCCTCACAAATACACAAAACAAAGTAACTGAAGGATGAGAGACTTCAATGTAAAAACAAACATATAGGAGAAAAAAATATTAACCAAAAAAAAAAAGACTGGAATGACAGGGCAAATTTCACTGTCAATAACTTACTTATCAAGTAAAATTTACTTTAAAAGCTCATTAAATAAAGAAAGTATGCCCACCTGCTTGGCCATGGCCAGCTTCTTCTGCAGGTATTCTATCTGCTCCTCTACTGCCCGGATCTTCCTCAGGGCATCTTCATCAGCCATTTTCTTGTTCTCTTTTTTCTCCTTATCCTCCAGATCTTTGAGTCTTTGCCTTAAATCTTCCAACTACAGGAGGAAAGAAATCACACAAAAAGAAAAACAAAAAAGCTATAATACAATTTCAAAAATCAATTAATACTGTGCACCGATGGAGGGCCCATAACACCAAAAGAACCTTTATAGGATTATGGAAGGAGACAAATGATACACTAGTGCACCACATCACAACCCTGCTTTAACATCACTCCATTCCAACATCACACGCTTCTGCAAGCAGCATTTTTGAGGAGTGCAAATGTACTTTTCTTTAGAATAGTTCTCACCCTTTTTTTTCCCTAGGCTCCCAATTTTAAAAGAATAAGGCATTCTTCCCAAAAGTAACCAGAAAAAGAAAATCAGTATGACAATGATTTATATGGCACAAAGGGGAACAAAAAGTTTGAAAAGGTTACTCCTATTCCCCGTAATTCTGATATACCTTACCACCTAGTGGAAAATCTGGAAGTCTCTATATTAGATGGTCTTTGAAAGGGAAGACAACGTTGCTAAGTCTTAAATGCTAACTTTAAAGAAACTACAGCCTTCAGAAGTGTGAAGGAAAATCCCACAAATGGAAGATTTTGACCAGAATGACAGGTAATAGCAGATTAGATTACCTCTCCCTTAGACTTCTTCTCAGCTGCCATTAGCTGAACCTTGTCTCTCTGTTCCTTTGGGGCAGAACGGTACATATCTAGCAATAGTTTCATCTCCTTTTGGCTCTCCTGTGCCTTCCTATGATGAGGGTGGTAGAGGGGAATGGTGTAATGAGAAAACAAAGGGCATCAGAGCAAGGGAATTTTGAATTATGCAAAATATTCTACAACAGTTCTATTTTACACTTTATATAACACATCTAAAAGACAAAACTTTTGCACAGACTATCAAGAGATTTCTGGATACACTCAGAAAGTATAGAAAAGTTGTATAAAAGACTCATTTCTCCCGTCAGACCAAGTTCTCCAACATAGTTATAAAATAAACACTTATGGCACTTGTTAAATAGGCAAAGTTCTGGGGCACCACTCTTAGAGACTGAGACTCTGTAGGTCTGGAATAGAGTCCAGGAATGTATTTTTAAGTAAGTCACCCAAATGATTCTGATACCACACTGGGAGGGAAAAAAAAATTGCCTTAAGGAGAGCAAGAGGAAGAGAGAAAAAATGGGAGAAAATTCAAAGTTTAAAATATGCTGCTAATCCTAGATTTGACAATTGAGTGATTAACCATTAGCTAAAGGCTAAAACTTTATCTTACTAAATTTTCGAATCTCTTAACTATCTTTTTATATACCAAAGGAGTTCAAATGTTTTGAGCACAGTAGTCCCTTAAATCCAAACATCAATAAAGGCTCGACCATGACCAATGCGGAGCAAGAAGGAACCAGTTCTATCAGAAAAGGTATGGCTGAGCAGGATGAGAAGCGGCAATATGTGAGATTATGGCAGTGTTTCTTGACTTAAAGGTCTGTCTTACCGTTTCAATGCCTGTAGGAGTAAACCTCCTAGAAATCTCTTAAAATGATCTGATATATACACAGACTACTTAACTGTCAGGCAAAGAGATCAATATTGTTCAAGTTATAGCGATACATATTCTACCTACTGTAATTTAAATTATAATTAATGCCAACAATTTGCCCAAATCTAGTAAACAGCAGTATTTATTTCCAATAACTCTCATGAGTGTTACCTCAATCATGACATCCTTTTCCTTAATTTGGATTCATGAAGAATAAGGCTACAACAATGGGGTTTACTGAGACCTGATCACTGAACCAGACTATACAATAGCCACGCAGGCCACTGAAGTTGTACACTTGATCAAGAATTGAGACCACATTAATTGTACATTTAGTTACACCTGATACATTACAATTATTGAATAAGCCACGTCATCATTCAAACATTTCATGCACGATGTCCAAACCTTAGCTTTTGAGTCAGAAACAGTTACTCTAAACATTGCTCTTACTTGAGTTCAATCTTCAATTGTTTGATAATTTCTGCTTCCTTTTTCCGTCCATCATCATGTTTCCCTTTCTCTTTATCCTTAGCAGAATCTCTCTCTTTTTCTGACTCTTTTAGTTTCTGTTTCTCTCGTTCTCTCTCCTTTTCCTTCTCCCGCTCTCTTTCTCGCTCCCTCTCTTTCTCCCTCCTTTCTCGTTCTCGCTCTTCCTCATCGCGTTTGGACTTAATTTCGTTGACTTCCTCCTGAGATGCCTTCGATGCGGTGGACGGGGCAGACAAGTCCTCAGGATCTTGTTTTAGCTCTGCAGGCTCGTCCTTAGGGTCCTCAGTACTGGACTGAGACTGCAGGAGGGCACTTCCACTGCGCAGCCGTGTCTGGGAGGGCAGAGAAAGGAAAGCAGCACCCACACTTACGGTGACCACACCACTCTCCTCACCCCAAGACAGCTTTGCAAACTTAACAGAAAATAATACTTATTCTCCTCCTCCTGGTTACCTTGTTCAGGTCAGACTGGGCTTCTCTCAGTTTCCGCTTATACCTTAGGACCTCCCCTTTCAGCTGGTGATTGTGATTCTGGAGGCTACTGATGAGGTGGCGCATCTCCCGGTTTATGGGGCCTTAAATACAGCAATAGCAATGTCAGGAAGAACTGTGACAAGGGCAAAGGCACAAGGAGAGAAAGTGTAGAACACATGAGGGACCTCTGAGAAACAGGGAGAATTGACAAAAGGAAGATTCCTTCTCAGAAGATGAAAACAAAACTGGCCAATCTGAGTTAAAAAACAAGCACCCAGGCTGTAAACCAAAATGAATGACAGGATTTGAATTAAGGTTCTTTAGGACTTCTGAGCTCCCTAACAAACCCTGGTGACCACGCTGTGTCTTTCAAGGAAGGCATGTGCAGCAGACGAACTACAGGGTGGAGCCAGAGTAACTGTACCTGCTTGTTCATTGGCAGCAAGGGTCTGCTCAAATTCTATCCTCAGCATTTCATACTCCTTGCGGACCTGGGCCAGGGTATCTTCTAGCTGGATCACTTCGGTCCTCAGCTTCTTATGAAGACTAACCTCATCTCGCTACACACAGAAAAGGGAACCAATAAAAAATTCTTATCAAGATGTGGACATGTCATCATATTCTATTACTGTTTCCTAAATTTGATCTATAAGGATCAAGATCCTTATCTATGTATATAGATCCTTGATCTATATGGATCTAAGAAGAAAAAGAAAAAATATCAAGAAAAGAGGGATTACTCTGAAAAGTTCCAGTTCAATCAATACTTGATGAGCACCAAACAGCTACAAAACACTGAGCTGAGAACTAGCAGGAGACTCAAGAAATATAGGAAATGGCTCCTAACTCTGAGAATATTACAATTTGGTTGGAGAACTAAAGAATAAAACAGTATATAAACAGTAAAGTAAGATATACTCAACTTTTTGGGAGACATACAGTAAACGACAAACTACTATAAACATAACCTTAAAGGCAATGGAAAATACAGCAGTGAACACATGAATGAAAGTTTCTGCCTTAAAAAAATTATTTACATATGCCATTATATGATATAATGGCTTGTAAGCAGTGATACAGCTTCTATACACTATTCTCCGCAATGCACATAAGACTCCATAAATTATTTTTTTTACATCTGCTGTTCTCACTGCTGGGAATGCCCTTCTCCTATTTTTACCTACCAGTAAACTTGTATTTATCCTTAAGAGTCATACTGCACTTCGGCAAGTGGAATCAGGACGGCTCCACAGTCAAATCAGATGTTCTGTCTCCTTTAACACTGCACCTTTTGGATATGCTCTATTGCAGCACACTGCATTCTACTGGATTCTGTTCTCCCCACTAGACTGTAATATCTCTGATGGCAGGATGCCCACCATCTAGCAGAGTAAAGACCTACAGCCACTCTATAAATGTTTGCTGAATGAATAAAAGATTGAGCATAAGAGAGTAAAATTATAAAATTTATGAGGGAGAAAGCTTATATACAGAAGACAAAGCTAGGCTGTTACCTCAATGAGCTCAACTTGGCGTTGGTGGGTCCCCCTGGTGCCATGAAGCAGGGTCCGAGCCTCATCCAAGTGGGCTTTCAACTGCAGGCTTTCGTTGTACAGGACAGAGAACTGTGACTGCATGCAGCGATATTCTGGAGTCTCCTTGACCACTTCCTCCACAGCACTCCGCAATTCCACCTTAGGAGGGCCCAAAGTAAAGAAAAGTCAGAAGCAGAATCTAAGATGCTAGCCTGGAAATAAAATCTTAAACTCTCTGACGTCTTGTGCAACTGAGACAAACTTTATGAAATCTATCTACCTATTCCTCTAGTTACATAAAATCTATCATAACTTAAATTAGACCCTCCAAGAGGTGGTACCTGGTACCTGTATTCTTCCACCCAAGGATTCTTTTAATTGATACATGTTTTACATTATGTGTCAACCTAGATCCAAGGACACTAGAAGAGCCCTATGAAATCTGTCAGATCTAGGGACAGAGAAGAACACTATGAAATTTGTCAGGATACTTATTTTAAGAACATAGTTGAGGACCCTAGCTACTAACTTGTTCTCTTTGACAGTCACAGAGAAAAATATTTTTGTTATTGTGTCAAAAATACTTATGCTTCTCCTAAGTAACTGTTTACTTTAATTACCCAAACACTTCAACTGATTCAACTCAGGTTGTTTTTGTTCTTCTTCTTTTTTTTTTTTTCAGTTCAAACATCTTTATTCATATATTTACCTAGAAACAAATCAAATTAAAAAAGATGGGTGGTTGTGACTGAAAGAGGGGTGGGAAGACTTTCGGAATCTACTTTCTTCCCCCCCAGGAACCAGGGAGAGAAAATTCTAATGGGCAGGTTTGAAAACCAACAGGATCACTGACCATGTTTCTTTCTCTGTTTTGGCAGTTAGAAACTGCAGAGGCAAATTCTGTGGCCCACATTTGGCAATTACTGACATGGGAGTGGCCTACGTACTGTAGCTACATGCTTCTTGCATGTATCTTATATACAAGCCCCATTTTTAAAACCCACTTTGGATCCTCGCCCTAGTTCACCCTACTCCTCAATTTTTCTCAACAATTCTTAAGTTAGTGCACTTTGATTCAGCCAATGTATTTTTGTAGGTTGCTTTAAATCCTTTTCAGAAAAGGCAGGATACCAATATTAAGTATATATATAACTAAATAAATGGATATAGCAACAAAACTTACATTTTTCTTTTCCGTAATAAATTATGACGGTTCACAACACATATGTGAGTTGATCAGCAAAAAGTTTCATTTCACTGCCCCTCAGAGTTGTGTCTCCTACCTTCAGCTTTTCATTTTGTGTAGTGACCTCCTCAAAGTCTTGCCGAAGTTTATCCAGCTCACAGTGACGGTTCTGAGCCAACTCTTTGTTCTCCTCAAGCTCCGCGTTCATTTCCTCAAACTGGAGAAAAGCAGGAAATAGCAAAATGAGAGTAAAGAAAAGGAATTTCTAAATCATTCCCATTCCTAAGCTTCCAGCTCCACTGATCCACTCTTCTAGCAAAACCCCACGTTGTCACTTGTGAACTTGTGAACACAATCCTAAGTACCTAACACAATACCTGACACCAGGTCAAAAAAACACACCCTCAGGGAGTCGCGATTTTACCTTCCGGGCATTGATAGTGATTGTGCCGCCATAGAGACTGCTCCCTGCACCGTATACTTTATAACCTTTTGAATTCACCTATGGAGAAGACAAAGATTCTTTAGTGAGAGACCCTAAAATTTTAGTCTGATAACCAAAGCACTTTCAAAGAAGTCCATTTTTTCTCCAAGTACTACTACCCAAGTCCATCCTTTCTGAGTAGACTCCTTAAAATGATTCTAGTCTTCAACCTATGAATAAAACAGCACTTGCCCGTTCTAGGACTTCCACTAAGTGTCGATTGAGTCGCTGTTCCCTCTTTCGAATTTTGTCAATATCCCACTGCAGGTCATCAATCATGGACTCCAGGACAGATACTCGTGACTCAGCTGTCTCCACTTTACTCTGCAACTTGGCAAACTACATCCCAAACACAGGTGTTCAGAAAAATACAGCAAAAAAAAGACCAAGTTAGAAAAGGAATGCCTTATATCCCAAATCCCACAAAATTAACCCTTGCTTATGTGTCATTAAAGAAAAGATTTAAGTAAAAGCTACTTCACCCTCTTCCCAACACATGAGTATAAAACTGAAATCACAGGTTTAACAGTTCTGGGTAAGTCACAATCATGAAAACTGTACAAGTCTATAAGAACTCTCACAAAGAAAAGACTACTTAAGATTCAATAATTTTTCTACCTCTGAGAAGCACCATTTCCCTATATAGACCACAAACCCATCAGAAAATATGTTTTTTAAGAGACAAAAGGTAACATCCTTGATTTTACCAGACAAATATTTTAGGAGATAAAAATTCAAATTTTTATTTAGAAAAGACAGCTATCTTTACCCTCTACTTTCCCTTCCCATATTCCAACAAATGATAATCCAAAGAGAATGGAAGGAAAACTTCCATTCTCTTTTTCAAGCTGAGCCCAGGGCAATCTAGAATCAGATGCTATAAAGATACAAAAATCTATGTTGTTCTCTGCTTATTTAGGAGATATACACAGCTAATGCTATTTAATACTTTAATTATAAAACTGTTACATGGTCACATTAATCTACACGTATTTTTTGTGTTGGTTTTTAAATATGGCCCCAAAATTCTTTGACAGTCCTCCCAACAAAAGGTGAGGTCACTGTCCCCTCCTCTTAAATCTGGGTCAACTTTGGTGACCCAGTGGAAATGATGCTACATAACTTCAAGGCTATGTCTGAAAGGCCATGCAGGTTCTGCCTGATATTCTTGAAACACTCATTCTCTGGAAGAAGTCAGCTGCCATGTAAGAAGTCCAACTACCCTGAAACTTCCATGTTGGAGAGGCGACACTCCAGTGGACAACTAAGATGAGCTCTTAGCTGACAGGCAGCATCAACAGCCACCCATGAGTTGGGAGTTCCCTAGTGGCCCAGTGGTTAGGATTCAGTGCTTTCACTGCCGTGGCCCAGGTTCAATCCCTGGTCAAGGAACTGAGATCCCACAAGCCACGTGCCATGGCCAATAAAACCCAAAAAACAAGAGAAAACAAAACAAAAAAACAACCAGCCGTGAGAGCCATCTTGGATATCAGCTCAGCTGAGCAGAGCAATATGTCTCTCCAGCTTAGTAATGCTAAATGAGATTTGGGAAAGGGCTGGTAAAGGAAGACCTTTTCATCTTGGTAGCACCTAGCTTATGCCTTAAAACATGACAGAAAGTTATACTGATTTTTTTACTACACTCCAATTTCTTTATAAGCACCACTATACTCTAACCCCTTTGAAGGTTGATGAGAAGTATTAATAAACCTCCCAAAGGATTCCCAGGCAACCAGCCCAGCATGCACCTTGGCACTGGAGTTTAGGAAAGAAGGCATAATGAAGAACATAGGCTTTGAAGTTAAACAGACCTACATCCAAATCACAGTTCAATCACTTTCTGGCTGCGTGCCCTCAGACCAGTCATCAATTTCTTTGAATTTGTTTCCTTAGCAGTAAGATGAGAGTTATTTGACCATGAGAGATAATATTCGTAAAGTACTTAAGTGCTAGGCACTAAGTAAACCGTTAACTATTAACTTACCAATAAGCATAAGAGTTGGGTGGTCAAACTAAGGTAGGTCAAATTTCAGCAGAAGGCTTATCAGCACATTGTCTCAATCATTTTATACTATAAACAAACACCCAAATCTTGACATAGTTTGGTCATGGCACTATTTGTGTCCAAGTTTGGATTGAAAACCCACATTCCTCAAGTTCGTAGGTCATCATAAATGCAGTATTTCCTACTGCTCCATTCTCAGATAAATTTCTACCAACCTATTCCTCAGTAACATTGTACATGGTCTTTTATATTTGGAGTAATTTAATATTTGGGGGTTTGGTGTGTTGTTTGGCAAATCTCCGTGATGGTAATTCTTCCTAAAAACTAAGATCCTAAAATGTCCACTTAAACAGAGGCAGAGTCAAGGAGAAATGTTCAATTATTTCCTTCCCTTAACCTTTACTCGGATTTTGATTTCTCAGAGCTGGTTGCTTTAACCTGCCCTGTATGCTCTTCAGTATAAAAACAGGCTTTCTAGAGTAAGATGATGTTTGAAGCACTTAGTATTCTGAGTCAATGTCTGCCACAGGCCACTGGAAACTGCCATCTCCTTTCTGGTCAAGTACCTCCTGAGACATGGTGCAATGCTTCTCCTGAAGGAGGTCTGTCAATTCTTGTAGCCTCATGTCCTCTTGTGCAAGGAAGGAATTCAGCTCCTGCACTGCTTCCTCCACTATCAGATTATCTGAGGGAGAAGAACTGTACTTTAGTTTAGCATCTATAGTGTCAGATTTTACAACTGTGTATCCCACCAAAGCATTAATGTGCTATATCACTTTATTTTCCTGAAAACTTCAAGAAGTAGGCTGGTTTTTATCATCTTCACATGACAGATTAAGAACCCAGGCTTGCTTAGAGGGCTTAGTCCTTCGTTAAAGCACTTGCTTAAGGAAATAAGTCAACTTTGTGCTTCTGTAGAGGTAGACACAGAGGCAAGGTCACCTAATGCCCATCCCTTTCTATAAAATTAAAATGCCTTGAGAAAAGAAAAGGAGAGGTCCTTTAACTTTATTCAGATAAGATACAATCACCCAAAAAAACTGCATTTTAGAATTGTAGACAAGACAGAAGTATCTCTAATCAATGTCAGACTTAATAGCAATAAAATTCTATTTTCTAAGGCTGTCACAAATTCCTATTATTCACTGACACCAACATGAAGCATCTCTCTGTTGGGAGAGAAGGGAAGCGCGGGGCAGGGAGCAGTAATTTCCTTGTTCAAATGAGCACCTATAAAATCATGAAGAATAAAGACAAGAGCATAGAATTACTTATCATATTCTGGTATACTATGCCAGAGGCACTCCTGAGGCTCAAAAACCAAAGCGTAAAAAAAAAAAAGGCATGAAGAACCTAGGGGCAAGACGGGAATAAAGACACAGACCTACTAGAGAATGGACTTGAGGATATGGGGAGGGGGAAGGGTAAGCTGGGACAAAGTGAGAGAGTGGCATGGACATATATACACTACCAAACGTAAAATAGATAGCTAGTGGGAAGCGGCTGCATAGCACAGGGAGATCAGCTCAGTGCTTTGTGACCACCTAGAGGGGTGGGATAGGGAGGGAGGGAGGGAGACGCAAGAGGGAAGAGATATGGGGACATATGTATATGTATAACTGATTCACTCTGTTATAAAGCAGAAACTAACACACCATTGTAAAGCAATTATACCCCAATAAAGATGTTAAAAAAACAAAACAAAACAAACAAAACCAAAGTGTGCAGTATTATTTACAAAGAAGGTAGTAAATGTACAGAACTTACCATACCAAATTAGTATGTTTAAAATCAGAGTCACAAATACTGTAGCGGAAATCCGAATGTTAGTAAATGAAACCACATACTCTCGGGTTATATACTGCCCCTAGAGACAGTTATCAGGAAGTAAAATTGACACCACTCTTAGAAACATAATACAGGTTGGTCATGCGGTGGCTTTCATGGTTCTCAACCAAGATTACCCATCAGAATCACTTGTGGAACCTCTAAAATTAGATACCTAGGACCCATCCTATACCTACTAAATAAGAATAAACATGGGCAGGGCCAAAAAAGAGTATGCTCTGAAAACTCTCAAAGTGATTCTGATTCATAACCCAAGCTAAGAACTAGAGGCTGAATTTTAGCCCTCTTAATATCTTAAAATATTGAGAATAAGGCCCAGAATACAGTAAGAGCTCAATAAATATTTAGTGAATCAATAAACAAGCTGATAAATGTAATTCTTTTGAATCAAGGACCAAATAAACATGAGGAAAAAAATGAACTGCCAAAAGTTACAGTTGATGCTACAATTCATACTTTATACACCTTTATCTCTTAGAATGTTCAGCTTATCAATGGCAATTGCCTTTTATGTTATAAATAATAGCTTAGCAGTTTGTAACTTGTAATGAATGTTTTTATTTTTTAACTTAAATCCTACCTTAAAATGCATGCCATCAAAAAGAGTAATTTTAAAGTACTGTTGAATGCGCTACTCATTTTAGTTCCTTTTTTTTTTTTTTTTTTTTGCGGTACGCGGGCCTCACTATTGTGGCCTCTCCCTTTGCGGAGCACAGGCTCTGGACGGGCAGGTTCAGCGGCCATGGCTCACGGGCCTAGCTGCTCCACAGCATATGGGATCTTCCCGGACCAGGGCACAAACCCATGTCCCCTGCATCGGCAGGCAGACTCTCAACCACTGCGAATGTTTTTATTTTTTAACTTAAATCCTACCTTAAAATGCATGCCATCAAAAAGAGTAATTTTAAAGTACTGTTGAATGCGCTACTCATTTTAGTTCCTTTTTTTTTTTTTTTTTTTTGCGGTACGCGGGCCTCACTATTGTGGCCTCTCCCTTTGCGGAGCACAGGCTCTGGACGGGCAGGTTCAGCGGCCATGGCTCACGGGCCTAGCTGCTCCACAGCATATGGGATCTTCCCGGACCAGGGCACAAACCCATGTCCCCTGCATCGGCAGGCAGACTCTCAACCACTGCGCCACCAGGGAAGCCCAGTTCCTTTTTAAATACAGCAATTCCTTTAATTGATATTCATTTATAAAATCAAGTTTCATAACGACATAGCCTCTGCATATAGCATATTATCTGGTATACCATGCAAACTGTATAAACCATAATGCATATGGTATAAACCATAATGCATATGGTATATCCATGTAGCATATTACTAACGTTTAATAATACCTTCTAACTATTCAAGTGGAGCCAAGGGAGAAAGAAGTAACACAGCTCGGTTTACATTAGGTGACAGGGAAGATTTATAGCCATTCATTCACCATTATGTAAGCACCCACTAGACACCAGAAACAGTGCTAGAAAATGGAGAAACAAAGAAGAGTGAGGCAAGGCACTGCACCAAGAGACATAGCTTAGCTGGGAACACACAAGTAGATGTAATATATGAACACAAAAGTCTGGGAGGACACGAATAGTATTGTTTACAATGGCTGTCTTTGGAAAGTAAGATGGAAGGACTTGTGTAGTGTACTTTATGTGATTTCTGATTTGTATATCTTAAAACAAGTATCTGTTATCCAAATAATAAAATACAGAAATACACAAACACCCTATTGGAAAAGCAAAGGAAACCTCTGCCCACAAAATATTCACAAGTCTTTAATATGTCTCTTCTTTTAATTCTATTGATAATTTAGCCCAAGTATCTTAAAAAACAAAATTACAGAGTAAGAAAATTCTTATTTTCCCAGCCAATGGTTCAACCTCCATTGCATTCGACAT
Source organism: Physeter macrocephalus (assembly GCF_002837175.3). Lineage (NCBI taxonomy): Eukaryota > Metazoa > Chordata > Mammalia > Artiodactyla > Physeteridae > Physeter > Physeter macrocephalus. Next base: position 22,623,480 of record NC_041222.1, read on the forward strand.
ATTTCTTTCAGAAATGAAAGGTTAAACATCTTAATGAAAATCAGAGAAATTAAGATATTACAACTAGACCAGGATTATTATTTAAAGCATGAAATCAGGGCACTTAAGAAGATGCAACCTGGACTTCCCTGGTGGCGCAGTGGTTAAGAATCCGCCTGCCAATGCAGGGGACACGGGTTCGAGCCCTGGTCCGGGAAGATCCCACATGCTGCGGAGCAACTAAGCCCGTGCACCACAACAACTGAGCCTGCGCTCGAGAGCCCATGCGTCACAACTACTTAGCCTGCGTGCCACAGCTACTAAAGCCCGCGCATCCAGAGCCTGTGCTCCGCAACAAGAGAAGCCACCGCAATGAGAAGTCCGCGTACCACAATGAAGAGTAGCCCCCGCTTGCCGCAACTAGAGAAAGCCCGCGTGCAGCAACGAAGACCCAACACAGCCAAAAATAAATTAATTTAAAAAAAAAAAAAAGATGCAACCTAACTACACAAATACTTAACTACACTGAACAAATATGTTTTTGCATTAAATCTAATTAGTAACATAAAATAATACTTTTATTTCAAATAGACACTTTTCCATCCCTATAATATTTTGTTTTATCTTTTTAAACACTGAAATCTAACAATTCTAAAGCCTGCGTCAACTCTTTCTGAAAATATCAGAGATAACAGAAAAACAAAAAACAAGGACATATTAATACTGACTCCAAGAAATTTAATTAAAAATAAATATTTAAGTCTGAAAACTACAAACTAGCATACAAAGGTGAGTTCCTATTTCTCCCCCTCTGCTTCCAGTCTCCTGGTTTTTGCCTCACCTCCACTGTTCAGCTTCCGTGATAAGAGCTCTACTTTTTCTTGCAGTTTATCATAGACAGTCACAATCTGGGACACAGCTCGGCGGGAGGACTCCACGCGCTCCTGCAGCTGAGATTCCATCTCTTCACTGGAACTGCTGGCCAAAGTAGCAAGGAAAGAGAAAGCTGGCTCTTGCCCTTCCCCTGAGGACACAGGGGGAAAAAAGAAGCCCCTAAAATTATAAAACTGGAAATATCAAAATCTATTTTTTCCCCTCAAATGGAGAGCCTCAAAGCGAAGCTCTACTTCAAACACCCAGAAAGCATGAAGTGTCAAATCCGCCACCAACGCTCACCTCTCTCTCGGTCATCTTTCCGTTCCTGATTGCTATCAGAGTCTGGTTCCGGCTCAGGCACAACAAGGGCTTTTCTTTCTGTGAGTAGGTCTCCCAAACCCTGCTCCAGATCATAACGTTTAAGGATGATACGGATGTTTTCATCAAACTGGAGGAGGGAAGGTACAGTTACGAAAATACAAAAGGATACAACTTTGGAAATAAAGAGACTGCTAAGGAGAACTACAATGCTCAGATAAAAACCTGAGTACATTAACAAGCTAGCTACCTGACTCCAGTACCGGTTGACGATCAATAGTGAGGCATCATCGGTGGCCTGTCTTCGTTCCAGTTTTTCAATGTGCTCACGGAGTTCATCTTCAATGGCTTGCCGTTGATCTAGCATTTCTGCCAGTTTGCGATTTTTGGCTTGCAGTGTTCGAATATCTAACTCCTCCTGCCCCAGGAAACCAGTCTTATTAATCTCCATAAAGAAATTAGACAAATCAGTGGTTAAATTCAACAGGGGCTAATACGTGCATTACTTAGTTCCTATGAATAAAGCTATTTATTAACCAAATCTTACAGCAAATAATGGGATAAGAAGTAGGAGAAGAAATAAATAAAGGTAAAGGTCTGTGATGATGGGAGGAAAGAATGACACACACAAATACACTAGAACCTTGACTTCACCCAGCTCACTGTCCTAGTCACATGTACCTCCACAAAATACTGCTACTGTGAGGCTCCACCCCCCAGCTAGATCACCCTCTACCCCAATCAATCAGCTATCTCCTAACCACTGCCCGTCATTTATTCAAGACTTTGACAACCAGGTCCTTCTGTATCCCAGTCCCCGTCAACACATCTGGTGACTTCAGTATACATGTGGACATGTACCTGTGTGGACAAACCATCAAATCCTCTAGCATCTACACTGTCAGCATTTTGAATTCCTTAACTCCAATGATTACTTCCTTCACTGTGCTTCAGCCAGACATTTCAAAAGCCACATCCTAGACTTTTGTCATTATCTGGAACTGTGTCACATCTGAAATCTTAAATTCCAACTTTCCATTCTCTGAATAAAACCATCTTTCCAGATAGCTCATGCTCTTATCTCAATATACCAGTCTTCATCTGGATCTCCAAAATTTTGAATTTTCTCCTTTCTCCTCTGTCTCCACTACCTTCTATACCTAGACTATACCCTATAATACATTCCTTCAAACTCCTGCCTATCAGGCTCCTCAAGTTCTCTGCCTTTAATCTTTTTATTCTACCTCTGCAAACAAACCCCAATCTGAATTAATCCACGTATTAGACTATTCCATTCCTATACCCAGTATGCTGAGACTTCTAGATAAGGTCATTAAACCAGGGAGACTGGTGCCTTTATAAAATGAATTCTAACCTGAGCAGACCTTATCATTTGTCCGGAAATGTTTATTTCTGGATCAAGTGATCTAGCTCCTATTCTACACTGAGGCAACGTCAAACTACCAAACCCTGTCTCCTCTCACATCACACTAAGCAGGTGACTTGGCCTCCGTTTTAAAGAGAAAACAGAAACCATCAGATGGAAAGTTCTTCAATTTCCCATCTCCTAAACCCATCCACACAACTTACCAACTTATGCCCATATTCTTAAAACCTCAACTTGTGCTGAGGATCCCATTCTCTTCTGTTTCTGCAAAAACGTCACTCCATCAGTAATTGTGTACCCCTCTCAGTATCTTTAACCTCTCTCTAAGAAAAGCTGGTGGGGGGATGGGGGGTGGGGGGGAGGGAGGGAGAACCTCAGACAAAGAAACAGCATGTCGAAAGGATTACAGTTTTACTTTACTTAGAAATTAATGAATATTTTAAAGTAAGAACCATTTATTAGAGCACCAATTTCTTGTTTCACTTTTATTTTCTCTCTTCCATTTGGTTAAACAGTCTTGATACACCAAAACAGTCAACAGCTTCCCAACTGTACCAGTTTATGAATACTATTAATAAACAATATATTTAACCTCTTTTCTGAGCATCACCTTCCCCTTCTTTGCTCCACCTGAAACCTGGATAAGAACACTGTTTCCCTGCAGGCTTCTCCAGTGATGGCTGTTTCTCTCCCACACACTTTGAAGCCCTGTGCCTGGAGGCAGGTGGGTGTCCTCCTTGTTCTCCACTGCCACTAAGCCATTATCCACTTTGCTCCCTAAATCCTCCGAGGTTTGCAGCTCATGCCATTGGTCTGGACCACTTGCCACCATGCCTTGCTGCACTCACCTACAAATGCCCAGCTCACTTCCCCACATTTCCTGAAGATTTAGCACCTGGCTTGTCATCACTCTCTCCAATACTACTCATGTTGTACTTCTTACTGATTTCAATTCCCATATAGATGATCATTCCTGTATCTCAGATCCTGTATCCTGACCTCCTCTCCTCCAATGATCTTGTCCTTTACCTCCCTCAGTCACCAAACTCCCAGTTATTCCTATTCTTGCTTAGCTGCACCTGGATGTTCTCTATAAACTCCATTTCAAACAACCCATTCTCTACAATTACCACCTGTTTTTCCAGCTCACTCTCTCTAGTTTATCAACTCCAACAATTCTTCAACTCCTCCAGGATCAATTATACAATCCACTGGTCCTATACCTTCGTCCTGAACCTATGTCTTTCACCCCTCTCACTTCCTCACTTCCTTATCAAACTTAAATTCCATGACCAGTCACACTGTTTTATAACCTTCTCCTCCCCTGCTCCATATTTGCCTGCTAAAAACCCCAATCCTGGTAACATCCAACTTTCTACCTACATCCATGAAGCTAAATGTGACTAGAAAAAATAAAGCACCATGCTGACTGGCCTCACTTTAAACTCATGCTCACAGACTCAGGTAGGTCCTCAGTGCTGCCCAGCAGCCCTACTCCCTCTCTCTAGTCCATTCTCTCTTCAAGATGACTACTTCCTACCTTCTCCTGTCTCTTCGCACCTCCAAAACTTCCTCCCCCATCCTCACTCTCAGGATGAGTCTTGCTTCTGATTTCACTGAGAAAAAAACAGAAGCAACCAGAAGAGCATGTCCACATCCATCTCCCACAACCCTCACTACTGCCCTGCTTACATCTGAACCCACATCCCTTGCCTTCCTTCTTGTCGATAAACCGTCCCTCTCATAGTTAAGGCCCATTCTGCCACTTGTGCATCACATTACATTCTTCTATTCAAGGACATCACACCAGTAACTGTCTTCTTTTCCTGCTACATCATCAACTTTATCCTCTCTAGCAAATCATTTCATCAATAAATAAAAATGCTGTAATATCTCCTACTTTAAAAAACAAATTAAGAAAACCTTCCCTCAACCCCACATTTCCCTCTGGCTAAGGCCCCATTTTCTTTGTTCTACTTTACATCTATACTCCTCCAAAGCAACATCTCTGCCCTCTTTTCCCTAATTCCCCTCCTCTCATATTCTCTTACGTTCACTGCAGTCAGGCTGCCATTGCCGCCACTCCACCAACACAGTTCTTGTCAAGTCTCCAGTGAAATTTCTAAGGCTAAATCTAAAGTCTCAGTCCTCCCCTTGCTCCACCCATCAGGAGCACCTGATCAACTCCTTCTTGAAACACTTTCTTCTTTTGACTTCTGGGACCCCACTCTCTCTTATTCTCCTCCTACTTCAATGGCCTCTCTTCAATTAGTCTCTTCTCATCTCCTTGACGTGAAGGGTTGCAGTGCTCCAGGGCCCTGTTCTCAGACTTCTTTATCTATGCTCATTCCTTATGGGAAAGCCTATAGTCTCATGGATTTAAATACCATTCAAAAAATAATGATTATTGGGCTTCGCTGGTGGCGCAGTGGTTGAGAGTCCGCCTACCGATGCAGGGGACACGGGTTCGTGCCCCGGTCCGGGAAGATCCCACATGCCGCAGAGCGGCTGGGCCCGTGAACCATGGCTGCTGAGCCTGCGCGTCCGGAGCCTGTGCTCTGCAATGGGAGATGCCACAGCAGTGAGAGGCCCGCGTACCGCAAAAAAAATAAAAAATAAAATAATGATTATCAAATGTACAGCTTTAGCCCAGATCTCTCCACAGACTGCAGATCATCTCATCCAACTACCTATCCACTCACAGGTCTAATAAATACCTCAAACTCATATGTCCAGTTTCAAACTCATGATTCATCCCCCACAGCTCCCAGAAATCTGCTCCTCTCATACCCCTCCCTAGCTCAGTTAGTGAAAACTCCATACTTCCAAAATCCTGGGGTCATCATGCCTCCTTCCTCTCATATACTTCACCCAATCCACAAGCAAATCTTGTTGACACTACTTCCACAATGGCCCAAGCCACCGTGATCCCTCAAGATTACGGCAACAGCCTCCTACATGTAGCAGACACTTTTGCGCCCCATGCCACGATCTGTCAGCCTTCCAGACTTCAGCACACCTCCGGTGGACAGCTCCAATCACCCTACCAGTGTCCCACTTCAAGCATACCTTGCAGTCTCAGTTTTTTGCTCCACAATCTCAGTTTGTTTACTACAGCAACCTCAAAGTGCACAGGAGGAGTTATTGCCTTCAAGGGCAACCTTCAACCAACTGGGGCAGAGATCAGTGGATACATGCCCCAGCTCCCCACCCTTAGAGTGGGAGAGTGGGAGGGAGGAGAGGGAGAAGGAATGAGGGAAGAATTCTGCTAGCTGAACTCCTGCTTACAACCCTTGCTCCCCTACAGTCTATTCTACAAACCTAAGTCAGAGCATGTTACTCCCCTGCTTAAAACCTTCCAGTAGCTCCTCACGGCCTTCTGGATAAAGTCCAAAATGGGACGTGTGTTCGGTGCTTCCCTTAGCACATGTGGTTATCCCTGTGAAGAGCACATTTCCCACTCGATTATGACAGTCTGTTCCCTTCTCAGTGCCAACCTACAAACTGAAGTCCAGGGGCTGTCCTTAGGGTAAAGCACAGTGTCTGGCAAATAACAGATTCTCAACATATATTTATTATTGAATGAATAAATGTCCTTGGGATGCATGACGTGAGACAGTGCCAAGACAAAAATCATCTCCTGGCAACAGGAGGCTGATGAACCCCAGACAACTTCAGAAATGATACTTATCAACAATTTACTCTGAATGTTCCTATTATTCTCTCTGATCCTCAATTTCAAAGAGTAGATGTGGTTTTGTAGGCTATACAAATGTGAAGCATTTTTATGCCATATCACCATGGCTGAGCTCCAAAATACAGACTCCTGACCTATTATAGTGAGCTTCTGATGTCTAAAGGACATATAACATTACTATAAGCTGTTGGTGTATAACAGTCTAATAAAACTGTCAACTCCATAACAGCAAGGACAATATCTATTTTATTCACCATTATAGCCACAATATCTAGCCCAATAAAAACTATTAATAGTACATTACCATGTTAAAGGTAATATTCCTTAACAGGAACACTTTCATTTCATCCTCTCAAAAACCCAGTGAGTTAGGTACTATAATTACATTTTACAGACAAGGAAATAAGAAGAAACTCTCTCAGTGATTTTGCTACATTGCTTCTTAGTACCTGGCACCTAAGCTTTCAGTGAATGAAAAATCAGTGTATAGCTCCCTCACTGCTAAAGACCTATAATGCTAAATACCTCAATGCTGTATCAGGAACCAGACTCTTCAGAGAATATAAACATACCTTTAAAAATAAAGATCAAATGTCAATATATTTCTTCTTCAGAAATGAGCAATGCATCATTTCCTCTACTTCTGGCTGTTTTATTTCCCTCTTCCTTTCAAATCAATTTCCCTTACTCGAGAAGGCTTCCATAAATTATTACTTTCAGGTTGCCACTGACAGAAGAAGGTCTCACAGCATTGTTTCCACATACCGTTGAAGAGACACCCCCGAGCTTAATTGTTTCCACCGTGGTCCCTGAGTCTTCAACAGCTGTCTTCTTCTCCGGAGGCACAGATGTGCCAGGCTCTCCAGCTGCTCTTTTATTTCCAATTCCCGACATCTTGGCACAAGATGATAGCTGTTTTCCTGGAGAGAAAAAAAAGACAGAAACTTAGGTAAGTTTTGCAAAGAGAACTAAAGAGGGTCGATCTATGATGTAAAAACTAGCAGTTTTTCTGGCCAGTCCTTTAACCTGGATCCATTAATTCCACACTCAGCAACAGGATCTTTAAGTTCCTCTTGGAAAGAGAAAAATTGTGGAGTAAGAGTCACAGCTGAATTTATGGAACTACAAATTTCTAAACAGGATGCTGCTTTTAAGAAATAAGACAATGGGCAAAGGGCGAAGAGACCAAGAAAAATTTCAGGAATCTCATTTCCTGAAAAGTCAACATCTGAAAAGTTCAGTTTGATTAGAAAAGAAGTTAATTCTATAATGTTGGGAGAATCAGAGAGATGAAAGAGACCTGGGAGATGTCTACTAAATTATTAATACTGGACAAGTCATTTATCATCTCTGAGCCTCAAGTTCCTAAACCAGAAACAACAACAATATAAGCTTCCTATACTCCTTATAAGGAATAAATAAGTACAGAAAGAACTCAGCATAATGCCTAGCATGAAGTATGCACTCAGAAATGCTAGCTCTCCTTTATATATTTGCAGTTTCTTCTCTATTTCCAAACGCTCTCCCCACGAATTTGTGCAACCCTGTGGAAGCTAGACCTGGGTGTGAATCCCAGTTCTAACTTTTAGGGAGCCATGCTGCCTTGGAAGAGTGAGTTCTCCATATGCACAATGCAAGCGAACAGATATTCTGTCTGCCCTACTTGCCTCCCAAGGTTTGGGAGCTCAAAGAAGGCGGAATAGATGCTAAAGCACTTTGCTACTTTAGGAAATAGCCCTGCCATCAACGAGACTACACACTTCTCTGCTTCCAACTCAAGCTCCAGGAGGAGGGTATCGGTGGCAGCAACCTGAGTGGGACCTCGCCTGGAGAGAAAGGAGCAGGACAAGGGCCTCAATCCTACTCGAGAGGGGCCAAGGACCCCAGCCTCCGGATGGGCCAACTGCAGGCCCCGGAGAGGGAGGCCTGGGAGCGGGAGAGGGTGGAGATCCCGTTGCCTGCAGAGTCCCGTCCCACCCTTGTAAGAGATCTAACCTGAGTTCTTCCAACTTGCGCCGCCCGGGAGCGGAACTCTGGGCAGTTATTCACCAAGGTCCGCGCAGCACTCCCACCTCTCATCCCTTACCCGCAAGCGAAGACCAAGCGAGGCTTCCGGGAGGCGGGGCCAGGGAGAGGAAGAAGGGAAAGAAAAGAGGAAGTCGCTTCAACCTGGCGCAGGGGACCACAAGACCCAACCGGGCGGAAGTGACGCACTTCCAGGGCGCCCCGGCACAGAAGTAAGCGCCGTCTTTCTAGCAACGCTTGGAGACTGGGGGGCAGTTCAGGTCTCCCCGTGTCCCGAGGCCTCGCTGACGCCGGAGGGGGTGACCTTGCTTTTTTCCGCTTGTTGGCCATTGCTACTGCGACCTGCTTTTTCTACTGAAATGAAGTACCTGTTTATTTAAAGTGCCTATTTTTTTGTTGCCTATTATTGGTTCTATCGAGGCTCAATTGGTTCTCCTTAGACTGCCGATTGGCTGATGGCCCCGTCAATCTCCAGGGGAAAGAACTAGTTTTCAGACACCTGGGGAAAATATTACTTCTAGCCCCTTCTTGCTGAAATGAAGGGTTCTGGAGAAAACCCAGGAGATTCGGTAGGTTTCGGAGCTTGTAGACTTTTCTTACAGGGAAATGTATAAAAGCTCTGTCTACATATTAGAGTCACTCGGGGAGTTCTGTTCCTTCTAGGGTAGGGCCTGAGCATCCACAGTTTTAAAAAAAGCATTTCGCCAACCCTCCCGCACCCGCACGAGATTCTAATGTGCAAACGGGATTGACAGTTGCTTTTGTGCTTCGTTTGAAGCAGAAATTGACTAGGGAAAAGATAAACGTAAATCAATAAGTAGTTTCTGATCTCAACACTAGCCTATTTTAAGCTAATTAAGCATTGATTTTTATAGTTAATAACAAATTGCTATTTCCCGCTCAATTAAACTAAATGTCTGTGTTTTAATGATAGGAAGGTAATCAATCTAATGTCTCGATAAAAAGCTGTATGCCTCGCAGAACTATGAAAAACTACCTAATAACGTTAGAACGTAAACAATGGGATACAAGTGTTCACGGTTCCTGGTACTATCACACTTTGCCTAGCCTAGAAAGAAGTAACTGGCTTCAAATGGACTTCACGTTTTGTTAGGTGAAGCAGAAGCCTGAGAACCGTGTTTAGGGACCCACCACGGAAAAGCATTGTATGAAATAATGACACTGACTTCCCTCCTTTGGCTGCTCTGCTGTGCTCTCGACAAGCCTTGCATCCGCAGAGCCACTGAATGGCAAGCAATGATTCTAGCCCAACGTTTGTAAACTTGAGGTTCACAGGCTGTATGTGGCCAACAGTTATGCTTTGCTTATTTTGGACGGTATCGGCTGCCTTTTATGGTTAAAAACAAAAACTGACTTAGTTGCCAACATTTAAAATAAGATATTTTACATAAAAATCCAGGTTACCAACTTCTCTTGAAAATGTTGAAGATGTAGTAACACTGGGTTTATATTCTTGCATGGCCACATTGCCTAGAATTGGGTTGTTCTTTTATTCCTGTTTGCCGTGATCACCACTATTCATTATCGATTCCCTGACACTAGTTGAATTTCATTTGAACATTATCACCTGTGTGTTGTATTGTGCTAAGTCAATCCCTGATACGAAGTGAACGTTGTTGATTGCCTACTCAGCATCCATTTCCCCTCTCACCTTAATAGAACACAACCAGGATTTTATTCATATGATTATTTATATCCATTTAGACCCCTTCATCCTATATGTCTTGAAGGAAGCTGACTTCACTTCCATCTCCAAGGATTGTCTTAATTTAAATAGTAAGTCCCAGTCCCCAAGCCAAAGTCCTAGTCTAACCAGTGGATAGTTTAATCAGGGTGAATTGCTTGGAATACTAGGACTGAAGCAGTTTACTTATCTTCTGAATTTCTTGTGAGGCCTGAAACTGTTGGAGCCTTCTTGCTACCTGGCTTGATGATGAAACCAACACAGAGATGAAAGAGAATCTCAGGGATGTTAAATAACAAAACTCTGAGTAAATATTAAAGATCTAATTAGCTTTATTGAACGATTCATGAATTGGGCAGCATCCCACTTAGCAAGTAGAGGGGACCTCTGAAAGGCTATAGAAAGGGAGAGGTTTTTAAAGGTAAGACAAGGAAGTCAAAAACAAAACAAAACATAAAGATTATTTCAGGCTTAGATAATCTATCTATATGGGATGAAGGGGATCTATGTGCCAGGTTACCTCATCTTCCTTTTGGAGGATGGAAAGGGTTACCTCAGTGGTGCTGACCGGAAAATTCCACACTGACCATTTAGGATTACATTCTTGGAGAAGGTTGTAACTGCAGCAAGGTCAGGTATTAAGTCTTCCTTTAGCACATTTTGGGCCTGTCATTTCTTTTTTAACAGGGATGTGGCACCAGATCAACTCAGCTAGGACACCCTTACTCCACCCACACTTCAGAGTGCTGGAGAAGATATTGAGAAGAAAGCAGACCTTTATAGAACCTTTCAATTCTCACCATGTAGATAACCAGATTCTCCAGCTACTGGTGAGATCTATCTTTTCCAAAAGCCACAGTTATCTGACACCTTCCCAATAGCCTGTCCTGATCCAAAGAGATAGCCTAACCCTAGAGATTTGGGAAAATGGAATAGATGAAATGGAGGATGGCAGAGACCTCTTTCATTGACCATGTTTCCAATTTATGATCAGCTACCACATGTTCACAATCGTAATCAAGAGAAAAAAAGAATAACCCTGGAAAAATAATTTTGGCCCTCACTACTAAATGGCAGAACGTTTGCTGTGCTATAAGAATACTTGCTATTTTATACAACTTGTCTTCGAAAGTTCTAATTGCTTGTATCAACAACATTATAATTTAAGTAATATGGTAATAGTCCTTTTTTTAAAGGAGCAAACCGAGTCATAAAGATTTCAAGTGATTTTTCCTAGTTGATGAATATTTCTCAAAGGACCCGTTTCAGACTTGCTGCCTGTCTTCGTTAAATATACAGTTCTGCCACCAGGTGGCAGCAGGCAACATGCTTCCACCCCCAGTTCCTCTTGTAAAACTTTGCTTGCGGAGAGTACTGTACTTACATCAGGGTGGGGGTACAGAGCATAATTTCAAAGGTGAGTTTTGGAATTTTCATTTCCAGCAGCACAGTATTTGTCACACTGGGCAAATATGAACTTAGGTTTTCATGGCCTTGAAGGGCAAGGTGGGGCAGGAGACAAAGCCCAGGAACTATCAAGGTTGGGTGCCTATTACAGACCCCTCCCCAAAAGAGTAAACTAGATATAACTCTTCTAACATCCAAGGGACTGAAAGAAAATTGTCTGTCTCAAACCTTCGTATAAAGATTTTTGCTGATTGATCAGGAATTCCAGAAGGCACTCAGAAAGAATTTCAAAGAATGCAGAGGGGTGAAGGAAGGATACATAAAGGCCATGGGCAAAGCCAAATAGGAACAAGAGATTGTTCCTTATCTGAGTCTTCAGGAAATAGACTCTGAGATGGAGATTTGTGTGCAAGAGGTTTAATACCTAAGGGAAGTAAAGGAAGCAGGACCGGGGAGAAGGAGAAGTTGGACTGTGTTGCTGTCACAACAAAGGCCTCTACTGGTAGGATGGGTAGCTCTAGAACTGGAAAAGCCTTTCAGAGTTGCCCTGAATTGAGGCAAGGAGGCCAGGCTTTTATACCCCTACATCAGTCAGTTATTGAATGTGGATATTGGGTGGCCTGGGGGCAGGAGCTTGAACGAGGTGGCTTCCTTCAGCCAAGGGCAAACTCTGGAGGGGAACTCAACTCACTGCTGTCAACGTCCAACATTCCCAGCAACTGGGGAAAATGAGTTCTTCAGTTCTAATGGGGGGTGGGGAAGATGTTGGCAGCACACCATGGCATCCACTGGTTGAGCAAAGGATAGGGGTAATCAGTGCTGGAGGTCCTAGAGCTATGAGAGTTGAAAGAATGTCACTGTAGTTTTGCTAAGAGACACAGAGGTCGGGGGCTTCCACTTGACTTCTGCAAAAGAAAGTTTGGTGTCTTTGCTGAAAAGTGGTCTAACTCCTAGCATATAGGTACTTCCTTGATCCTTTCAGATGATGGTTTGTATGGAGATTATTGTATTTTACCATGAAATTATGGCTCTGTTTTTATTCCTGCAGAGATAAAAATGGAAGAAGAGCCCATTTCCCAACACTTCCAATAACCCAGTGCTATGGACTGAATTGTGCACCCCTCAAACTCATATGTGTCCCCCGATGTGATGGTATTTGGAGATGGGGCCTACGGCAGGAGCAGGGAATCAAAACCATCTGTAAACTTTACAAAAAAAATTCCGTTGAGATTTTGATATAATGCATTACATTTACAGACTAATTTAGGAAGAAATGAAATTTTCTAATATTTATTCTTCTCAACCAGGAACATATCATATCTCTCCATTTTCTCAAGTCTTCCTTTATGTTTCAGTAAAATTTCATGGTTTTCTTCTTATAACTCTTTCACATTACTTATTAGGTTTATATCTAGGTAGTCCATACGTTTTGCTACTACTGAGAATAAGACTTTTCAAATTATATTTTCCAGTTGTTTATAAATGCTGTATAGGACAGTGCTATATTATATATGTATACGTGTGTGTGCGTATGCATATATATATATACATATATATACACACACACGTATATACATATATATAGCTTTTGACTTATTATCTTACAAAACTCTCTTCTTGATTCTCTTGGATTCCTTTTCCTTTTTTTGGGTGGAGAACAACCATATAATCTGCAAATAATAACAGTTGTCTTACTTCCTTTTCAATATGTATACTCCTTTTATCCCTTTTCTTATCTTATTATGTTTTGAAGAGAATGATGATACTGAAGATTCCCTTCCTTTTGTTTTTTTTCCCCACCACATATATTTTCCCACCATGTTTGTTTTGAGTCCATGCCAATCACCTAACATACTGTCTATCAGAAGTTGACAGCTGAATTTGCTTGTGTGATGTGACCCTCATTTATTAATCACCATGCCCCATCTGGGTCACCCATCTAAATCATATCTGTCTTTTTTTTGTTTTGTTTTGCGGTACGTGGGCCTCTCACTGTTGTGGCCTCTCCCATTGCGGAGCACAGGCTCTGGACGCACAGGCTCAGCGGCCATGGCTCACGGGCCCAGCCACTCCGCGGCATGTGGGATCTTCCCGGACCGGGGCACGAACCCGCGTCCCCTGCATCGGCAGGCAGATTCTCAACCACTGCGCCACCAGGGAAGCCCCCCATATCTGTCTTTTAAAGCCCAATTCAAATCTCTATTCCTTTGATTAAGACTTTCCAGATCATGTCCCAGACTCTTGCTGCCGAAACTCACCAGCTCTGACAATGAAGGTAGTGTTAAAACTTGAAATGCAATGCAAGAAGGAGGCATCCCCTAAGGAAGGCTGGCTGCTTAGCATAAAGATATCTCTCCAGGTGGTAAGTAGGTGAAGTCACCTTATTTCCTATTCTGGGGCAAACACAAAACTGATTAGAGTTTTAAGACCCCCAAAGGTGATCAGGAAGTAAAGAAAACACTCATTATCCAAACTTCTATGTAATGTTCTAACAAAAATGCCCTTTTGTTAATTATTTCAACAAGACAAGAATTTTCATTCTCTGGCTATTAATTTCTCTTCTTGTAGCTGGTGTGTGCATGAAGCCACATTTATAGATAATCAGAAGTCTACTTTGTGAACCTGGAATGAAAACAAGCAGGATTAGATGTATTATTTTTACGGTACATATCAAGAATGGCTGGCTAAATAATGATACAGCTTCACAGTGGAAAACGTATCTAAATTTATAGTGCTAATATGAAACACCATGACAATATGAATAATATGCTCTCATTTTCATGAAAAAAAATTAAACCATATTTATAATTAAAATTTACTAAAAGAGTAGAACTTAAATGTTCTCACCACCCCTCCAAAAAATTTTTTTTATAATGCAATAATCATTATCCCAGCCCAGGGTAATTGTGCTTGCTTGTTCAGTTCAACCCCTCTAGGAACAAATTTGGGGCAGTCAGGTTTCCAGGCACAACTCCCTGTCCCCACCCTTGGAGTTTATAGGAGTCTCAAGAGAATCCACATGGACAGAGGTCAGGCATCTTCCCCAATGCGCAGTCAAGAGTTATGAGATGGATCATTGAACTCCAAAGAATCTATATCATACCATATTCACATTTTGGGTAGGATCTTAATTTCAGCAAAACAATATCAAGTGTCACATCAAATGTTGTTCAAGTGAAGCTTATTTGACTTTATTTATATTGAATTTGTAAACATGTTTTGGTTTTATAGCTTAAGCATAAGGCATTTATACCAAGATTATGTTAATATATTTTTACCAAACATTATAATAAAAATAATTTAGTAAGCACTAGGTGGTCCATGAGAAGTTTATTTTCCTTTAGACAGGAATCTGTATATTACTTAAGTTTGAAAAATATTATTTATTATTTAATTGTATATATACGTCTTGTGTGGTTCATGATTATTACTTATTTCTAGTCTTTTTCATTCTCTATTTTTTAAATTATTCTGAGATCATTAAAGGAGAATTGATATCAATATAACTGGCATAGTATATCAATTTAAATATTCATTGATTCTAACAAACTACATGTATTAAGATGTTACTCACATTCATTTGGATATATTCAGTTACGAATTCCTGGGGCTTGAAGTCATGTGGCCAAACTTAGCTGAAAGGAGGTCTTGTAGTAGTAGTATCAATATATGGCCAGGACCCCATGGATGTTTAGAATCTTGCCTTATTGGCACTCCTTCTCCACCTCAGAGGAAGAATAAGGCTGACAACAACACTGATGACTAACTCCGTTACAGTTACTACAGAGTTGTGAAGTCAGCCAAGACTCCCTCCAGCATCCCAGCTCTTGTAAAGTCCTCAAAGCTGTGTTCCTACTCCCATCACCTCTGTGATACCTCAGCCAACTCTCTTCTCTCTTCTCCTTCTCAGAACCTCAGGAAACACTCTGACCTTGCACATACACATACTGACTATTGTGAATTTAAGCTGATGTGTTACCTGTCACAAGTGACTCATTCACATTTGCAGTTTGCTTGATCTTTACTGTGGGATGATGATAATATTTCCTGTTGGAGACATTTATAAAGCAGGAGACACATGATCTTATTTGGAACAGGTGGGAGAGAGTTCAGATGATATCCCTTCCCTCTTCTTCCTCCCAAGCATAGTCTGGTAGGTTACCTTTCCCCTTCATATGGATTAAGTTGTTATGCCTTATTTATTGAACTAAAACCTCTGTGAACAAAGAAAGAACAAAGGGTGTCACTTATCATCCAGTTATACAAAGGGTTAAGTCAAAACTCACTGAAGTTGCCCAACAGTGCACCCTGAAGGGAATCAAGATGGAAAAACAGGATGAAGCATTTTGTGCTTTGGAATGGGTCCCTAGATAGTTAAGATACGTATCTGAGGAAGAATTTCAAGGATCCCAGATTCTTGCATCTTCCCATACACAGAAAAGCACTAAATTCATTAACTTGAGATATCTTTTCTTTGTGATTAGCAGTAATCTTTTACAAAGATATGTGCTTGACTACATGTATTTCCTAGCCCCCAAAATTCATATATATGCTGGCTCCTCCCCTACCTCTTTGGAGCTGTTCCTCAGAGCTGCTGCCCAGCCTCTCATCCTCAGTAAGTTCCCTCAATAAAACTGAAACAACTTTTAGATTGTATATTTTTCTTTCAGTGGACAGTTTGGGTGACCATGAAGGGAACTGAGCAGATTCTCTCCTTCAACTGAGCTCTATGAGGATCCAGAGCCTTGGTACCAGCAAGGGCCCCTTGTACCCATCTACCTCCTCAGGGAGTCCAGACACCCGGGTATATCTCTCCTGGGTCTCAGACCTCCCATATTGGTTGATAATCCTGAGTTTTATCTGGTGGTTGATAAACTCCTTGCTGTAAGGAGTAGGGTTTCCTTGAACTTTAGGCTGTTCAGGAAAGAGGTACCCTTTCTGGTTTGTTGACCAGTGAGAGAATTCTCTTTGGTCTCTGCCATCTGAAAAGTATGCATATGGTGTACATTTGGCAGCCAATCAAATACACTGGGATTCCAGCCAGTCTCTTTGTCTGGCCATGCCAGCTCTCCGGAAAATTTGTCATAAGGGGTCCCAGTCCATAAAGGACCCTTTGTCATTTCAATCTTCATTGCATCCACCTGTACAACAAAGACCTTTTACTTTCTAGACTTCTTTTGAAGGGGAGTAAACTTTCTAGATCTTGTAAGGGCTACATGCTTTGCACTCTCTTGTGGGAACACCTCTTGTGTGTTGTTGATTTGAGTTGCTATTAAGATCCTCTAGATGAGGGACCCTTTAAATTGTAATAAACTTCTAAACTGGAAAATTTTTAGAGAGCTCTCATCATAAATAACTGCTTATTGGTACCTATGGAAAGACCAAATTAAAAGGTGGATACAGGGCTTCCCTGGTGGCGCAGTGGTTGAGAATCCTCCTGCCGATGCAGGGGACACGGGTTCGTGCCCCGGTCCGGGAGGATCCCACATGCCGCGGAGCGGCTGGGCCCGAGAGCCATGGTCGCTGAGCTTGCGCGTCCGGAGCCTGTGCCCCGCAACGGGAGAGGCCACAACAGTGAGAGGCCCGCATACCGGGGTGGGGGGGGAGGGAAACGTGGATACAAAGACATATAATGGCTAACCTTAGGAACTCCCTTATTTTAAACAAACAAACAAAATGGTTTGGGAAGACTTATTGAAATTGTGATCTCACCTTCCCCTCAATGGGTCTTACATATGTTAATAAAAATATTAAGTTAATGCTAATTAGGTTAGTTAACAAGGGAATAAAAAGCTGAGAGGAAAGTCAAGAGACTCTTTCCAACAAGGTGGAAAATTTTAAAAGGACTTGTCCCAGCAGAATGGAAGTCTTTAGATGGCCATTAAGAGATTGAATAGATAAAACAGACATTGATGGGATTAAAACAAAGGTTTGAATACAGCACTACCTAAAGTTGGATGAGCCAAAAGGACCCCCTTTGGTCCTCCAACATTAAAGGGCCCCAAACAATTGATGAAATAAAACTCTTATTTCTGGCAAGACAAGAAAAATTTAAACATAGGATTTTTCTTTGCCCGTTTGGGCCTCCTCCTTCCCCTTCAGTGTGTGTTGTGCATCTGCTTTAACCAGACTTCCTGAGGAGATAACATTTCTTCTTAATTTCATCTAGGGTCACAACTCTTTAGGAGATAATTTTCCTTCTTAATCTTGTAAAGGGCTTGATGACCCATAACCCACTCCTTGCTTTGTACTTTCTTTAGATCTGGATTGTGTAAACTGTCAATAATACATCGTTTAATGTACAACCCTCTGTCTCAAACACTTATGTAACTGTGCTTTGAGCTTTCTGAGAACTGTTCTCAGGTTATAATTATCAATTTGGCTTGAATAAAATTTTCCATTTTTTTTCTTAGATCAACTGATTAATTTCGTCGTCGTTGTTGATACAAGTCTACTCTTTCACTTTAGAAAAATTTAAAAGGCTGGAAGATAAAATTACACTGAGAAACCTGACCAGCAATTGCTTGGGGCAACAGTTAGGCCAATTAATCAAGTTAAAGATTGACAAATAGGCCTGGGTCCCTTGGCTCCACCCCTCACCAGAGACCCCAGAGCCTTTTTATACAGGAATGGATAAAATTGCCAGGGGATGAAAAAGTTTCCCGGGCTCCTTGTGAGACCAAGACTTTGTTAATGGGGTCCTAATGGATGATAAGGTTAAGGGTGTAAGAGTTAATAGAATTGAGATGAAGTTTATAAGAAAGTTGGTTTATTTGAATGGCTTTATATAAGACGGGTGCATCTCTTTTGGTTGATTATATTGTGGAGATAGACATTATGTCTCAACTGTTGAATGCTTTCCCCACCTGCTATGATAAAACAGGGCATATAAATGTGCCCCCCAGGCAATGTTAATTTAACATAATAAAGGGGAACCAGTAGGGTTACTGGAGCCCACACAGTATGAGGTAAAAACTGGGGGCTAATATTCAGGGGCTAATAAAAGCAATAATGGACACTTTTTTGCCTCTAGGGTTAATTGGTCTGGGTTTGACTTGTGTCCCTTGGGAGAGGGCCTTTGTTGAATGCCTTGTGCAAGCTTTTGAAAGCATGATACATTGAACCTTAGAGTTCCAGAACATGGAACTCTTTTGATTTCCAGTTTAGTGGGAAATCTTCTCACAGATATAAGGAAGCAAAAATTTTTTAAATATAGTTGTGTAATAGGGAAGAACACTTGTAATCTATTACAAGTTAATCACTAAAGGGATGTTGCCTATAAGTTAAATTATATATAATGGAACATCTCTGGGAACCCTGCTTCCCAGGTAATGAGCATTAAGCTAACATACCTTTGTTTAGTTCACAGGAAACATCCTGACCAGACCCACCTGTGAATGACTGCAGGAAGGAAGAAATTAACACATCCCCTCTGGAAGCTGACCAGAAGCAGAAAATATTTGACTTTACTCCCTCCCCTTTTAGTGTAAAAGAAGCCTGAATTCTAATTATGGCAAGATGGTTCTTTGGGACATGAGTCTACCATCTTCTTAGTCTGCCAGTTTTCCAAATAATGTTGCTATTCTTTGCCCCAACATCTCGTCTCTCAACTGATTGGTCTGTCATGTGGTGAGCAGTATGAGCTTGGACTCGGTAAGAGTTGGACAAGTCAATCTTTTGATATCGTTTAGGCAGCACCCCAGTTCTTTGGGAAATTGAAAGCAACTGTCTTTGTCTTGCAAGTATTTGCAAGATCAGAAATATAAACACAGCCCAAAATGGCCTGAGACTGAGCCTAGTTAACTCAATCAGGTAGAAACTGAAACCTAAAGGGAGAAAAAAAAGAGGGAAAGAAGCCTTTTTAAAAGTAAAAACTGCTGGCACCCACACATATTGTAATTATTCCATTTATATGAAATATCCAGAATAGGCATATCCATAGAAAGCTCATTAGTGGTTGCCAGGGACTGAGTGGGAAATGGAAAGCAATTGCTAATGGATACAGGGTTTCTTCTTGGGGTGATAGAACTAGTGGGGATGATTGTACACCTCTGTGAAAAAACCACTGAAATGTACACTTTAAAAGGGTGAATTTTATGGCATGTGAGTTATATCTCAATAAAAATTACAGCATTCATGAGAAAAAAGATGTTTTGTATATATATATATATATATATTTTTTTTTTTTTTTACAATGGAATACTACTCAGCTTTAAAACGATGAGATCTTGCCATTTGCTATGACATGGATAGACCTTGAGGATGTTAGGCTAAGTGAAATAAATCAGACAGAGAATGACAAATACTGTATGATTTCACTCATATGTGGAATATTTAAAAAGTAAAATCAAACCAAACCAAACAAAAACAAACTCATAGATAACGAGGCCAAAGTACTGGTTACCAGAGGGAGAGTGAAATGGGTAAAGGAGACCAACTGTATGGTGATGGGTGGAAACAAAACTTTTCGTGGTAGGTGCACTGTAAGTATATACAAAAGTTGAAACATAATGTTGTACACAAAGAAATTCTATTATGTTATAAACCAATGTTACTTCAATTTTAAAAAATCTTTCTGAGGTCTTTAAAAAAAGAAATTATGTTTTATGATATCTCTATTTAAATAGTTTCTCCAAATCGTTTTGGTAATTTAAAACTTTAGAGTTTTTCTAAAGTAAGCTAAATGGTGGAAGTTTATTGAATATCCAGATCATTTCCAAATAAGATAAAATAATGAAACATTAATTGTTGAGCATATCTAAGTTTAACTACTTTCATCTTCTTATAAGATTAAGAAGCCAAAGATGTTTGGGTTTATCCCATTACATCTTGTACCACATTAAGGAGAGAAATTATGCTATGAGAAAATCTGTGTTTCTAGAGGTTGTGGAGTATGTTCATAAGTTTTCCAGTCAGGAAATGCTAGTATGACAGTTCACAATTGCTTGCTTCTTGGTTTTCTCTAGAGATGAGGGGTTTTAAGAATACAATTAATACATATAATTGGGACTACTAAAATTAATAAGGAAAACATCTTCATATGCAACAGAAAAAAGAGTTTAAGGATCGTAAATGCATTTTGTTAAGGAAAAAGAAAGTAATTTTGTCCTAAGAGAGGTTAAAAAATAGAGAAAAGGGGAAAGCATGGGACAAAATCTGAAGGTAAAAAAGGAAGTTACAGGTTTGTAGAACAGAATCCCTGAAAAGAGTTTTGTATGTGATCAGGACTGGCTAACACTGGAATAAATTTAACTGAGTGAATAAGTTTTAATATTAAAAGTAAACTGGTACAAAAGTAGAGTCTGGTTTTCTCTCTGTTAATAGGACAAAGTTTTCTTGGAATATTGATCTGCTTTTGATAATAGATTGTAAAGTTTCTTTACCTTTTAAGTTCCCTTTCATAACTTTCTGTAGTTTACCTTTGAAATCTTTTAGTGTCACTTTGGTTAAATAATTAACTGAGTATTGTTTCACAGTGACTGTGATTCTGTTTGACCAAGTGTTTCCAAGTGTTTTAAAACCTTTTGATATCTTTGACAAACCCCCCAAATCAATTCTGAATGAAGTCCTTTTGACCTCTAGCTAACTTTGGGGTGTTTCAGAGGTTCCCTGAAACATCTCAAAGAGAGGTATTAAACTAATGAGGCTTATTTTGGTATGTTGAATTATGTCGGAAGCATTGTCAAATGAGTGATGATAAACTTTCTTAGATTATATTATATGGGCAAATATTATTAATATAAATGTTCTAGAAGTTATATGAAATTCCTAAAATTCAGATATGTGCTGGTATGTTGTCAGTCATAATTCTGGTTATTATCTTAAAATTTTGTATGTCACAGAAATATCAAAATTTCCTTTTCAATTGCATTGTAGTCATGTCTTTAACCGTGCCATTTAAAGTCTTTTGTCATTTACAGACAGTTATTGTTTTACTCTGATGTCTTTACAAAGATGAAACTCTTCAAGAAGATTAATAAAAAGAACTTTTTGACAAGTGCAGGTTTCTGATAACTTTTAGATAATACCACTGAACTGGGTAAGAAATTCCAGAACACTAATGGAAAAACTTTATGACTTCATAAACTGTTAACGGAAATCATGATCAACAAGAATTAGTTACAAAGGGCTGAATGATCATTTTTATGACTTTCTTTCTGAAATATTACTGTCTTTTAATCTTCCTTTTCCAGATATAAGGAAAATTTCCCGCTTAAGCTAACTATAACTTGGGGCAGTTTGGTAAATTACACCTTTGTAAGCAGAATTGAAACATTTGTCTTTTTCTCTGTAACGTCTCTCCAGAATTTGAAATTCTTAGTGAGTATTCTTGTTTTTATGGCAGTATAGTTATTTGCATAAGTTCAATAAAAATCTGTTCTCCTTATAACAGGACACAAATGGGAACATTGGTTATATTACCAAGGCTTTGACTGTAATGTCATGTTTGAGAATTACATAGAATCAGATATAACCAGACAGCTTTAAAGAACTAAGATGGACTTTATGGAGCCATTTCCTTAGAAAAAAACAGTCTGATACCTTGCTTACAGAGTTCCCAGCAACCTTACCAGGTGACTAAGAAAGGTCACTTCCTGGCAGGTGTAAGAACCTAAAGATATTTTGGGGGCCTTGAGAAGAAAGGAATTCACCCAACTCTATAGGTATTACAGTCAAATCTCATGGTGAGTTCTTGGAATGACGTTCCTAGCCTCAGGAGTCTTTCAACAGTCAATCTGAGATTCCTTATAAAAAGTTCTATCGAAGTAAATTTACAGGAGCCTACATGATCAATTGCTATTCTTGTTACACTTATGTAAATAATCAGATCAAACTTACTGAAACCAAACTTATTTTGCAAATAAATTAGTCTTAATTTGTCTATGTTTGGTGGAAATTAAAGTAATTTTAGAGAAAAAAATATGTTTTAGTGGATATTAAGTTCTAGAGCTGCTAATTGTATTTCAGGTTAGGTAATTACAGCCTAAACTCACTTCCTAGATGGCTCCTTATTGCTGTATTACATTATAGCAAAGTTTAACTGAATTATTAAAAGGACATTATAAGTCTGTTTCTGAAGTTTATCAAAGATAGAAATATATCTTTGGATGAAGATCAGATACCCCATAACCTACAACCAGGAGATTATATATACTGGAAAAGACATCATTTAAAGGACTCTCTTCAGCATAGATGGGAAGGCCCTTATCATGTATTCTTAACTAGCTTACAACAAAACTGAAGGGAATTGACTCTTGGATTCATATTTCCCACTTAAAAAGGACCCCTGCACTGGACTGATCTATAGAGAGGGCTGCTGACCTAATCTATAGAGAGGACTGCTGACCTGAAAGTCACCTTAAAACAATGCACAAACAGAGAAGAAATGAAATCCACACCAGGATGAGAAGATGACATCAGAAGTACACAGCTATCCTAAGATGCTGAACCTGACCCATGTGGTTATTTACAGTGTTTTCTTGACTTCCTGGACTTTTGTGTAATTCAAATGTTTTTCTATCATGGGCATGATTCTATGTAGACTTTTAAAAACCAATCCAATTGTTGGGTTTGTGATCAACTGTCTATGTCCAGTACTTCTGGTTTACCTTGGTGGATTTTTCCTCTTCAATACTCTGATTGGATGGCCCTTAGAAAATTTATTTTAGAAAAGTGAAGTTGTAGTTCTGTTTGATCCACTACTGATATTACTAGATGGGATCCCCTCACTTGGCTAATCAATTACAGTTGCTCTGAACCTATCCCATAAATATGAATTTTCTTTTAAAGTTACTCAAGCTCAGTCAGAGCAATGAGCTAAAATTCAGTCAAAAAATATAACTTCCCAATTATATCCCTCTGTTATGGGATGGATTTATATGGCTAATACAAGGCTATGGTCATTTAAGTTTAAAGGGCCCCTATGTTAGAAACAATTAAATCATACTAAAGATAGCCTAATAACACTAGGAAATTAAGCTGGGTGCCTTATGAAAAATGCCAACACATTATTTCTCTTAAAGATATTGATTTGTATGAAATAGACTGGGTCAGGAGACCAGGAATATACTGGGTTGCACCTAATGGAACTCATTGGCTTTGCAGCACGAATTTATGGCCCTGGCTTCAGCCAGCATGGATGGGAATATGTCCCCTAGAATTCCCTTGAGTTCAGGGCTACACGTGTGCATATTTATATATGACTTCAGCAAATTTACCAGTAGTACAAGCCTGATGGATCAAGAGATCTGCCTTTCATTGGTGTGACCATTTAGCAGCTATTTTTGTGCCTTCAGCAGGATTGGAAGGTGTAATTGCCCACATCGAAGCCTTAACGCCCAACAGGCCTAAAATGATAATAATCAAGCTATTAGCTTACTGAATTCTGAGGTCTCTGTGATGAGAAAAGCAGTATTACAAAATGGCATGGCCCTTGATATCCTTACAATATCTCAAGGAGGCACCTGTGCCATAATTCAAATTAAATTCTGTGTTATTATACCAGATGAATCCTCTTATATAACACATTTAGTGACCTACATGAAAAATTAGATTTCTACTTTAAGTGATCCACTTTCTAGGCTTGTTGATCTTTTTTTTTTGCAGTACACGGGCCTCTCACTGCTGTGGCCTCTTCCTGTTGCGGAGCACAGACTCCGGATGCGCAGGCTCAGCGGCCATGGCTCACGAGCCCAGCTGCTCCGAGGCATGTGGGATCTTGCCGGACCGGGGCACAAACCCGTGTCCCCTGCATTAGCAGGCGGACTCTCAACCGCTGCACCACCAGGGAAGCCCCGCTTGTTGATCTTTTAAAGAGCTGGTTTGGTTCCAGAAGCTCATGGCTTAAATCCCTATTTAAGACCTTATTAATACTGCTAGCTATATTACTTACATCCTGTCTATTTTTATAAGATTATTGTTTCTTGTATTACCCAGTGTGTAACCAGGTCTCTGACAAAATTAATGATGGCCAAACACCTTGACGCAATTGATCACATATATAGCCCTATATAAAATTAATTGTAGTAGTGCAACTCTAGATATGGGAAGAAGCAACAAAGGAAAACATTTCCTGGATCATAACAGAACTACTAAAAGAGTTGATCCAGAGAATTTTTAGGTTATCAATGGGGTCTTATCCAGATACAGCACATGAATGGCCTATCAATAAAATCCTTGCCTTACCTAAGAATGAGCCTTCCTAATGCCGTGGGACAACTTGGTCATGAAATGCTTCCCAAACCTTGGTCATATTTATGACCAAAAGGGGAGAATCTGTGAACAAAAAAGAACAAAGTGTGTCACTCATCATCCCGTTATACAAAGGGTTAAATTGCAACCCAACACAGTTGCCCACCAGCAGTGCACCCTGCAGGGAATGCAGGATGGAAAACAGGATGAGGCATTCTGTGCTTTCAATAAATGGGCCCCTAGATAGTTAAGAATCTAGGAAGAATTTCGATGATCCCAGATTCTGGCATCTTCCCATACACAGAAAAGCACTAAAACCATTAACTTGAGATATCTGTTCTTTGTGATTAACAGTAATTGTTTACCAAGATGTATGCTTGACTACATGTATTTCTTAGCCAAAAAATTCATATATATATACTGGGTCCTCCCCTACCTCTTCAGAGCAGTCCCTCAGAACTATCTGAGAGTCTGTTTCCCAGGCTATAGTCCTCAGTAAGTTCCCTGAATAAAACTGAAACTCACAACTCTTATGTTGCGTGTTTTTCTGTCAGTTGATACCTCAAATTATAATTTATGCACTAGCCTAGAAGCTGGATTCATTTGCAGCTTGTAATGAATAAGGCTTTAAGAGGAATTGGATGCCAGGATAATAGGCATTTTAAAAGTATAATTATAAAGATACTGTTACTTGAACATGTCCAAAGCATGGAGTACATTTTGACACTTCATTGACATTTTAAATGTTCAGTTAACTTTGAAAACTATTTCCCCTAAGACTATATAGGATCTCAGTTTTTGGCTTGTGCTTATTTTCATTAATCTAATACTTACGTATGTGGACACTTACAGCTGAATGATGATCAAGCCTAATTAGATCACCTTGTTTGAAATATGACCTTAATATTTAGACTAATAGCAAAGACATGTGGGGTCTCAAGCTGTTAATGCTAAAATACCTGAAGTACTGAACATCTTGTTTTGTATTGTTTTTATTTGTGTGTAGACTGTCCTACTTTTAAAATGAGTGCCAATCCATCTGTCAGTTTGTGCTAAAAGTTTATAATATGTCATACCCAATGATCCAGCAATTAAAATATGTAATTCTAGTTGTATACAGATGGTCTCCGACTTACAATCCTTCAACTTACAATTTTTTGACTTTGCAATCATGTGAAAGCAATACACATTCAGTGGAAAGTGTACTTAGAATTTTAGATTTTGATCTTTTCCTGGGCTAGTGATATATGTCTGTACTCTTGTGTTGCTGGGCAGTGGGAGAGAGCCACAGCTTCCAGTCAGCCACGTGATCACAAGGCTAAACAGCCAATACATTTACAATCATTCTGTTCCCATACAAACGTTCTGTTTCTCACTTTCAGTACAGTATTCAATACATTACATGAGATATTCAACACTCTATTATAAAATAGGTTTTGTGTTAGATAATTTTTCCCAACTGTAGGCTAACGTAAGTGTTCTGAGTGTGTTTAAGGTAGGCTAGGCTAAGCTATGATGTTAGGTAAGTTACATGTATTTAATACATTTTCAACTTAAGATATTTTCAATTTACGATGGATTTGTGAAGATGTAATCCCATTGTAAGTTGAGGAAGATCTGTATTCTCAAGAAAATAAGATCAAATAATTGTTTAAATATGACTGTACAAAAATGTTTATCATAGCATTATTTATAATTTAAAAATTTTTAGACTCAATCTAAATACATTATGGTATATCCATAATATAGAATTCTGTATAGGCATTAAAATTGTGATATGGACCTGTATTTCTTAACATGAAATAAACTTACAATATATTGTTGAATGGGGTAAGCAGGTTACAGGAATATATGTGTAGCATTCATTTTTACAAGAAATTAGGACTTAGACCTAGTTGTCTCCACTTTCAATCTCCACTTATCTCCCATTCACTCCATTTTCTAAATCAAATATTTCAATTCACCAACTATTTACATATGAATAAATATGAAAAGGATTTAATACATAGACTGAGTAGCAAACACAAACCTAGCTATTTAAAGAGAGGGCATTATTGCCATTGTTAAAATGCATTCCCTCTGAAGCTGAATAGAGTCTGGTTTATACTTCGTTAAAAGAAATTGAGGCCTACTAAAAATTTTAAGAGTTTATTTGAGGAAAAATTGACTGGAATTAGGCAGTGCCTAATGAGAACATTAGGAGCACTCCACCAAAACGGGCTTGTGAAGAAATTTTTATAGACAAAAGACAGAAGCAAAGTAAGGAAATTATTGATTGGCTATAGCTTAAAACCTAGTTGGCTGCTTGTGATTGGTTGTCTTTAGTGTTTTGATTTTGTAACCTTGAGGCATTTACAGGCTTATATTTTGATTTGCTGATGTAGGCACCATGACATTAGAGCCACCTCAGTCTAATGGCCTCCCTGCTTATTAATTTAAGAGCTTCCAAAGGGGTCCAAGGTAAGTCCTGAGAAACACTGTTCATGTGGCAGTCGCTGGGCTGGATACCAAACCTCCCAAAACAAAACTAGGACCTCAGCAGCAGCTTACACTAACCATATGGTGTCCCCCATCCTATTTATTGCTTCTGTCAAAAGAAAATTCAGAGAGCTTAACTTGCTGTGAATATTTTATTGAACAAGAAACAAACTGTTCCAGAAAAGGAGACTTCCAAACTGAAGGTGGTAAAGAAGCTCAACTCTCAGTAGTTACAGCTAAGTTCATAAAGCATGAATAAGTAGATTGTTTTCTGCTGTGTTGGTTGCTGGAAAATTATGGTATTCCTTATTTGCTTAAGTTTACATGTCTGTAACTGACTTTCTAGGAAGCTGTAAGGTCGTGCTGTAAGATCGTGAAGAACCTTCAGTTTTGTTTAGGATTAGAGTTAGTATTTTGGGGAAATCAGGACACACAGGTGGTTATGATGATCACCAAATATTATATGTTGATGAGACAAGCCTTTTCAAAGTTCAAAACTGTCAAGAATTTGTGCAAAGAAAAACAGACTCTCAAAGTGGTCAATAAAGAGTTAAACATAGATTAACTCCTTTATTAAGAGGCAATCTATACATCATAATTTACATGGAAAAAAAGAAGGCAAGCACTCTTCAAAATACTCTCAATGCTTTTTTACAAACAACATTTAATTCTCAATATTTCTAAGGTTTAAATTATAATGCACTAAATAAATATTAGCTTGACTATTTTTTTCATTTCCCCATATATTTATAACCAACAGTAAGAGAGTTTTTAACATTTTGGCAAAACATTTTAAGGTCAAAGAACAAACACAATTTTCTGATTAATTATTAAAATGGCTTTGTATGATTTCAGCTTACACAATCATTTTTAGTCCTGCACTACTGTGCAAAGCGAGGACTGATTATACTTGAGAACATTTTTGTCAAACCCCCATATTTGAATAACAGTTTGCTGGATATAAAACTTTCTGGTTTCTAAATTTTCTTCCTTTAATAATTTGAAAGCCCTATTCCATTGTCATATTTCATCCATGATTACTGTTGAAAAATCTATTCACAATCTGATATTTGTTCCTTTGTATTTGATCTGTTCTCCTCTGTAAACTTTTAACATTTTTCTTCACCTTTCATATTTTAAATATTACTACAATGTGTCTAATTGTGGGTTTTTAACCTCTCCTCTTTGACATTTCACCTTTTTATGATATCAAAGTTTTATCTTTTATTTTTTCAATATTTTCTCCTCTGTTGTTTTTTTCCCTCTCTCTTTCTGGAACTCCTATTTCTATCCTCCGTCTCTCTCAGATTTTCTTTTATATTGTCCTTTCCCACTTCTTTCTGGGAAAATTCCTCAATCTGGTCCTTCTCATTACTAATTTTTTTCCTTGACTTTATTCTGCTATTTCACCTATTCTTCATACCTAGTATTTCTCCTTTATTCTTGTTTTACATTTTCCTGTTCTTGTTTCATATTATTAACATCTCTAATCTCTTTTAGTATGTTTAGTATATATAAGCCATCCAGTCTATGACATTTTGTTACAGCAGCCCAAATAGACTAAGACACAAAGATTATCCTGGATTATCCAGGTAAGCCCTAAATGTAATTACAAGGGTCCTTAATAAGAGGGAGGAAGAAAGGTTAAAGGAGGAAGAAAGTGATGGGATGATTGAGGAAGGGGAAGAAAAGTTGATGTGGTGTGGGGCCATAAGCCAAGAACGTGGGCAGCCACTAGAATCCATCTGGAAAAGATAAACAAATGGATTCTTCCCTAAAGCCTCCAGAAGGAACCAATTCTGCTGATGTCTTGATTTTAGTCCATAAGCATTAGGTCAGACTTCTGGCCTTCAGAATTATAAGATGATATTTTTGTGTTTTAAGTTTGTGGTAATTTGTTACAACAGCAATAGGAAACTAATACAGCACTCGAAACATTGGTTGGAGAATTGAATGAATTTAAAGTAGCATCACATTTATATATATAACCAAATATGATACCTCTGAGCCATCTCTCCCCAAAGCAGAACCTTAGTCCCAATCGAAGTGTCCCCTATTTTGGAAATTAAGTTACCAACAGGAGATGTTATATATATGCCCACATTACTGCAAAGTGATGATGAGGGAGATGGTGCAGACCTGACCTAACTACAGTTTTTTCCATTTCTGACTCTAATCAGTGTCCCAAAACCAGCTCAGTGGGTAAGATGAGACACACATCATCCTATTCCCTTTAGTTTTCCTTTATCTCTTTTCACCCTGCCCCAAACCAAACTGAACTCTATTCTCCTCTAGTTAAAGAATAAAAGCCCCAGTATTTCAATGGGTGGAAACACACATCAGCGGGAAATTGCAGTGATGTCATTGCCAGCATCAAAGAGCCAAAAGTGTCCTGTCTTACACACACACACACACACACACACACACACACACAAACACACACAGAATAAGAGAGATGGAGAGAAGGAAATAAATAAAGATATTAATAATTGTTTAATCTGACTTAGGTTTTGATTTTTACTTTTAGGAAATTTTGATTTTTACTTGATTATATTTGTAATTTTTCACAATGAGCATGAGTTTTTTGTAAAATAACTAAACTTAAAGACTGAAAAATAGAGCAATCAGGTATAACCTATTTTTAAAATGACTCTGAAGTTGTTGACAAGAGCTTGACAAAAATATGAGAGGAATATAGATTCCATTCGCTGCAGCAGAGTGTTAATATGATCAGGGTGATGGAAGTTAGTTACCAACACAAATTAAGAAACCAAAATTGTTGCTGAGAGGCATGGACATAAGAGTCCCCAATAAAAAGAGCAGCATAGTGACTGTAATATGTCTCAATCCTCAAACTCTGATATGCTTCTGATTCCTATTTCTGAATTTTTGACCCAGCATCTTCAGCTTCCCTGAGAGGGCAAAACAACTCTTCTTAGTTAGGTAAGTGACTTTTCAACTCTGGGAAGATTTATAATTAAGTATAGAGAAAATACATTAAGTGCATAGTATTACTACTTTCATTTAATTCAGGAAAATCTGAGTATGTTTACAATGTTTAAGAAAACCTGGCAGTTAGTCTTATAATTTTAAGTTGAAAGATGTGGAAGAATTTGACTCAATGTGGAAAATACATTGAAGGTTACAAGATTTTGAGAGGTATTCTCTACAGAAATGTATTCAGTGTTCAAAAGTTGTTTAAATGCTTAGTAAGGTTTTGCTTATGAAAGTGCTGAGTTTACTGTCAGGTATTCAAAACATGTTAAAAAATCAAATATATTTAAATGTACAAGTGTAATTGAAATTATTTTTTAAGAACCTGATTATTTGCATATATAACTTAGATTTATAAATAGAAAAACATTTATAAATTATAGTTAAGTTTAAAAAAGTAGGTTTCAAATTTTTCAACATTAGTAAAATTAACAAAACATTGTAAATCATCAACTCTACTTCAATAAAGAGTTGTTTGTTAAAAAAATAAAAAATAAAAATTTCAACATTAATATATTGACTTAATTTTCAATACATGTAACTGTAGGTAACTCTTTCTAAGCAGAAAACCCATCCCCTCCAAAATTAAAACTAAATACTTACAGCAACCATAAAAGAAAACAATCTCAGGTTTTAAAAATGTGATGATATGTATATCATATTTAAATATGAAATGTAAAAAAATGTATGCCGATCAAATAAAGGCTTAATTTGACATCCCCCTAGAAACTTGGAAAAATTATCACTTGTGAACTCTAGGTCTAAAATAAATTAGATTGAACCTACAGGAACATTAGGCAGTAAAAATAAGCACAATTTAAAATCAGACTTGCAGTAAAAATACCAAATTGTGTTTCTTTAAGCAACTATTGCGTGCAGATATCAAAAATCAGCTGCAGTCTCCACCTGATCAAGGCTACCTCAAATGGCAATACACACGGGTAGTATCCAGACCTACTTATAAAGGATTCCTTCATTTGCTTATTCACTCACTCATTTCAAAAATATCTATTATCAGTAACTGGTGTGTGAGAAGATAGCTCCATGCCCATGTGGAACTCATTTTCCAGAGAGGCAGTCCTGCCTGGGCAGGAGCTATTGGCAGAGGCCAGGTTATGAATGGCCTTAAATGTCATGCAAATGACTTTTTGGCCAGGTGGAGTGTTTTAAGCTGGAGAAAAACCTGATTTGGTTTATGTTTTTAGAAAACTCACCGGGTAGCCCTTTGGGAGGTGTGTTTAGAAGCCAAAGACTAAAGAGCCTGAGATAGAATAGGAGACTATTACCAAATGAGTAATATCTATGAGTATCTATCTATGCCCTGCTGTCCAAAAGTCAGGTGAGTGGAGTAAGTGCTCTGACTATTCATAGATTCAAAATGTTAGTTCTGGCTAATCAAAGTTTTACTTAAATAAAAATAGATTAGAATGTCTACTTTTAGATTTACCCAGGAGGATCTCTGCTTTTTGGTTTTTTCTCTTTTGTGAAATGGGAATAATCACAAGATTAAGTGATGGTTAAAGGTTACCATGGCACCATTTCCACGTTGAGGGTGATGAGCAATTGGAGATACTTCTGGATGTGGGCAAAGAAGGAAATCAAGCATGTTCAGATAAGTTGTAGGCACTTCTTGGGACACAGTCTGCAATATGTCTTTAATGAAGTGTTTATAGTGTTTTGCTAAAGTAACAGTTTTAATAAATTAAAGGTTTAAAATTTCCTATACTTATGAAAAGAAAATGTTTCTGCCTATGACTAGTGACAAATGCAACAACAGGACTCTCTTATATAATGGCACTGCCAGTACTTCTTCCTCAGAGTACTAAAAAAATTAAAATGGTGGGCGTTTCTAATCATGTTATGGAATTATGCAGCTCTCTCTTTATCTGGATGCTCAGGCTCAGCGGCCTTGGCTCACGGGCTCAGCCGCTCTGCGGCATGTGGGATCTTCCCAGACTGGGGCACGAACCCGTGTCCCCTGCATCGGCAGGTGGACTCTCAACCACTGCACCACCAGGGAAACCCTCTCTTTATCCTTTGACATAGCCCCCTTATAAGGATTACTTCAATTTCTCCTTGTACCTTCTGTCCCAGTACATTTTTTTAAAAATATTTATTTATTTATTTTGACTGCACCAGGGCTTAGTTGTAGCCCACGGGATCTTCGATCTTCATTGTGGCATTCGGGATCTTTAGTTGTGGTGTGCAGGATCTTTAGTTGCAGCATGTGAACTCTTAGTTGTGGCATGCAAACTCTTAGTTGCGGCATGTGAGATCTAGTTCCCTGGCCAGGGATTGAACCCAGGCCCCCATTGAGAGCACAGAGTCTTAGCCATTGGACCACCAGGGAAGTCCCCCAGTACATCTGATATGGTGAGATCTTTAGAAAAATTCAAGGCCGATATCTCCTTTTCCCTAAGGGCCAGATTAATCTTGAGGTACTGAACCTTTCTGATAATTCATCTACACAACAACTAAAATTTAGAATTCCAGTGCTGTAATAGCCAAGCAAACCAATAGTAAATTGTTAGAATCTGTTCCTCTTAATTTGGGGTCACAATCTTTTAATGATATTGGTCTCATTCATTCAACTCCATCCATTAAAATTCAGGTTGATGCCTCCAAACTCTTAGCTAATATTAAGCAATATCCTCTAAGAGTAGAGGCTCTTAAAGGAATTCATCCCATAGTAAAGGCATACATTGCTAAGGGCCTGATTATTCCATGTACTAACTAACCCCTGTAACACTCCAGTCCTTCCTGTTCATAAGCCAAATGGGCAAGCATGGATGTCTGTTCGAGACCTTAGAGCTATCAACAACATTGTTATTCCATGACACCCTACTGTGCGTAATCCATACACAATCTTTAATTCCATTACTACAGATAGAGCCTTCTTTACTGTTATAGATTTAATGTAATGCCTTTATTAGCATCCCTGTTGACTCAGAAAGTCAGTACCTTTTTGCCTTTTCTTGGGAAGGCTGACAACACACCTGGACTGTTAAGCCCCAAGACTATACTGAAAGTCCATCCTATTTCTCCCAAATACTTAAGCAGGATTTGGTTGATGTAGTTTTCCCTCAAGGATCTACCTGTTACAAAATGCTGATAATCTCCTCCTTTGCTCCTCCTCTGAGGAACAATACATTCAAGACAGTCTTTTCCTCTTGACTCAATTAGCCCTAAGTGGACATAAAGTCTCTAAGGAAAACCTTTAATTTGTTAAAACCCAGGTTAAATATTTAGGACATCTAATCACACCTCAGGGGTTAGTTAATGCTGGACCCTAACAAGATCCTGGGAATCATTCATGTCCTTCTCCCGGAAACCAGAAGTCTTCTCAGGATATTGCAGAAACTGGATTCCAAATTTTTCCTTTTATGCTCAGTATTTATCTGCCCTGTTAAAGGAAAATGAACCGAATCCAATCCTCTGGCCAGGAATATCTGAATCTGCCTTCCAGGCTGGAAAACATGAATTAATAACAGCCCCACCTTAAAATATTTCAACTATTCTCTCCCCTTCCCTTTTCGGGAAGGGAAGAGAAGAAAATGCCTTGAATGAGAAGGAAATGCCTTGGGCATCCTAGTCCATTAATAGGGAGACCATAGAAGACCAATTGGGTACTATAGCCAGCTAGACCCTGTTGCTAGAGAACTCCCTCTTTGTTTACGAGCTTTCTCTGCTACTGCCCTCCAACTCAAAGCACCCAAAGAAATTGCCATGGGTTCCCCTTTAGGAATCTACATGCCACATTCAGTAGAAGCACTTTTCAAAATATTGAAGTATAGTTGATTTACAATCTTGTGTTAGTTAAAGGTGTACACCAAAGTGATTCCGTTATATATATATATATTTTTTCAGATTATTTTCCATTGTAGGTTATTACAAGATACTGAATAAAGTTCCCTGTGCTACACATTAAATCCTTGCCACTTATCTATTTTATGTACAGTAGTCAGTAGAAACACTTTTAAACTTTCACACACTCAACATCTTTCTGCTAGTAGATGCACATCTTAGGAGATTTTGTTACTGACCCCTTTGAGTAAGGTCCCAAAAGGTGTTCTCCAGCCGGCAGTTGAACAAGACCAAGGAAAGCTTGAATCTGATCAAAGAATGGAGGGTGTGAGCTTGTGCTCTCAAGCACACACTCTCCCCCATCTCCACAAGCCATGGACAGAGCTTCTTTACCGGGTTCCCAACAGCGGGGCGGGAGTGGAGTCCTCACCTGTCCGGTGAAGCTGCTCTGCTCACGCTCCACATCACAGCGTGAGGAGCATCTCTGCACATGACCCGCCGCTGCCATCTTGAATTGAGTGTCGTGTGCAGCTTCTGCACATGGTCCTGAGCTGAAGTGTTGGGCAGCCATTTCTCACTAGGAACTGTGGTCTGAAGTGCTGGGTGTGAGGCCTCTACACGCAGCACCTTATGAGCAAGTGAAACTAGACTAAGCACAAAGGAAAAGAAAAAAAAGGTTAGATTTTATTTAATTACCCAGATTCTATTTTTACTTCCTGGGAATTGTTAATGGGCTTTGCTGATGACAAATCCTGCCTCCATCTCTAGTTCCGCTCCTCATTCTTGAGGGGCACTGAGAGGCACAGGTCTGTCTTCTGTAACTGCTTCCTGTTGAATTGGGACGTAGTTATAACCCCGGGGAGAGGAGCAGAACTTTTCCCCAGCCACCTTTAGATGTGTTTGATTGGCGCCAGGCCTCAGCCCTAAGCATTCGTATCCCTGAGCAACCCCCTTCTGTCTAACCTTTTAGAGACAAAGAACACCAGACAATTTAACATATATGGCCCAAATATTAGCAAGAGAATAATCGTCACATGTCATATTTTCCTAAACATGCAGGTATCTAGGTCTTTTGCCTGTAGGCAAAAGTGTGCCCTAACGTGCAGGCTCACTGCCGTGGCCTGAATCTCTCTGGTTACACTTTTGTAGGTTTTTGAAAGAGAAGCTTCAGGTCAGAGAGGTTCACTCTCAAAGAGTCAAGGGGAGCTGTTGCCCCAGGTTGTCTCTCTGGAGGTTGGGGCTCAGGGACCCTCTACACTTGAGTGTAATATCCCCACAGAGTGATCCTCTGCTACTTCAGGACAGAGTGGGTGTTTAGGATCACCAGGTGGGGTCCATTCCCCTTAGGAGTGAACTGACCTTGCAAGCTACCAGTTTTTCAGGTTTTTAGGTGCACCCAGTCTCCTGGCTTCAGTGGGTGGAGGGCCAATTCGGTGGGTGTGGGCAGCATTTGGTTACCATGTTCCATGACAGCTTTCATGGTTTCTCCTACCTGGAGGGCATGCTTGAGTTGTTCCATTTCAAGAGGGTTAAGGGTCCCTTCTCTCAGTCTTGGGTCTAACATACATGAGTTCCAATGAACTTAACTTTAACTTATCCCTTGGGGCTGACTGCATGCCGAGCAGGGCAATCGGAAGCAACTTAATCCAATTTTCTTAAGTTTCCTAACATAACTTGGCTAAGGCCCATTTCCAGGTCTGATTGGATCTCTCTACTTTCCCTGGTGATTGGGGTCTCCAGGCTGAGTGCAAGATCCATTTTATGCCCAGGGCACTTGTTATCCCCTTTATCACTTGAGACACAAATGCTGGACCATTATCACTTTGTAGGGATCCTAGGAGCCCAAACCTGGGGATTATTTCTTTTAGTAATGCCTTAGCCAACTCAGCTGTGGTTTCAATTTTAGCAGAGAATGCTTCTTTCCACCCGGAAAATGTGTCTTGCTAGCACCAAAAGATAGCTGAAGTTGCCTGGTACTCTTGGCATGACAGTGAAATAAATCTGCGAGTCTTCTCCAGGATATGTCCCTCTGGTCTGAATTGGCCTTATCTAGGGGTCTCTGGGAGGTCTGGTTTGGGGGTTGTTCATTGTGCAGGTGAGGCATGTCTCAACTATCTGCCCGATTGTATTTTTCATGCCAGGAGTTATCATGACCCCAACTAACCAATTATATAGGAATTCCCTTCCATAGTGAGTTTCTTGATGAGTCTCCCTGATGGCTTGACAAGCTGCAATTTGAGGAAAGAAGTATTGCCCATGGTCATTAACTAGCCACCCAGGGCCTCCTAGATCTCTACTGAAGCCCCATTTGGGGGCTGTGTCTAATTCTTCCTTTGTATAGACTGCGGAGTAATTGGATGGATCTGGCCTCTTAGGTATGAGGGGTAGTTGCCAAGTTAGTAGTTCTAGGGCCATCCTTTTGGCAGTTGCCTCTGCCTACTGTTTCCCTTTATTACCTCTGCATCCCCTTTTGGTGACCCCTACAGTGAATCACTGTCACTTTTTTGGGAAGCTGCACTGCTCCTAGGAGTCTCAATATGTTTAAGCCATGTTTCACCTGCTTATTCTCCACAATAAGCACAATTCTTTCCTTCCAAATAGCCCCGTGTGTGTGTAGGATGGCATACACATACCAAGAGTCTGTGTAAACTATTTAAAGTCTTCTCTGTCCTGAGCTCTAAGGCTTGGGTGCGGGCTATCAGCTCTGCCTTTTGGACAGAAGTCCCTGGGGGTAGGCTTGTTGCTTCTATGACTTAGGTGTGGGAGGTCACTGCATATCCCGCCAGCCCTTTTCCCTCCCTCATAAAACTGCTCCCATCTGTGAACCATTCCTTTTTGGCTTTTGGGAGAGGCTCACTTCCTAGGTCGGGATGAATGAAAAAGATCATCTCTATGATTTCTATACAATCATGCTCCAGGGTCCCCATTTCTGTGCATAGCAGGGTGGAAGCATTTAGTGTGTAATAGATTTTTATGGTAGCCACTGGGTTGTGTAAAAACATAGCCTGAACTTGAATCGACCTTCTGGGAGATAGGTATTCTGTTTCCTTCAAACTTACTAAACCCTGAAACTGGTATGAAGTCCATATGGTGATTGGCTGACCAGATGTTAACTTTTCAACTGCCTTTAGCAAGGCTCTAGTAACTGCTACTGCCTGTAGGCAAGGAGGCCATCCCTTAACATTTTGATCTAATTGTTTAGAGAAATAAGCAACCACCCGAGTAAGGGGTCCCAGTTTTTGAGCTAATACCCCAAGGCTGATTCCCCTTCTCTCATGAATGTAGAGGTCAAAAGACTTAGCTAAATCTGAAAGGGACAGGTAAGGGCCTGAAGTAATTGCTTTTTCAATTCTTGAAAGACTCCTTTGCGTTCTGAATTCCATTCAAAAATACCATCATTCTTTCCTTTCAACTTTTCATGTAGAGGCCTAACTATTAGACCATAGTTAGGGATCCAGATGCAGCAAAACCTGGCCATCCCCAGGAAAAACCCCTAAACTGCCTTCTAGTTTTAGAAGGGGTGAGGCTTCAGATGTCTTCTTTCCTTTCCTGGCGTAGGCTTCTCTGACCTTCTGTGAGAAAGAAGCCTAGGTGGGTCACCCTAGTTTGTGATATTTGAGCCTTTTTGGGGGGGCACTTTACATCCTTTATTGGCTAGGTGGTTCAGAGTGGTTACAGTATTTTTGTCAGAGGCCTCCTTAGTAGGGCTGTCATTGAGAATGTTGTCTACATACTGGAGGAGGGTAGGGAAGAGATCAAGAAGGTCCTCAGGGGGAGGGTCAAGAACTGGTATTACCTCAGTGGAGGAGAGCCCACATCCCCTTTGAAGGCCTTTGTTCTGATATAAGGCTATTTAAAAACTGGACATAGGAAATTTCATCCCATTTCTTTTCTTTCTTATTTTTTTCCTTTTTTTTGGCCACACTGCTTGGCATGCAGAGCTTCCCAGACCAGGGATCAAACCCGTGCCTCCTGCAGTGGAAGCATGGAGGCTTAACTGATGGACCACCAGGGAAGTCCATCGCATTTCTTTTGTCTCTGGCATAGCAGGTGCAACTGTAAAATGGTGTTGTAATATAGAGACCCATTGACAGGCCAACTTTCCCCATCTCCCAGCCAATATTGGGGCCAGGCTGTATTACATAGGAAGATTAAATGTTTTGGGGTCGGGGGTGATACCCGAAAGACTTCCAGTTCTGTGGGGTACACCCTAATGGGCTATGGTTTAGTATGGTGGATGTTTTGTTCCTTATACCTTAGATGTCCTGTTTTGGAATTGTTTTCAACTACCCACGGTGGGGGGGGTGGGGGGGCAGTTGCAGTGATTTGTTGGCAGACAAATACCACCATATTTGACCCAAATAAGGTTTATGGTTCAGGAAACTTGGAACCAGTACCAAACTGTTCATGGATTCCTCAAAAGACCAAAACAGGAGGTGTCAAATTGGTATGGATTCTGATATAACTGAGGGTCCTCCTTGAATTTATAATGATCCATGCTTGAGATAGTAAGTCCCTCCTCAGTTGGAATATCTCGCAGGAGGTAAGACTGCCTCTGGGCCAGAACAGCTTAGCCACCTTAGTTCCTGACCAGCTTGGTCTGTTAGAGAGTGGCACAGCTGTCTGAGGCTGGGGTATCTTTCCTCCTTTCAGCTGAAAAAGGAGGAGTTTTTGGACTTCTGAGTGAGGGCTAAAAGCAGGAGGGATTCCCACGGGGTACTAACCAGATCTCTGGGGCAACTGGCATTCTGTGCTGGTACTGGGAGGAGAGCCCTAGAATCTTGGTCGATAAAGAATCCAAGGTTCGCTTCACAAGCAGTTGGGGGAAGAGAGGTTGGGTGGTGAGTGTTTCCTTTCTCGCCAGCAGCTCACAGGGCATCCTGATAGTGGGGTTTCTGGTCTTGCAAACAGCTTACAGGAGAAACTGGCACTGACCAGAAGAGGTCAAGTCACTGGTCGAGTACCTACCGTAAGACCTTTTCCCACTCAGGCATCCCTGGTGTCCTTTTCTGAATTCGGATTGAGCATCCTCTTTCTGTTCTGTCAGGTGGTCCTCATTATCTGGGCCTTTTCCTGGTCTTGCCTCTTGGCACATGGGGCTGACCACTTTCCTTTACCAAACTGAAAGTGACTATGGAGAATGCTACTGTTGACTCCAGGAGGTCAGTGAGGAGGGCAGAAAGCCCTGGTGCAGCCAATACTGCCTAGTATAGGGGTCAAGAGGACAGCACTACTGGCAAGACAGCAGCCAAGACTGTGGTAGTTTCTTCTCATCCACAGGTCCCCACTGTCCCTGTGTTACCAAACCAAGCTTGGGTCCGCTCACTCACATGAAGTAAAGCCAATCTACTGACACCAGGTTGTGGTGAAGGAAAGTGCAGCATTTTTTGTAGACACCACACAAGGAGTCCAGGGCAGCCAATACTCAAATAAACCTGAACTCCCTGATGGGTTTCAGGTAAACATTTTTAAAGGCAAGGTGAAGGAGGGAAGTCACAGGGTGTGTGATCAGTTCATGCAAAATTCTCTGATTTATTGATGGTAAAGTAACTGGGTAGTGTCACAGGGGGTTAACATTATCAATCCTCAGGCTCCAGTAGGTCTGGGGGCTATGTGCTCATGGTCATTAAGTAGTTAACTTCCTCCATTTGGTGGAGGTTTTAACATCTGTAAAACAACTCAGGAAATGTGCAATCAGCTACTGTTATGTAGGTACTTCAGGGAGGAACTAAAGACTGCCATATGGCTAATTAACTGTTTACATTCTTACTAATTCTCCTAGCTCAACTGCTATTTTTGTCACTACATGTTCACATCCTTTCAATCATTAATTCTCCTAAATAGCTCCTATGTTATTGCCTTGTTAGATGGCATCTTACTGCCAAAACAATTAGCAATTATTAAGGTGCCTGGTCATTTAAAGTTTGATATTGATGAAGGTCATGGAAACCATCAGACCTATGAGGCAGCTAAAAGAGCTGCTCTCCCAAACTCTTCTTGTTTACTTATGATTTCCCCCATTGTGAATGACACTAGATATTTGAAGGAGGTAATTAGATATGGGAACAGCATGCTACTGCTAAAGAGAAGCAAAAATGGAAAGATGCTAAATGCATCTATAATCCTGAGTCTAAGTTATGGAATAGGCTAGACATCATCTGGCCCTATCCAATGTCACACAAGAAATAAATATTAAAATTGACACATGAAATGATACATTGAGGTACAGACAAAATGTTAGATTGAGGATGACAATATTTTTGGAACCCTCCTCCCAGAGTTGCCTCTGAGTTATTTCAAAGGTGTCTTGTTTGCCCAAAACATAATCCAGGCAAGCTTGTACACACATCAATGGGCCATTTCCCTTTACCCAAAGGCTCTTTCAAGTAATGGCAATTAGATTTTATTCAATTACCTCCTTCACAAGGTTGTAACTGTTTTGGTAATGGTTTGTATGTATTCTCATTGGGTGGAAGCTTTTCTTGTCAAAGGGCTAGTGCTCTTGCCATGGCCAAAATTCTATTGGAAAAAATAATTCCCACGTCAAGAATTCCATTGGAATTACCTAGTGATAGAGGAACCCATTTCACTGGTCAAATTCTTAGTGCAGTCTGTGATACTTGGTCTATTTCGCTTGTGCTTATCACCCTCTGTTCTGGGTTGGTTGAGAGGACGAATGGTATTATTAAAACACAATGCTAAATATGTAGAAATTTTTAGCCTCTCTAGAGCACAATTTCTGCCCATTGTTTTAATGAATTTGAAATCTATCTCAAGTATCTATGTGATGCTAAACATAAGGGTGTTGACCCATGTTTCTCATTTAAAGAAGGCTCCTGTCCCCCAGTGGACAATGGAACCAAGTGGAAATTTTAAACTCAAGTTGACCTGGAATTGAAGAAGATGACATCTGAATGAATAGCTTTCCCAACACTGGACCAGGTCTGTATTTTTTTCCACAGAACAATTTTTTGATTTGCTTTTGCCTTTCTAATTATTCTACTAGGATAATTTTCTATATATTATAAACACGTTACCACTTATAACCTGTATTATTCTATTCTTTCTTATGGACCTCCTTGCACATAGTGAAGGCTTATGCTTGATATTTAATTTAAAGAGCATCTCACAAATTCTTTGGAAAACTGGACATGAAGAATTGTTGGATTGAAGTATTTGGACTGCTGTTTATCTTAATAGGTATTCTAATGGTTTTTGCCTTACTACACACAATAGGAATTCTCAGTTGTTGGTAAAACTCCATGAAATCAGAGGAACTTGCTGCCTTTATGTTGCCCTGCAGTTTGAATGCCTTGCTTGTTGACTGTTTGTTTTTTCCTGGTACTCATATACTGGCCAACATACTGAACCACCCCTCTTTAGATTCTCCTTATAATGACTTTTGTTATTAGGAATAATTTTAACTCTTGGTTTGGCCTATTATCTTCTCTTGTGACCCTCATTTCTGATAATGATGGCTTACTGCACTCTTTTGTTTCTACCCTGAAGAAACTTTCTGATTTTGCAAATCTTATTGACTGTTGGATTTGTGCTAGAGCAAACCACACTCATGATGCTCCAGAATTAGTGGATTGACCTCTGTCCTCAGGGGAATGGAAGGCCCTAACCAACAAAAATGTAGGGTTCTGTTTTGGTATCTTTGAAAGCAAGCACTCATCACCTTCCCTCTGGGAGACATGTCCCAGATATTACTACTTTCCATTGGGTTTCCCCTGCTCATAAAGGAATACTTCTTACTCAAATCTGGATGTTGACTCATAATACTTCCCTATGTTTTGAAAATATAAATGATACTGGTAAAACATTATGTTACCTTCCACTGCATGTCTGTGACTATACATTCGTATGATTCAGATGATCCTGAGTTCACTCCTCCTTGGAGTCTACATGACTACAATGTAACTTCTCACAATGAATCCTTGTGGTAGGGCAATGAAATCTATAACAGAACTGGATATTGGGACACTGAGATACTCCCCCTTAATAGGACAATGTGGGGAATTTATCAGAAATCTGGAAAATGGTGGGAATTTAATTCCACCTACCTCTTCTCTGGAGACTCCCCAAATCTTAGGCAAAATTTTGACCCATAAAAAACTCATTTATTACTTCAGGCATATAGAAATATAAGGTGTTCTTACAGCCACTTACACAATTCCAGTCAACCAAGTTATCGTGTACTCAGTGAAGATGAATTTTTTTGACCATGAAATTTCTTCTTTTGAAACTGATAAAAGAATTTCAGTTCAAGAACCTACTTATTCTTTGTCCCTAGAAGGTTCTGGGTATTTTGTGTGTGTAGCACAAATATTTACTCAACTTTTCCTACTAAATGGAAAGCGTGTTGCAGAATCATTGCTCTTGCCCTTGACGTCACTGTTAGAAAGACCCTTCCCTCTACTGCTCACATACCAAACTTAAGGTCTTTCTCATATCAGTTAAAAAGATCTCGGAGAAGCTGAGAAGGTTATAATTTTGAATATATGCCAACTAATAACCCAATTGTAGACAGAAAGGGTTTGGTCATGCTTTTGCCAGGGCCTTCCTCCCCTGGTTTGGGGTAGAAAACGCAATACACAATTATACAAAGTTATGACCAACCCCTTCAATGCTTCTGTCTAAGCATTTGAATATCATGAAACTCAAATTGATAGCCTGGCAGAAGTTGTCCTACGAAATAGAAGGGCACTTAATATCTTGACAGTTCAACAGGAGGCACCTGTGCATTACTAGGGGAAGAATGTTGCTTTATATCAGTCAGTCTGGCAAAGTAACACAAGAACTAAAGGTAATATCAATCTGCTGGCTGAAATAGGATACACACCCAAACCTGAGGATTATCTAGATCTCTCTAGTTGGTTACCATCAGGAATAAGGTCATGGTTAAGAACAGTATTACAAACTGGATTATTATTGTTTATCTTAATAATATGCATTGTTATATTAACCAAATGCTTGCTAAAAATTATAACCTCTGTTGTAACTTGCTTAACTACCCAGTTTATGTTTGCACAGATGGCTATGTTAGATGTTCTTCATTGAGAAAGACTTTATGAATCAGAAGATTTGGAAGAAATTATTGATAATGCCTTCACAAGACCCTCCCCCCACCAACTGAGGGACTAGATGGAACCGGAGCAGGTAATCAAACCACTCTGGCCGTGAGTGACTAATGGTGCTCTGTTGACATTTTGTCAGGAAAAATCATGAGCCAAAGGGAGAAATGTGGAAGGAGTTGTCAGTAATAACTCCACTTTGTACTTTAGGACTCCATTTTGTTAGACTGTGAATTGTGCTTACCCTGCTGGAAAAAAAAAAAAAATTATTTGCTCAGAAAGGAATCCCTAAGAATTGTGCAAAAATGTGCCTTAACTAATAACAAATGAGACATCATTGATAAGCCAATAAATTGTAACAGAAAAAAATATATATACATTCTCCATTTTCCTTTAAAAACCCTTGCTTTTTGTTCCCCAGATGGGACACTGTTCTGGTTACTGCTGGAATCTGTGCTACCCAAATTATGATCCTAAGATCCCTGAAAAACAGGTTTCTTTGTTTTATAGCCTGCGTCTTTTTTCTCAGATGACACTAACAAACATTCTTTACTCAACAAAACTTTGGTCAGGCTCTTAAATCTTCTCCTAGGTCCATCTGTGCACTTCCCCTTTGGGGAGGAGGGGAGGATATTCTGCAGTGCTCATTTGGATATGGAGTTGGCTTGAGACCTCACTGCTCTTTTAAGAAGTGCCTGGATTTTTGGTCATTTCATTCATGATATGTGAATGAAATAAAAGTTACAAATTATGATAGATCACATCTTCAACTACCATTTAAATTAGCATTTATGATATACTTAGTGAATACTTAATGCCTTCACAGTAAACACTAAGTTATCTTGCTCAGCTACCACCTAGTTATGTATAGGATCTTTTATTAAACCACTGTGGCCTATGAAATAAATGATTTTTGAGAGGTGAAGCTCAGCAATGATCTCTCTCAATGCATGAAAGCCCTTCATTAGTAATTACAGCCAATTTTCAGATATTTCCTTTATGATTCTCTTCTACTTTTGTGCAGTTTTCTCTCCTAGATGTTCTGTGCAATATCTTAGAATTAAAGGGTAGAACCAGGAGTTCATAATCATTCATTTGTCATTCATTGTGGAGAAGAATAAAGGGAGGAGTACAAGGGATGGGAGTGCTGGGGTGGGAATATAGGGATATGCGAGATGATCAAGGACAGCAAGGGAGCAAGCCACATGGAAGTCTAGAGGAAGAATGTTCTAAGCAGGGGGAACAGCAAGTACAAAGGCCCTAAGATGAGAGTGTGTTTGATGCATTGGAGGAACAGCAGGGCCAGTGTAGTTAGAGTAGAGGGCAGAAGGGGAGGGTGGTTGGATAGAAAGCCAGACGGGAGCCAGCAGCCACATCCTGCAGGACCTTGCTGGCCATTATAAGAACTTTGGCTTCTGTTATGAGCGAAATATACCCAACTCTGATCTGCCTCTAGAAATTATGTCTGGTGCTCTTCAGGAAAAGCATCAGAATCCATAATAGTACAGCCTGGGCCCTATACACAGAAAGCCAGCCACTGACTAACAAATACTTCAATTTATTAAGTGCTGTGCACGTCATCCAGAAGATGCCTTGGCAAATGAGCTCAGTACTAGGCTAGATG
Source organism: Physeter macrocephalus (assembly GCF_002837175.3). Lineage (NCBI taxonomy): Eukaryota > Metazoa > Chordata > Mammalia > Artiodactyla > Physeteridae > Physeter > Physeter macrocephalus. Next base: position 22,668,042 of record NC_041222.1, read on the forward strand.
CTGTTACTATGTCCTGAGCCTCTGGATAAAAGTTAGGAACTCCACTCCTCTCTGGCAAAATCTAAAAGTAATGGAAGGAGCAAGAAGCTGCATAGTGTAGGGGAAGAATGGTTTTGGAGACTTGAAGCATCCGTAGACAAAAAGACCTAGATTTAAATCCAAACTCTGCCACTGACTAGCTGTGTAACCTTATACAAACGCATAATTCCTCTGAGCCTGTTTTCTTAACTCAGAATGAAAATAGTAGCTTCTATAAGAGTGTTGTGATCACTAAAATAATGTGAATTATGTGTTTTGCACAGTGCCAGCAAATAACCACTTCATTATTAAGTATTAAGCTAGGCTGACCAGCTCTGTCACTTGAACAAGATCATTCCTTTGACTAAACCTCAATTTTTCCATCTGTAAGATGACTATGACTATCTATCTGCCAAAATTAAGTGTTGAGGGTGCTTTGGACTCAAATGAACCACCAAAGCCACTCCTGGGAGAGACTGACAGGTGAGTGGAAAGAGCCACAGACCTAATTCCCATGCCTGGCTAGGTAATTTGATTAGAGCAAACCTTTCTGTTTGTTTGTTTGTTTGTTTATTTATAAATTCTGGCTTTTGGAGTATTGTACTTGGCAAATTACCTTCTCAAATATTTTTTCCTCATTTACAAATTGGGGATGACAGTCTCTCATGTACAGGAGTAAAGTGAGAGGAATTTTCATACGGTATCTAGCATAACGCGGGGTACAGTGGGGATTAGGGGTGGAAGTGCTGTCTGCTATTATTTTTATTATTGGCAAAAACAAATCTCCTAATGGACCTGAGAACACGGGGAGGGGGAAGGGTAAGCTGGGACGAAGTGAGAGAGTAGCACTGACATATATACACTACCAAGTGTAAAATAGATAGCTAGTGGGAAGCAGCCGTATACCACAGGGAGATCAGTTCGGTGCTTTGTGACCACCTAGAGGGGTGGGATAGGGAGGGTTGGAGGGAGACGCAAGAGGGAGGAGATATATATGTATATGTATAGCTGATTCACTATGTTACAAAGCAGAAACTAACACACCATTGTAAAGCAATTATACTCCAATAAAGATGTTAAATAAATAATAAAAAAATAAAAATAAAAAAATAAGAATGCACATAAAAAAAAACCAAAAAACCCCCCAAATCTCCTCCCACAATTAAGAGAACACGCTTAATGGCCAGCTGGGGCTGTGAACACTGCAGATACCTAATCCTTCCAGCATTTCAACTTCCTTTGCCTTGAGCCTGCTTTTCCCTTTCTAACCATCAGTTGGCGCCTTTTGCCGTCCTTTTTCCCCAAAGCTGGCTTCTGGGGGCTGCAGTCGCTCCCCAGCTCTCAGGTCACATGGCCTGCCAGAGCGAGGGGACCCCGCGCCGGAGCTGCGCCGCAGGAGGTGAGGCTTCCGCGCGCACCCGGCTGCGCCCGCTCCTCCGAGGCCTCAGGGTCCGGCGATGGCTCCTCCATGGGCATGAGCCAGATAGCCGAGGCGACACCAGCAAGGGCCTTCAGCGTGCTCAGGGGACGGAGCTGACCGCCCCCACCGGGTAGGTTTCCGCTGCGCACGATCTGCTCAGCCCCCTTGGCATCATGACTGGAGCGCCCACCCCGGAGATGTCTCCAGAGCGAGGGAAAAAGAATTAGGGTTGCTGCAGCTGGCACGCGGAGAGCAATTGCAGGGTCTGGCGTCAGCCTGGGAGGGCCTGCGGTCCCGGCGGTGTTCTCTGGGCGGGCGGGCTTCGCTGCGGCCCCGCTCGTGGCGGTGGCTGCTTCCTGCCGGAGGACTGCGGGGACCCCAAAAGGGCGTCCCCCGCGCGGCCAGGGCCGGGATCTGCGCAGGGATGACTGAGTGTCGCAGCGAGCTTGCCTCCCTACCCCTCGCCCGCTTCCGTGGCGCCGCGAGGCCGACAGAAAGGCGGTAGCCGGGCGTGTGCGAGTCCAGGTAAGACCCAGCTCCTGCCCAGCGTGGTCCGGCCGAGCAGCCTAAGGGAGGATCGCCTAATGGCCGCCCGCTCGTGGCTGCCTCTGCCGCCCGTCGGCCCCTCGGGTCAGCCCCGCGCGCCGATACACGCGCTGCTGCGGCGTTCGGTTTCTGCGGGCGACCTCGCAGCCCCGAGACCGAGGAAGGGCAACCGGGCAGAGGAAGGCGTCCTTCCCAGCTCCCGGAAAGACCGGACCGAGGGAGGCAACCCGGCAATTGAGACTGTTAGTTTCTTCCTACGGGTGGGGAAACTGAGACCCGAGCGCGGCGGGGACTCCCCAAGGTCAGTGGCAGACACTAGATCCACTCTGGTCCTCCGCTGCCATTCTCTTTCCATGAGGGATAGTTAGGACCACCCCGGCTCGTCTCGCCCTCTTCCTGGCCTCTGGGTGCGGGCGTTGCCAGTGTCGCACTGCGCCCGCAGCATTGGAGGGTGGGTGCAACCCCGGCGTCCCCTGCTTGTCCCTTTTTCTCCCCTAGGTGAGGGGACACAAGGGCGGATCCAATGATGATCTCACTATGCCGATCATTAGCAAAACCTGCAGGTGTGTGTGTGTGTGTGTGTGTGTGTGTGCGCGCGCGTGTGTGCGCGTTTCCCTTAGAGAACTAAACCTTGTAAGGCGGATTGGCTTTTAGGGTTGCATTTCTAGAGTGCACTGCACCAGGTATTTTAGAAGGTGAGAAGAGAAAACCATGTTTGTCTAACATCATTAAAATTAGAATTTTTTAAAAGGATAAGCTTATTACAAAACATTCAGGAAACAGAAAAATGTAAAGGAGAAACTAAAGATAACTTAAAACTTCATCTCCTAGATTGTTGAGATTTCCTAGATATCTTAAAAATTTCTCTGCATACACATTTAAACCAGTAACGTGGGCAAAACAAATTGTTTCAATTTGTACGTCTGATTACCCGGGGGAATCAACTCTTTTTCCTCTGTGTATTGTGGGCCTTTTGCATTTGTGTGTGAATTGACTATTAATTCTTTTGCCCCTTTTTCAGTTGCAGTGTCTTTCTGTTCCTGATTTTTAAGCGCTCTTTATATATTACATATTGCTAGTAATTCTGTCATCTATGTTGCACAGTCTTTCCCAATTTACTTAATGTTTTTGTCAGTTTTTCATCTTTGGCCATTCAGCTCTATTCTTCTTTTTTCTTTATGGTTTCTGCTCGAGTATTTTGCTGAGAAAGGCCTTTCCTAACCCAAGTTTGTATAAATACTCTCCTGTATTTTCTTCAGGTACTTTTAAGCTTTGGTTTAAAAATTTTAATGTGTAATTTATTCTAGTTTAAGTTGTAAAGTGGAGAGCTAATTACTTTTCCTAAATGGTTAGCCAGTTGCTACAAAGCTATTAAGTTCATTTTTTACCCCTGATTTAGACTGCTACAATTATGGTATATTAAATTATTATATATTTATATCTGTTTGTAGATTTTTGCATATGTCTATCAGTATATTTTGGTGCCAGTGCCATGTTATTTTAATTACTGAAGTTTTATAACAAGTTTAATATCATATTATCTAGTATCACCTTCCTGGCTTTTTTAAAAAATCAGTTTTATTAAGGTATAGTTTCCATGCAGTAAAATGCACCATTTAAATGTATATTTTGATGAATTTTGTCAAATATAACCACCATCACAATAAAAAATTATGGAGCACTACATAAACTTGATGTCATCATTGCACAGGGGCCATGCTAATCTTCAATATATCATTCCAGTTTTAGTATATGTCCCAGCAAAGCGAGCATTTCCTAGCAGTTTTTATTAGTACTAATTCCAGGTTATCTTTAGAATACTTTGGTCAAATTAACCAGCCTCCTCCTGTTCCACCAAAAGAAACAAATCATGTTTGTATTTCTACTGGATTTTTGATAATTATCAAAAATTATCCTGAGAGTAGGACCCCTGAGTGTCACGTTCACTATTCCAGTGCCTGGTACAAGACTCAGTATTTGTTGAATTAAACTTTTAACAATGATCATAAAAGTAATATATGCTCTTTGAGAAGTGTAGAGGGCAAAACAGGAAACCTCCATCCTGCATACCTTCATCTCTCCTTCACTAAATTATACTCCACGTTAAAAATAAAATGATCATACTATGTATACTTTTCTACAATTTGCATTGATTTTTTTTTTTTTTTTTTTTTTTTTTTTGCGGTACTTGGGCCTCTCACTGTTGTGGCCTCTCCCGTTGCAGAGCACAGGCTCCAGACGCCCAGGCTCGGCGGCCACGGCTCACGGGCCCAGCCGCTCCGCGGCATTTGGGATCTTCCCGGACCGGGGCATGAACCCGTGTCCCCTGCATCTGCAGGCGGACTCCCAACCACTGCGCCACCAGGGAAGCCCCCTTAGAGACTTTTTCAAACTACCTGGTTCGATATAACGAATTACCATAAACTGGGTGGCTTAAGCAGCAGAAACATTTACTTCTCACAGTTCTGGAGTCTGGAAGGCTGCGATCAGGATGCCAGCACAGTTGGGTTCTGATAAGGGGCCTTCTTCCTGGTTTATGGATGGCCACCTTCTTGATATGTTCTCACTGGCAGAAGAGAGAGAGGAAGCAAGCTCTTTTCTGTCCCTTATAAGGGCACTAATCTCAGCAAAAGAGTTCCACAAACATGATCTAAATATCTCCTAAATACCCCATCTCCAAATATCATCACATTGGGGATTCGGATTTTGATATCTGAATTTGGGGGGAACACAAACATTCAGTCCACAGCAGAGGTTTAGCTAAGACTTTTAAAATGTCAGTATATTTAAACCTTTCTTTTTCTTTTTAATGTCTCCATATCATCCCCATGTGTAATTATCTAAACATCTGTTTCCTATTGCTGGCCATTTCCTTTCCCTGTAGTTTGTCTATCCTTCTCCCTGCCCTGTCCTCTATTCCTCTCCACCTCTTTCTCCCTCTCTTTCTTACTTACAAACAAAATTGCTGTGAACATTCCTTGTCTATGTTTGGTAGCATGTGTTGGCATTTATGCAGGGTAGATTCCTAGAAGTAGAATTTCTGTGTCAAAGGAGATGCACATATAAAATTTTTGTAGATACCATCCCAACTTTCCCTCCAAAGTTTCCACCAATTTATATGAAAGTGCCCATTTACTGTACTGGCCCACTCCCTCTTGAAGTAAATTGGATTGACATTATGTTAAATATAGAGATTAATTTTGGAGAAAGAGACCTCCATCTCTTCTTTCATTAGTGAGCCTTCTCAGCTGGGAAAATGTTATTTTTATCAATTTATTACACTTTTAGAATGTCCTTCAGTAGAATTTTATAGGTGTGTATATTCTGCATATTTTTAAAATTTATTTTAGATATTTTTGGTTTCTTTTTTTTCATTTTGACTGAGATATTTTATCCCTTTGATTAATTTAGTAATTGTCTTGATTAGATGAAAGCAATCAGTGTATATATGTAGTGTGTGTATAATATTATATATTATTTTTGCATATTAATTCTGTTACTGAACACATTCTGAAAGTCTTTTACCATTTCTAATGGTTTTTCAGCTGATTTTCTTGGGTTCTCGATCCATGCAGAGACAATATTGCGTATTGGTTGAGAACATGAGTTCTGGAACCAGTCTGCCTGGATCTCAAGTTTTGCTACCCATTTAAAGCTTTGTTAACCTAAGGTACAAGTTAATTGTGCCTTAATTTTTTTCAGGTATAAAATGGACTTAATAATAGTACTTCTCATAGGCTTCTTATGATGATCAATGAGATGCTCAGAACAGTGCCCAGCACATAATAAGTGCTCAGCAAGCACTTCCAAGTAAGTTGATGTCTGCACATTAAATTGGGAGTCTTTGATACTCCCAATTTTATAGCTGAGGAACTGAGACCCATAAAGATCATTTATTTGCTTAACAAATATGAAAACTTTTCTATGCATAGAATACTGTGCTGGGTCTGTGAGGGGTATCAAAGATAAATTAGACTGAATCCACTAATGAGGGATTTATAAGGCAAATTGGGTTGTAAATCAAGGGCCATGAAAAAAGCCATGTAAGGCAGCAGGCATCATGAAAATAGCATAGGCTTTGAAATTTTTCCTGTGTTTGAATTTCCTGCTTTCAACTTGGTAGCGTTTTCTTTTTCATTTAAATGAGATTAGTTCCATTACTATTTGAGAGTTGCTCTTTTGGTCAGAAGAAATATACCTAAGAGTCCAGTACAGAACTTGGTTATGTAAGTAGGAGCTTAATAAGTGGTAACTGTAAATAGATACAGTCTAAAGTAGAAAGTGACAAATGAATGTCCTTGGATGAAAGTTCATGTAAAGGGCCTTAGCACTTGAGGAAAAAGAGACATTATTTCTGGTTGGGAGTGTTTACCTAAAACAAATAGACTGGCAATTATTTCTCCAACAAAGATGGGTTTATTTGGGATCAGCAGAGAAGTGCAATTCAGGGTCTGCAACCATGGTGAGTCATGTGCAAGTCCCTGCACAGCAAGGGAAGGCAAGTGCTTTTATGGAGGGGAAAAGAAAGTTGGAGGGCAATAGTAAATAAACAGCCATGGCTTATTGTTGGCTGAGTCCTTGCCAGGAAAGAAGAATCTTTTTCTTCCTCTTGGGCTCTGCTGTCATCACAGGGCAAGAGAGCTCCTCTTTCTGGTCTCCATACTCAATTTAATTGAATTTTCTGTTTAATAATTTTTTACATTTCCTCCTTTTGATGAAGATCTTTCTCTGAAAGCATTGCTGATGAAGTGTCAGGTTTTCTACTTTCAGAGGCTTTATGTCCCTCAATGTCAGGAAATACCTTTCCTGGGTACAGTATCTCATGTCGGAGGGAATAGATTAGGAATCTATTGAGGTCACATGTAAGTAACAAGGAGGGGTAGGAGGGAGAACTCTCAGGCACTTTTCGTATAAAATCTATATGTTATCAAGATCATCGGGCTTCCCTGGTGGCGCAGTGGTTGCGCGTCCGCCTGCCGATGCAGGGGAACCGGGTTCGCGCCCCGGTCCGAGAGGATCCCACGTGCCGCGGAGCGGCTGGGCCCGTGAGCCATGGCCGCTGAGCCTGCGCGTCCGGAGCCTGTGCTCCGCAACGGGAGAGGCCGCAGCAGAGGGACGCCCGCGTACCACAAAAAAAAAAAAAAAAAAAAAAGATCATAAACATTAGAGATTACTTGAAGTGTTGTCATTTTCAGTGATTTGGCAACAAACTTCCAACAGGCCTAGTCTGGATATCTTGAGAAAGCTGTCTCATCAGATGCTTCAATTCTGGGAAATCTTTACTTTCAGGTCACCAGATGATGTGCAGGTCCAGTCAGGATTTTATGCTGTCTTTCGTTGTGTCACATGTATCCAAGAGTCTATTCCTTGGAGTTTGGCAGCACAAGGGTTGGTTTACCTGATAGGGACATTTCTAGTGAGGTTGAAGAGAGAGTCTTTCTGGAGGTGACTTTTGCAATAGACAAAATCTCCAGGTTGCAAGACGTGATGCTTAAGGTTTTCATCTCCCTAGAGTGCACTGTGAAAAGATTGCTTTACCACACATGGATATTTTTAATAGGAGCAATAGGCCTCTACACTATTGCAGTATCTCTCCTTTTATCAGTTGTGAGTCAAAAGAAGCAGGAGCCAGGTTCATTGGGTGTCCTGGGACTATCTCAAAGTGTAAGAGTTTTTGAGTTATAAGAGAAGTGGCTCTTACCCACTGGACCACCAGGGAAGTCCCTTCAATTGAGTCTTAATGACATTAGGACATTTGACTAAACCAGAGGATTGAGGGTGGTAAGCATAGTGAAAGTGTAAAACTGGCCAAACAGTGCAGAATTGCCAAAGTACCTGACCAGTAAAATAGGTTCCTCAATCATTATGAGGTTCAAGAGGAGTTCCCTAAGTAGGGATAATCTTTTCTCAAGAGGCGTTAGCCAGAGAAGAGGCAGCAGCCTGTCAGCAAGGGAAGGCTTCAGTTCAGTATGAAAATATACAGACCAGGTCTAAAACATATTTATATCCACAAAATAGAGGAAGTTGTATGAAATCCATTTGCCAGACATCTAATCATCTGTTAGACAGTTTAAAATGTCCAGGAGCATTATGAACAGACTTCCCAGTACTTCCCACTTGTACTTCAACAAGTGGGACAGTGAGGTGTAGGCACTTTTTGTAGCCTTGTTAATGTTTCCCCACCAATACTGATTCATGAATGTTATCATTTTGTCAGTAGACCTATGGCTTAATGCATGTACAGTGGCGAGGAGTGGGAATTTCAGTGTCTCTGCTAGGATTGGGTTATTCTTCGCTCCTAACCAGAGATTTCTCTTTTTATCAAATCAACAGTTGTTGAATTTCTAAACTTGTTTTTCCTTTTCAGAAGCCAGTTGTTGGGCTTCTCTAGCCAGTTTTTCTACGTTACCATTTGGGGAGCCTTTGGACCATCATAGAGGTTTGGCTGCTGAGGGTTTCTTTAAGGGCAGCCTTTTTTTTGCAGAAATGTCAGCAAGGTGATTTCCCTTAGCTTCCAGAGAGTCAAGTTTAGAACACCTCAGAATCTTAATAGCTAACGTGCCAGGTAAACGTATTGCACCCAATAATTTCTAAACATGGGAGCCATTTTAAATTTTATTTCTGCTTGAAGTAAGGAAGCCACGTTTCTTCCGCAACATTGCAAAATCATGAACTACTCTGAAAGTATATCTGCTGTCAGTATAAATCATTGGCAGCTTTGTTCTTGGCTTAAAAGTACAAGCCCTTGTAAGAGTATATAATTCAGTTTGTTGGACTGAAGTAGCCATAGGTAAAGATGCTGCCTCAACAACATCAAAAGGAGTTGCAGTAGCACACACAGCACAATATTTGCCAATGTCACTTTTAAAATAAGAACCATCAGTGAACCACAAGACGTCAGTGTTACAAAAAGGATTTTCCTGCAGATCATCATCAGGGGTCAGGAGGTGATTTGTCAGTGGTAAGCAGTCGTGAGGGACTTCATCATTGATGTGGGGGGAGAAGAGTAGCAGGGTTAAGGTTATTACAGTGTAAAAGAATTATGTGAGAAGCAGTTAACAAAAGGACTTTATAGGAGGTGAGGCAGCTGGCTGAGAAATGTTGACAGTGAGCACCAAGATTGTGGTTCCACTGTCAGTGAGGACTGGGAGAGATTCATCCCCAATCTGGAGAAATGTTTCTCCAAATCTCTTAAGTGGGAAGATTGGGAAGAGCCCCTGGAGTCCCCCCCCACCGAGCCCCATTGTTGAGAATTCAGAGGACATTGGACTGGTTAGAGGGCAGAGGTGCTGAAAATGCTTAAATTTGTAACAATCTCTTTTCTGATGTCCTGGCTGTTTGCAACTAAGCCAGGCCCTCAGGGAGAAGCTTGTAAAGTATTCAGTCAAATCCCTACCTGGGAAAGAGTGGGAGATGGGCGGTTTTTGCCTTTTCCCTCAACACTGAGCCCTGGGGGTTCAGCAATGGAGAGTGCTCACATACCCATTAAGAACAGCTTCTTTGCTAGTCCTGTTGGTCTTATGGATGTATTGCCACATTGGCTTTCAGAGTTACGTGTTTGGGGGCCTGTCCCTCAGGTGGGAGTCTTAAAAGTTGGGGCTCTGGGTATGTGGTCCAAACCCTTCACTCCTCAGGGTGTTGTTCCCAATTGTCTGGCACTGTGCCAGGGGTGGGGTTTATGGAAAGAGCATGTCTTAGCCTTTCCTGACTGTTTTGACATGGGTATTTTCTCATTTGCCTGATGTGTAGGAGTCACTCAGCTAATTTCTGGTTTTCTCTCAGAAGGAATTTCTCCTCATGTACATTCGATGAGTCAATGGGAGGAAGGAAGGTAAGGAGCCTTCAATGTTGCCATCTTGGTCTCTCTCTGAGTTTACTTTGTGTGTGTGTGTGTGTGTGTGTGTGTGTGTGTGTGTGTGATCTTGCCACATATTCATACTTGCCTTGGAATAGGAAATAAACATTCAGTAAAAACATATAGGCAAAATACATTTTAAACATGCAACTGTTAACCTACAATCACTATGTATTGGGTTGACCAAAAAGTGCCTTCAGTTTTTAAGTAAAAATAAGAGACACATTTTTTGTTTTCACCAAGAACTTTATTGAACAACGTGTTCACCCTTTTGTTCCACTACCTTCTGCCATTTGTCAGGCAACTTCATAATTCCATCTTCCCAAAACCTTTTATCTTTTTGAGCAAAGAACTGTTCTAGGTACCTTTTACAGTCTTCCAGGGAATTGACATTTTTTCTCTTAAGAGAATTTTGTAAAGACCTAAATAAATGGAAATTCGAAGGTGCAATGTCTGATGAATATGGTGGATGAAACAGAACTTCCCAGCCAAGCTGTAACTGTTTTTGTCTAGTCTTCAAAGAAACATGCAGTCTTGCATTATCCTGATGGAAGATTATGTGTTTTCTGTTGACTAATTCTGGACACTTTTTGTCGAGTGCTGCTTTCAGTTGGTCTAACTGGGAGCAGTACTTGTTGGAATTAATCGTTTGGTTTTCCGGAAGGAGCTCATAATAGAGGACTCCCTTCCAATCCCACCATATACCCAACATCACCTTCTTTGGTTGAAGACCGGCCTTTGGTGTGGTTGGTGGTGGTTCATTTCATCTGCCCCACGATCTGTTCCACATTATTGTACAGCATCCACTTTTCATCGCCCATCACAATTTGTTTTAAAAACGGAACGTTTTCCTTACGTTTCAGTAGAGAATCACATGCAGAAATACGGTCAAGAAGGTTTTTTTCGCTTAACTTATATGAAACCCAAACATCAAAGCGATTAACATAACCAAGCTGGTGCAAATGGTTTTCAACGCTTGATTTGGATATTTTGAGTATGTCGGCTATCATCTACGTGGTATAATGTTGATTGTTCTCAATGAATGTCTCGATTTGATCACTATCAACTTCAACTGGTCTACCCGATCGTGGAGCATCGTCCAGTGAGAAATCTCCAGCACGAAACTTCACAAACCACTTTTGACACATTCCATCAGTCACAGTACATTCTCCATAAACTGCACTAACCTTTTTTTGCATTTCAGTTGCGTTTTTACCTTTCTTGAAATAATAAAGCATAATATGCCGAAAATGTAGCTTTTTTTCTTCCACCTTCGGTATTAAAATGGCTACCCAAAAATTCACCAATTTTGATAAGTCTTTTTTTAAATGCACACTGATATGACAGCTGTCACATACAATCTAACAACATTGTTTCGAATGAAGTTAACGACGAAATGCTACTAGACCCATCTTACGGAAAAAACCGAACGAACCTTTTGGCCAACCCAGTACTTTATATTTTTGCACGTAGACCTAACATTGCAATTAAAAAAAAAAAAAAGTAAACCAGATTGAGACCCTTAGGAGGATTTTTTGGGGGGGGGGAGGCAGGTAGATTTCAAAAAACAACATGAATTTTCTATAATTAAATACAGAAAATATACTGGTTTTCCCAAATGAATAATTTGATATGTTAACACTTCACCATTAAGAATGTATACCACCTGGATGGGATCCTAGCGTAGGAGAAGGACATTAGCTAAAAACTAAAGAAATTAAAGTGTGAACTAGTTAAAAAAATAAATAGAATTAGTAGCCTCAAACTATAAGGCAGTTACTTTGTGAGTTTGCTTACTTTTAATGGGTACTTAGTATTCCATTCTTTGGAGGTACCATAGTTTATTTGACTCACTCGCAACTGACGGGCACTTGGCAATATTTTGCTCTTACAAATGATGCTACAAGTCGTTTCTCACACATGAGAATATATATCTAGGAAAGAATGCTAGAAATGGAATTGCTGAGCATTAGTGTGTTTTGTTAGTTATTTCTAAATTAATTCTACAGAGGTTGTGCCAATTTATACTCCCATTTTGCTAATGCAAAATACGTGAGTACTTGTTTAGTAGGTCCTAAGATAACACAGGCCAGGGATGGCCCCTCTAGGAGATTGTATTATGGGATGAGGAAAAGCTATCTATGTGAAGAGACAAGGAAGGTGTGGGAATAAGAATGTTCCAGGGTAAGGGAGTTGCATGAGCAAAGGCCAGGAGATGGGTAAGAGCTTAGCATAGTTGATGTTCGAAAAGAAGGTCAGCATGTTCAGAGCTGCCCTGCTCACTGGCTGCATGTGGCTATTAAGCACTTAAAGTGTGGTTTGTCTGAATTGACATATGCTGTAAATGTAAAATACACGCTGGATTTCAAAGACTTAGTATGGAAAAAAGAATGTAGAATACCTCATTAATAATTTTTTATATTGGTTTCACGTTGAAATAATAGTTTTGATGTGTTGTAGTAAAATATATTATTAAAATTAATTTCATCTGTTTCTTTTTACTTTTTTATTGTGGCTGCTAGAAAATGTTAAATTACATATGTGGCTTGCATTATATTTCTATTGGACAGTGCTAGTCTAGAGCAGGGGTTGATAAACTATGGGCTGCGGGCCAGATTTGGTCTACAGCCTGTTCGTTTGTTTGTTTTCCTACAGCCTGTTTTGATGTGGCTGGAGCACTAAAAAATAGATTTTACATTTTTTTAAAGAGTTAAAAAAAAAAAGAAATAGTCTAAGAGGAATATGCAACAGGGACAGTGTGTAGCCCACAAAGTCTAAAATATTTACTATCTAGCCCTTTGCTAGTCTAGAACATACAGAGAAAAGAGGGCAGTAGAACAAGATGCCAGGGAAAGGCAGCGTCCAGATCATAAAGGGCCTTTTGGATCACGATAAGATGTTTAGATTTTATTAAAAGAGCAACGGAAAGGTAAAGAGGGGTTTTAAGCAGGAGAGTGGCATGATCAGATTTATATTCTTAAATGATAATTGTCTATGTGTGTGCATGTGTCACATTCTCGCTTTACCAAAAACTCACTAGAATAGGGTATTGAAGGAGATAGGATGGTAGTTTTACACCAAACACTGAACTCTGCATTTCCATCATAATCGCATTGTCATCTTAGCACTTAATATGTGCCTGGCATTTTCTGAGCTGTGTGCCTTATCTTATTGACTGTATTTTGTTCCTACAGCTCTCTTGGGTAATAGCAAGGGTAGGGAGAACAGTGTGAGCAGGAAGCCACCTGAATGACTCCATTCCCAAGATCAACTAAGGTAGAGTGTGAGCTCAACCCAGTTTCAGCCCTTGGCTTCCACTGGAAGTGATGCGGAACTGGCGAGGCCATGGGGATGTGCAGCCACGTGATTTATTAACTCCATTGGCTTGAACATCACAGGGCGATGCAGCAAGTCTGCAGGTCTTTGGAAGTCCACATAACAGCAGACCTGGGGTCTCATACTACTCAAACCTCTCCCTGCTTATTTCCCTCTTTAAAACTATCCAGATCTCTTACTAGTACTGGGCGAGTCTGTCTCACCTCTGGGGTCCCACAATATAATCTGCCGCTGTTGCTGAAATGAGACTTATCATTCTACTTTCTTGAGTTACTATGTCATCATGCCATAGAGAGAAGTTTGGTATTCTACACAACTCTAATGGCAGGGTAATAATAAGCAAGTCAAAAAATCATTAGTGGCCAGAAACAACGGTTTGTGTTTTACTCACAACACAGCCCACTCTAGGTTGGGCGGGTGCTGGGAGGTGAGATGTAGGAGGGACCTCTGTTCCAGGCAGTCATTCAAGGACCCAGGCTCCCGCCATCTGGTGGCTCCTCCCTCCTCTAGATCAACCAAGGCTGCCCAGTCAGCAGATGGAGAAAGAGAAAGTCAAGAAGGCACATCTGCTCTCAACCACCTTGTTCCAGAAGTCATAACTGTCATGTTGCTCACATTTTACTGGCAAGCCCTAGTCACATGACCCTACCTGGAAGAAAGCAGGCTAGGAAATGTGGTCTTTCTGTGTGCCCAAGAAGGGGGGAATGTATGAGAGCACTAGAGACTGCACCACAACAACCTCATATGGTACCTGGGCAGTCCTTCTTCAAGACAACTCACAAGCTAGGCCATTTTCTTCCCAATATGTGCAAACTTTATCATGTTTCTGAGGTAAGAGGTTTACCTTTTATTCTATAGACACCGTTTAGTTTGGCATTGACCATACTGGAGTTATACTGGCTTTGTCCTTTTAGTTCTGTTTTTGGGTGCAAGTCTGTTTTCCCTCAGATTGTTAGACCTACTTACTCCTAAAATATTACTAAGTTTGTACATATGGGGAGATTTTATATATATATATATATATATATACTTTTTTTTTTTGGCTTCGCCGTGTGGCATGTGGGATCTTAATTCCCCAACCAGGGATTGAACCCGCGCCCCCTGCAGTGGAAGTGCAGAGTCTTAACCACTGGACTGTCCCTCAGATTGTTAGACCTACTTACTCCTAAAATATTACTAAGTTTGTACATATGGGGAGATTTTATATATATATATATATATATATACTTTTTTTTTTTGGCTTCGCCGTGTGGCATGTGGGATCTTAATTCCCCAACCAGGGATTGAACCCGCGCCCCCTGCAGTGGAAGTGCAGAGTCTTAACCACTGGACTGCCAGGGAAGTCCGGATATGGATATATTTTAATGGCATTTTTATTCTGTATGATTTTGCTCTGTAACACATTTAATCTTCACAGTAACCCTGTGAGATAGGTATTATTATTACCTCCATTTTAGAGGTAAGGAATCCAAGCTGTGGAGAGGTGAAGTGACCTTTCACCGAGTGGCTGAGCTGGTATTCACTCCAGCATGTGCCTGACCTCAGGCTTGTACTCTGAGAGATGATGTTACACTACATTCCTTCCTGGACCAGGCTTGCGGCAACTTTCTGTTTCATCTTCATCTCTGCCTACCCTCTCCCTACCTCACTGAAAAGCTGCTTATAGATCTTCCTTCCGATATTTCCTCCCCTCCCAAAGTCTGGGGCTCTAGAGTTCTCTTGAATATGGGGGAGAGATCCTTTCTCTCACTGGTTCCCATGGCAATTCTGTAAAATATAAAACGGAAGAACAATCAGGATTAAATTAACATGTAATTTTAAGTGTAGTTGCATGAGGTTAGAGAAATAGGAATGGACGATCTTGATAAAGACATTTCAGGGAATCCTAAATAGTCCTTTTCTTGTTTGGGATGTGCAAAAAAGTTTTCAGAAACTACTATGCACCGTTAGTCCACAAGTACTTACAATGTACTTACCTTGGAACTTACTTTAAATGTGTCTTTCCTTTGTGCCTTGCTTTTTTGCGTCTGTTTTAAGAACCTGTGGCTATGTAGCTGATGAATTGAAATAATGATTTTGCTAGCCTATCTGGTGATTTTCTGGGACACTGTAAACCTTAACTAAGCATCTGTAGGTGTGAAGACTTGGTTGGATGCACCAAGGTTTCATTACTCATAGAAATGATCTAAGAATCCCAGAGATCATTAACAAATACAACCAAAGAAGAGTATACTGGAGAAAATACTTAAGTCTCTAGTAGCTACAGAGCCTAGAATTAGAATTTCTGGTTTGACATGTGCCGAGTTCCATCCCTGGATTTTTTAAAGCCCTGTACCATTCTTTACTTTTCTCTCTTTAGGTTTGCCTTGCACTGATTTTGGCCTGAGGTCCAGGATGGTGTTTTCTTGGGACCAGACCTGACCAGAAGTCGCCCTCATGAGCACTTCAAGCTCTCCAGCTGCCATGCTCCTCCGGAGGCTGAGGCGGCTCTCCTGGGGCAGCACTGCTGTCCAGCTCTTCACCTTGACGGTGGTGACCTTTGGTCTGCTGGCCCCCCTGGCCTGTCACCGGCTTCTGCACTCTTACTTCTACCTGCGCCACTGGCACCTGAACCAAATGAGCCAAGAGTTCCTGCAGCAAAGCTTGAAAGAGGGTGAAGCCGCCCTCCACTACTTTGAGGAGCTGCCCTCTGCCAATGGCTCGGTGCCCATTGTCTGGCAGGCCACTCCCCGCCCCTGGCTGGTCATCACCATCATCACTGTGGACAGGCAGCCTGGCTTCCACTACGTCCTGCAGGTGGTGTCCCAGTTCCACCGGCTCCTTCAACAATGCGGCCCCCAGTGTGAGGGGCACCAACTCTTCCTGTGCAACGTGGAGCGGAGTGTGAGTCATTTCGATGCCAAGCTGCTGTCCAAGTATGTCCCTGTGGCCAACCGCTATGAGGGCACGGAGGATGACTATGGCGACGACCCTTCGACCAACTCGTTTGAGAAAGAGAAGCAGGACTACGTCTATTGCCTGGAGTCCTCCCTGCAGACCTACAGCCCAGACTACGTCCTGATGGTGGAAGACGACGCCGTTCCAGAAGAGCAGATCTTCCCAGTCTTGGAGCACCTTCTGCGGGCTCGCTTCTCCGAGCCGCACCTCAGAGATGCCCTTTATCTAAAGCTCTATCACCCCGAGAGGCTCCAGCACTACATCAACCCAGAGCCCATGAGGATCCTGGAGTGGCTCGGTGTCGGCATGTTGCTGGGGCCCTTACTAACCTGGATATACATGCGGTTTGCCAGCCGGCCGGGGTTTAGCTGGCCCGTCATGCTCTTCTTCTCCCTGTATAGCATGGGGCTGGTGGAGCTGGTGGGCCGGCACTATTTCCTGGAGCTGCGGCGGCTGAGTCCTTCCCTGTACAGTGTGGTCCCTGCTTCACAGTGTTGCACCCCGGCCATGCTCTTCCCTGCCCCGGCGGCCCGGCGGACCCTCACCTACCTGTCCCAGGTGTACTGCCACAAGGGCTTCGGCAAGGACATGGCACTCTACTCACTGTTGAGGGCCAAGGGGGAGCGGGCCTATGTGGTGGAGCCCAATCTCGTGAAACACATCGGGCTCTTCTCCAGCCTTCGGTACAACTTTCACCCAAGTCTGCTCTAGCCTGCCAAGAAATGCCTTTCTGAAATTGGCCACTTCTTGGAGATTCAACTATTGAGCTCTTTATTTGGACATGGTTGCTTGCAGATATTTCATTGTCGTAGGGTTGCTAGGGATATAGACACTGGATGGCTGAGGAACATACAAGTCAAGAACCTTGGCTTTGGTAACTCTCTGGCAGGAGCAAGTTGTTCACCGTGGGTCCAGACCTCTCACCCTCCACACAGCCACACTGCCTCATGCAGTCTGACCCACCCAAAGAAGGGCATTTAAATACCACTTATATTCTCCAGTTGTTTTCCGCTCTGCTTCAGACAGAGTTTGTGACCGCCAAAAGTATTGTACACAGTGATATGACCAGTTTAGGATTTTAAGCGTAGAATTTGGTGAAAGGTGAGATTCTTTTGCAATGATTTCTTTCTCATTGGGAATAAGAATGGTTGTATGTTTAGAATATATGTCCCAAGAGGCAGGACCATGTTGATGGATTCTATTCATTTCCTTGACCTGGAGTAATAAAAGCCACGCAGGGCCCGGCATCTTGGAGGCAGGTGACCCAGCTTTTGTTACCTGGCGTTTTCTTTTCCACACATCTGTAGTGCACTGATAATCAATTTTGTTTGTGAGAACTTTAAGGCACAGCAAGATCTGAAAGCACCTTCTGGATCATCAAAGTCAGATTGCTTATGTTTAGTAGTGATTTAATATTGAAGATTTTTATCATAATCTGATTCTTTGTAAGTTGGACATTGCAGAATGATATAGAATGGGTGAGCTCTTTACTAATAGCATATCCTTTTCCCTAACTTTGCTGGCTAATCATTCACCTTCACTTCTTTTTCTTCTATGTAGCATGATGTTATAGAAGAAAAAGCATGGACTGAAGTCAGAAGACCTGAATTTTTATTTCAGATCTCTGTTATGTCCTAGTGGTGTGAACTTGGGCAAGTCATAAGCACTCTGAGTCTCAGGTTTGTCACCTGTAAAATGGGGACAGTGATATCTACTTTTTTAAGTTGCTTTGAGGATTAAATGACAGAATGTATGTAAAACACTAACAAGTGCTTATCTCACAGAGGGCACTTGGTGAATATTAGTTTTTCTCTCTCCTATAATAAGCATATGAAACTCAAGTGTATTTTGGATAAAGGTGTTAGTGATATTATTTAAAGTATGATATGGGGCATAGGGCTGACACCTATGGAGCAGCTGTTCCAGACCAAACACTGCTAGAATAAAGGCTGACTTTTCCTTGTGACTTCGGAAGGATATGCAGCTCAGTTTCATCTAGCCCCACCTCCAACCAAACCCCAAATAAGAATTGTTCATTCAACTGGAAATGATCTGAGACTCCTCTTGAGCTTATTCCAAGACTCGCATCTGAAAACTACTCTTCTCAAAAGTTACAAGTAAATTTCATTTGACAATACTTATCAAACCAGTGGCCGACTGTCCCTTTGTGGGGATGGATGATTATATTAGAGTGAAAGCAGCTGTCAACTTTGTTTCAGTGCCACATCTTCCCTTTGCTTTTAAGTTTCCACAGTGAGCTAACACCTTGGGATCTGCTCGAGAACACAGAGAGTAACAGGGGTTCATCACCACACTTTATAGATGAACAAACAGGCCCCGAAATGTTAAAGGATTTCTTCAGGTTCACACAGCTGAACAGCAGCAGAGAGGACTGGAATGTAATAGATTTTCTGACTTCCAGCCCCTGTACTTCTTTCTTAACTGCATTCATTTTATAAATATCTATGTAGTCAAATTCTCTTTTGTGAAATCTGATTGTAACCTGGACTAAATAATGTCTCTGTAAGCTAAGATGGTAAAAACTCACTGTGGTGTTGGTCTTGGGGAACAAACAGGTATCAACATGTGTTGTGTTATTATAGTGAGCTGTTATGTATCCCCCAGGAATGTCCAAAGTGACTAGAGCTACTAGATGACTTACTGAGATTCTCAGATTCCACCCCTTCATCTCTCCTCTTCCAGTAACTGGTTCAGCCCCATGTTTGAGAATTGAACCGCCCTCAACCTAGAATTCATTTGAGTTTGTTGCATTAGTGATTGGATCTCCTCATGAAAAGTTTGTGTCCAATGACAAAACATGTAAGCTGGCCAAGCCCTAGATCAGAATCATTGCTGGTTTCCATTTCTGCTCTTTCTAATTCAGTTGTCTACCACACGCAGACATTCCTTCCCCTGACTCCTTCATTCTCGATGGCTAAAGTCATCTTTGCCTTGTCTTATTTCTCTACCTACACACTAAGACATCTTCCCCCATTGATCTTAACTAGAGTCTGCCATCCTTGGACATTTTCTGCAGAAGCAGACATCCTACCCACTTTTATGCCTACCCACTTTCTAGATCGCCCTTCCTTTTGTCTCTCATTCCTGCAGTCCAAATTGTGTATGTTGTCCTGGATTAGGACAGCTGACAGCTGTCTCTCATTTAATTAAAGCTGAAGTCTCTCATTTAATCCTAAGCAGAGGGCTAGGGGAGAACTGAAGTCCCCTTCCAATACCAAGGGACATAGTTTACCAGGAGGGTAAAGGCCTCTAACAGTCCTGCATACTTTTCAGAAGTTAAATTATTGTCAGGCCTAAGAAGCTCCCTATGGTGACTGACTGTATTTGCATAGACTTATCGGTTCAAATAAATGCACCCGTTTCACCAAGGCATCCTGAGAAAACTGGTCGTTCTCTTGTTTCTACAGATGAGTTTTTCTGATGTGGTGAATAGTATCGAACACACACACACACACTCACACTATTGTGGGGTGTGAGCCATTCAAAAGTATGGGCTGTTTGCTTAAAAATTCATAACTGAATCTTATACTTCTTAAATGGAAACATTTGAATTGTGCTTTCTTTTTTTTATAAAAAAGTGGTGAGAATACTATAGTGCAACTGGAGAATACAAGTAGGATGAATATAATGATAGGATTAATTTAATTTACCTTGGATACAGTCCTCATTTGGGGGAATTTATTTAATTGGTACCTTAATTTGGGTAAAGAGGCGTTCTCTTTGGATTTGATTACTGTGGGGTTTTTATATACACTGTGATGCATTGTGAATTACTGTAACACAATATAAAATTGGGTAATTTTAAGTCACATGATCCATTTGGATATTTTTATCCCAGCTACAATGAGTTTGCTGAGAAATGCTCATTAACTGGCACTGTTTTTTTTAGGTTGGATTTTGTTTGGAAAAAAACCCTGGAACTACATCAAAGATGATTGGAAATATAATTTTAAAGTACTTAATATAACTGCAGTGGAGATGTGCTGTGGCTTCCAGGTCATTACAGTACTTGGATGACAACATTGCTGTGAGACACCACTCTGCAATGAATGGGGATTTTTGGTTTAAAATTTAACAAATTTTCTTGATCTCTTCCCTAACAACCTATGTAGAAACATGGATGAGTGATTAAAAAAAAAAAATCTATGTTAATAATTTGGGGGTAAAAACAGATGAAAATATAAAGGCAAATGATGAATTTAGCAAAAAGAAACAAGGACCAGGTGGCATAAGTATGTAGGAATGGGTAGCTCAGAGAGATGGAGGAAGTAGACAAAGATGTAGAGTGAAGCAGAGGGTCTCACATTTGTCAGCTGTTGTGTGTCCCAAACTCCCTTATGTAATAAATCCTTTATGTCTGCCCCACCGTCATGAAATCTTTATAGGACCAGCCTATGGAGAATACAAAGGAACGAAACAATGGATAGTCAGTGTTCTGGATAAATAATTCATCCCTTTGCTAGGACCTGGCTTCCTATTGCATTTAGAATAAAATACAAACCTCTACATTACCTCCCAGGCCAGATGTGACCTGCCCCTGCAAAACTTCATTTCTTAACCACTTCCATCCTTTTTCTCCAGGCTCTAGCCACACCTGCTTTCTTTAACTTCCTCGGACTTGTTACAGCAGTTCTTACTACAAAAGGAATTTTCACTGCTATTCTCTCTGTCTGGAATACTTTTCTCTTGGCTGAATCTTTCCTATAATATAGATCTCAATTAAATTTTAATCCCTTTTCCCCCCAACAGACTTTCCATCCTATCTAAAGCAGTCTTTCCCCTTCCCAACCACCAGGTCATCTATCACATTACGCAGTTTGATTCCCTTCAAAGCTCTTCTTATTACCTGAAATGTATTATTTTTGGTTTTTTCCCCTATTCTACACCCCCCCCCAGAATATAAGTTCCAGAATATCAGGGGTCTTCTAGGCTTCATTCACTGCTCTATCCCTAGAACCTAGAACAATACCTGAGACATAGTAGGAGATGAATGAGAGAGAGAGATGGTGGTAGTAGAGGGAGAAAGAAAGTAAGGAAGAAAAAAAGCAAAGGGATCCACAGTGGAACTGCCTCCAGAAAAAAAGAATACTGGAAGAAAAGAAACGGGACTAGGGAAGAAAATTAGAAAGAGAGGAACAAAGAGGGATCCAGGTAGTGAGGGCTGGTTATGATGTACCATTTTGACACCTGTAAAAAGAAGTTTTTTAATGTGTTTTCCAGGCAAAGGGAATGACAAATGCAAAAAGGAACTTTTTACACCACCACACAGCTACTTTTTTCTCTGTTGTTATTAGGGTTTTGTTTTCAGTGTGTGTGTCGGGGTTGAGTGTGTTTTTGGTGGGGTGGGGGGTCCCTGTGTGTTATTCTAAGGGGAGGGCTGGGTTTTCTCCTTCAGGCTTCAACTGCTGCATCTTCCTGGTATTACCAATGGGAATCATCTTGACATGACCACCACCCTTGGTGGCTCCACGGCCTATTCTAGGACTTTTAGGCAAGAGGCTGGAAAGAGAATGAAGGAAAGATCACCACCTGGCACCAATGAACCCTTCTCAAGTTCTATCAGTAAGTGGCGAGATGGTTTAAGTCTTACCATGTAGCTCTGGGTGATAGCGGTGGGCTTTCCAAAACATTATGACTTAACACAAACCAAGAATAGAGAGGTAAACCTTCCCAGAGGATGGGAGGGACAGGAAACTCATAAGGATCATTTTTCTGGTACATTACTTGTGTGTCCTTTATGTTCTGTTAGCCTAGCTTTGTTTAAATGTGAGCAAGCTGAGTCCTCTGCAAAATTCATGCACTGGCAACATGTTAGACAAAGAATGCACCCCACCCCAACTTGTTTTTATCCGGAAAAAATGTAAACCCTGGCATTGCTGTGACCGAGGACCTAAGACTTTGGTTGCTTGTACAGGCCAGCAGCTCATACTTTTGAAACACAAGTCAAACCAACCAGTGTTTGTAGATTTCTTTCTAGCAACATGTTTGGGCAGTTACTCTTGTCTTCAACCAAACCCCTTTCCAGCCCCGGTACATACAGATCCAGAATCCAGGGGTTCAGCAAAAGTAGCTTGGCTTCCATCTAGCTCCCCCTCCAATGAGGTTTATGATAAAGGAGAGGTAGGATTACATCTTCTTCCTGCAATATGCACAGGAAGCAATCATATTTTAAAAGTTATTCAAAAAATAGTATGTATCTGTCACATTCCAAATTGTAGTTCATGTATTATTCTGCAAGGAACTACATCAAACAAATTAATCATAAGTAAATCTAAATTTAGCTGTTTATCCCCAACTTAATAAATGCCTAAATCATAGTAGCAACATTCAGATAACTCAAGCTTTTTTTCTTTTTTAATCCAGCTAAACTATTAGCTGAAATGCCCCAATCTGCAGAAACACATTCCTGTATTTGAAACAGAAAAGGCTTTGAAGAGGTTAGAATCACATTATTTTTCATTTACCCGTTAACACCAAAGGAAGAAAAGAAGTGTTTCAGCCAAATTAACACCTTATTGTCACACTTAAACATTAGTCCTCACACTAAGGCAGACACACATTAAAATTCTGAATTGCAACTCAGGACCCCTTTAGGACAAAGAATCTTTGTTTTGTAAAAGGCACCAGGTGTCACGTCTCACATATTAATTTACATTTGGGGTGACAGGGACTGTGCTGAATGCTGCAGACACAAGGCTGAGTAAATAAGACATGGTTTCTTCCTTTCAGGACCCTGGCATCCAAGGGGGCAGCTGGGACAGGAAGGTGAGTCCTGGGTTGGTGGGGTCACAGGATGCTGCTGTCTGTAAATTACCCCAAAGTGCCGGGAGTCTAAGGTACCCCAACTTCCTCAACTCTTCGGCAACCACTTTTGCCGAGGACAACATGGTCCACCAAAGAAGTCTAACAAAGGAAATTTTTTACATAAACGTTTATTTACAGGAAAAAACGAGAGGTGTGGGTGAAGGGGAATGAACTTGTCCCAGCTAGAGGGAGATAAGGAGGGTGTGAGTTACCTCTTGGAGAAGGTGCTGTCGGGAAAAGATATGTATCTTTTGCTGTAAGAGGCAGATCCAGAAAATTATCATTGAAGGGTTATTTCTTTTCCTTGCATTTCCGGAAGAACAAGCCTCTTAATATCCTATTTTCTAATCCAAATTCATGTGACATCTTTTTCTGAAAGTGAATAAAATTGACTTCCAAAGAACTTTGCTTGCCCACGGGTGACACACCTTGTTGCAGCACCTTGCCGTTACCTCAAAAAAGAATCAAGAAAACCTCACTGCAAATGTTTTACTGTCCATCTCGTCTTGCTGACAAAAGCGTGTTGATCCTCCAATGGAGAGGGGGCTGTGAGGGTCACAGTCGTCCTCACTCCTTTAAGGTGAAAACTGATGCCTTCCTGCCAGGTCATCGCCCTGGCCCAGGCTTGTGGCCTTTGGGTTTCTTGTGTAAAGTCTGTTCTTTCCAAGGCTTGTAGTCTCCACAGCTGACTGCAAGTTAGATCCAGTCTCCTGGAGCTTTCTGATGACTTCTTCACGCACCACAAGCTGTGAGTGAGCGCCCTTCTTTGAACTATGAAGAATGTTTAACTGAGGGCCATACATTTCTTCTGCTTGTCCTCATCAGGTTCCATATGGATCTGCAAGCCTGAAGACGCTCATTCCTTTTACAAATTATTATTGTCTATCGATTCACATTGAAACAGTATTGGCCCAAGTTGTCAGTCTGGCTCTAAGGCTAGCTGGTCAAGTTGCTGCTCCACAAACAGTGGAATATTTCTTAATTCACAGCCATTGTTCATAACTCTTCAACTACTCTAATCCTTACCTTCAAGGATTCCCACATATGAGTGAACTAAGCAGCATAACACTAAACAAGAAGAGAAAGACCTGAGTTTTCAGCAAATGTAATTCTTAACTAGTTAGAAAGCATTCGCTAATCATTTCTAACCACGTGCCAGTAAGTTTGGTTTACATATGAAAATTCTGATTTCATTTGCCAAAGATCAGACATCTCAAATGAAAAGAAAAAAATGCTGTTATCAGGCTTCCCTGGTGGCGCAATGGTTGAGAGTCCGCCTGCCGATGCAGGGGACACGGGTTCGTGCCCCGGTCCGGGAGGATC